>NC_081169.1:24035038-24356288 GCF_012432095.1 Onychostoma macrolepis | reverse complement strand
CATTCAAAACAGCGTGTGTACTTGTTTTTGGAGGGTTATGTCGTGATTGATTTTCCTTCACGTCAAAGTGAAGTGCAGCAAGCTGTATGTTCCCTACAGCTCATTGAGGCAGAGAGCGAGGGTTCGCCTGAGCCCAGTCAAACTCCTTAATTGGACAGTCAGAGCTGGGTGTATCCAGAGCGAGTTCAACATAGAGGAGGGAAGGCAAGCACAGACAGACATACACCCACGCACATACACTCAAATGTGTTTGACTTGGCTCAAGAGCTCAACCAGACTTGGAACCAATGACTTTTAACCCAAACAAACTACACACGCACTACACTTTTCCTAGTATGAAGAGTGTGAACTGACTAGTTTGACATAAAAAAGACCTCTACACTATCATTAAACGTTTGGGGTTTGTACGTTTTTTTCTTTTCTTGAAGAAAATTAATACTTTCATTTTGCAAAGATGCAATAAGGTGATTAAAAGTGACAGTAAAGGCATTTATTATGTTACAAAGGATTTCTATTTTATAATAGAACAATTCTTTTGAGCTTTTTATTCATCAAAGACTCACAAAAAGATTAAGCAGCACAAGTGTTTTCAACAATGAGTGCCATAAGATACAATATGTTTCTTGAGCCACAAATCAGCATATTAGAATGATTTCACTGAACACTGCAGTAATTATTCTGAAAATTCAGCTTTGCATCACATTTATTTAAAATATATTCAAATAGAAAATAGAAAAGAGTTATTTTAAATTGTGATAATGTATTTTTTTTTTTTTTTTAATCACAGAGGCATATAAGCCATGTAAGTCTTCATGAGAATATAAGACTTCCTTCAAAAAGATAAAAAAAAACCTTACCAACTCCAAACTTTCGAACAGTAGTGTATAGTATGACTGTTAAAGTGCTAAAAGCCAAACAAACATGTAACTATCAATAAATATAATTTTTCGATTGTGATTCCTCTTAGTCTGCTTTAATTAAAGCATGTCCATGTCCTAAAACCTTCCTTACATCAAATTTATCTCTAGCTATGTTTTCATCATCCTGTTTTTATGCACATTTTTAAGTATCACATTAGAAACGAATGAAGGAAAAAATCCTTGGTGGTTTTTGACTTATTATGCGAATACTGGGACATGGAAAAGCATTTGCCGAATAAATTGTGCATCAAAAAAGTCATGGAACTTAGCTGTTCGTTCTGAGGCGCAAGTCATTTATTATATTCAGTGGCTCTTCCTGCTTTTCTTAGTGGTATTTAGTGCCAGTTTATCAGGAAGTGATGATTTTGATGTTTTTGACTAGTTGGATGAAAACGGCGATTTTTTCACAAATGCTTTATGCGATATTCCAATTTTGCGCCATTGTTAAATTTGCAACTTTGAATGTAAACATATCTACCAAATGCTTAAAACAGCATTTTTAGTTCCATAGTCAGACATACAACAGGGAAAACAGAATATTCAATAGAATAAAACAAAGCTTCAACATTTCCTAAAAAGATTACCAATTACCGATTTTTGTTCTTTGGAGCAACATTCACCAATAAATCACACCAGGAATGTGTATTAACAAAGTATATTGACCACCATCCTAAAACAAACATAAAACCGCCCCATATTCAATCTACTTTCCCCTGAGATTGTGTTCCAGCTGTTTGCAGCAACACATGAAATATGGTTCATTCAATAACAGTGTCCTGCTTTCTGATTAAATATTCCACACCAGTCGTTGTTCCTGGTCGTGGATGCAGGATGACATCATGCCTGGCGATGATGCAATCGTGCAGCGCAGCTGGGTAAGTGAAGAGAGAGAGGACGTCAGTTCATCATGTGTCACCTTTTAACAAGTCAACCTCCTTTTAATCCATCAGACCGCTCTGCAGTAAATACGGAGTGTATGGATTGTGTGTGTGACTGTGTGTGTGTGGATCCTCTGTTCATTAGAGATGCAGTCATCTCCATTTGTACCCGTGTGTGGTAGGATGAGTCCATACGCCATGCGTCATTTTAGACATGTGACTGTCAGTTGAAAATAGTGGGCTGCAGGTTTTTTTTATGTTCCTCGTAATAATGTGGCACTACTGAATCACAATTCTCCACACCTCGAATGTATAACAAAACATCTGTGGTTCATCTACGTCAGCCAAGGTATACGTGAATTTATGCTAGGGGTGGCTCGATACCACTTTTTCAGAACCGATCCCGATCCGATACCAAAAATTCTGAGCATCTGCCGATGCCGATACCGATCCAATACTTGGGCAGTGTTTTTTTTATTTATCTTTTTTTTATCAGTGTTGAATTTTTATACCTCAATGTGTGTTGACCTGATCATGACTTTTTTGTGTTACACACAATCTGCTAAATATAGAACTTCATTGTAAAGAAAATTGTAAAGAAAAACAACAAATGAATGCATATATAATTATAATCTATGACAAAATTACTATTATAAACTAGATTAGTTGATAATTCAGTAGCAAGTGTTACTCTAAAAATCATGAGCGCACAATTATATAAAATCTACAATTAGTGGGAAAAAACATTATTTAGTGGGGAACAAATAAAAGTGAATAAGTGTAGGACTAAATCTAAAATGATAATGTAAAATGTAAAATTATATACATTGTTCTTTGTATTGTTGTAAAATACATTCATGAAAAACAAGTAATATATTTATATCTAAATATATATACTGTAAAAGTAAAATACATTTCTTTTAAAAGGTTAGCACAGTAATGAGGCAGAAACATATGATAGATAAGACGAACAAGAAAGGCTATTAATAACCTTTCATTGTGCAAAAGTAATGATACAAAAGGCTCCAAATACAGAGCGGCGCGAAGCGCTTATGCGTATTCTGTGTGCAGAATGATGCACTTGAAGCAACACGGAGTCACAGCGCATAGCACTCCGCAAGTCCGCATAGAAAGGTTCAAAGCACAAAGTGAAGATATATTAATGCGTAGTGTATTAAATCTGTGCGATAGCTTATTGAGCCTTTTCTTTTAACAGTTTTAAATTTCAGTTACTGTGTTCGTTAAGAACATAGTGCTCTCTTGTCCAGTGTTGTGATCTAACAGACACCAACATGATTTTGAAAACAGCACGAAGTCCTTTTATGCAAAACCATTTATCTTTATTTATAGATCAAGTATAATATTCGTAACATTTAATAATCTTGCAGAGAGTTTCATCTTGACTGTCATAACCATACACGACACGCAGTTTGAACGCTGAATGGAGGACGACAGACAGCCGCAGCGGAGAGTAGACTACGTCAACTTGACTTAAATATCTGTACCTCACATTAAACTATGTAATGGCTTCAGAACACCTGAAATATAGTGCATGAAAACTTTATGATGTTTTATAATGTGTTTGTGGCTTTTGTGGGGCTTAACAATAATGCAATAGTATACGCACAATATCGGATTTGGATCGGTCTCTTCTGACCGATACCCCGATCCGGCAGAAAATGCCAGTATCGGAGCGATACTGATACTGAATATCGTATCGGCTTACACCCCTAATTTATGCTAATGAATATTAGGTTCTGAGGGATCAAAGTTAAGTCTGTTGAGGGCACTAAAAAAATGGTGTAGAAACAATTTTACAAAAAAATACAAAGAATCTGTAACACATAGTAACACATTCAACATGCAATTTTGAAGTAGAAAGGCCGGTATTTTCTTGTAAAATGTACTTCAGAAATCTTTTTTTGCTGTTGTTTTGTTTTGTTTTTTAACAGTATGGTTTGTGTGTGCGTGCGCGTGTATATGTATGTATATATATATATATATATATATATATATATATATATATTTATACATATATATTTATACATAGGCATACACATACATAAACAAACACACACATACATATATAAATTGAACACAAAAATATGGTTAATAAATGTGATCTAGGTCATGGACGTTAAGTTTTCATTCGCAACAAATTAAATACTGCTTCTACAGTGCCAAAGGTTCATCGCTATACAACATGGAAATATAATTATACACACAAATCAATCAAAAGGTGAAAAAAAGTGACAAAGCCGTCAGCTGCTGCAAGTCCCAGGAGTTCAGCCAACTCTTAAAACTGAATATTACACAACAAGCTCTAGCTTGTCAGGAAGTGTCCCTGGAAACGCTTCTTCCTTTGGCTCAGTGGCACAGTGGGCTTTTGCCGCAGATTTGGGGAATAAATAGAAACAAACATGCGCAAAGCTCTCGCACGCGCTTACACAGAAATGTCTTTCTGCAGGACAGATGGCCTTAATAGTGGGTGGCTGGCCGGCTCTCCGGCCCCCCTCCACCCTTTCTCTCTCTGGCTTTCTGCTGATCTCAACCCTCCACAATCTGTCTCCCTCTCCCTTCCTCTCCGTGTCGCTCTCCCTTGTCCACCCCACCCTAAGTAATACAGCCTCTACAAGATTTGGGTGCATTCATCATTGTAATCATGCTGATTAATTATTCAGTGCTCAGCCTCATTTGCCTGCCAGCCCTTGATTAGGAGAGCGGAGAGTCAGCTGGGTCCACCCTGCTCTTGGATGTGGAGAAGCCTGATGAAAGAGGCCGGACAGTTTCGGTTCAGTCAGAGCAACAACTACTGTTAGAATCTGACGCTAATTGCGTGCCCCATGCTAATTGCATGCTGTAATTAATGTTAGCGAAAGGCAACGAGCTGTGGAGCCATCGATTCTCACACTTGGCTGGTGTGAAGGGTGGACAACACAGCAGGAAATGAGATGTTACGGGGGCAAACAGTTCAATATCCCTTGCCAATTTCCAAACTGGTTTATGTTGGTTTAGTTGTTGGGTAAGCATAATCACATGGCAATTCAGAACTTTTTTACGTTTTTTCGAATTGGTCCATAATTCGTATGAATTTGTATGTTTTCATTTGTACGATCTGCTTACTATGGAAGCATGTAAATGGCCTTTAAAATAGCCTTTACATCTCACAATTCTGACATTTTAGTCAGAAAAAAAAACTGAGATATAAACTCAGAATTGTGAGATGTTAACTAAGATATAACTCACAATTTTGAGAACAAAAGTACGAATTGTGTGGCAAACTCGCTATTCTGTGAAAAAAAACAAAAAACAAAAAAAGTCAGTGTTACACAGATTTAAACTCAGAATTGCTCTCCATTCTGAGAAGAAAAGTCCAAATTGTGTGACAAGTCAGTATTGCAAAGATATAAACTCAACTATAAACTTTTCTCGCAATTCAGCAAAAAAGGCAGAATTGCAAGATATTATTGTTAGATATAATTGTGAGATGTTAGATATAACTCGAAATTCTGAGAACATAAGTACGAATTATGTGACAAACTCACAATTCTGCGGAAAAATGTCAGTATTGCAAAGATTTAAACTCAAAATTGCAAGATAACTAAGGCTACGTTTACACTAGTGTGTTTTTGTTTTAAAACAAATAACTTTTGCTATGGTTACGCCTGTCGTTTACACTACTGCGGCATTCGCGACCCTCGAAAACGGAGACATTAGAAAATATCGCAGACCCCGTTTTAGTTTGAAAACCACCATGTAAACAATAACATCATGCTCACTGTTGTACCTGCATGAATGGTTATGTGACATGCGTTTTCGATTGTGTAGTGTGGACGAAGATTGTTTCTGAAATGCAGTGAAAAATTTTGTTTTAAAACGAAAACACACTAGTGTAAACAGGGCCTAACTCTCCATTCTGAGAATTCCAAATTGCAAGATGTTAACTTGTGTTGATGTTAACCGAGATGTTAACTAAGATATAATTTGCAATTCTGAGGGAAAAAAACAAGCTGAAATGTGAGATTTAATCTCTTACAATCATTAGAAAAAAAATCTGAATTGCGAGATAAAAAGTCGCAATTACCTTTTGCATTTTTTTTTATATAAACTTTTTAAAATATAAACTCAGAATTGCAAGATGTTACTAACTAAGAAATAACTTGCAATTATGAGAAAAGTCCGAATTGTAAACATATACTTGCAATTCTACGATAAATTAGAATTACAACATTCAAACTCATAATTGTGAGATGATGACTCTCAAGAAGAAAAGTCTGAATTGTTAGATGTAAAATAAAAAGTTGCAGCTATCTTTATTACTATTGTTTTTTTCTGTGGCAGAAAATGTTTCCATAGCTTATGTACCAGTGATTGTTATGTTAAGGGGTTTGAAAGTTTATTACGACTTATACGTTTTTGTATGAAACAAAATCATAGTAAACAGATCAATAGATCTATTTTTATTAACAAATGAACAGAATTTTCATGTAAGAGTGAACTAACCCTTGTGGATTCATATTGTACGAATTCACACAAAATCTTGTAAAATAATAACATTTTCCAGTGAGATCAGGTTGTGAAGGTCAACAGGATCCACATCTTTTCCCAACTTCATTTATTCTCATATCTGTTTGTTTTGCCTTGGGGTGAAGCATGGGTTGTAAGGCAGTGGTGTCTGCACTGACAGGGCGGCTGGATGCTCGCCGCTTAGGGTCTCATCAGCCCAGATTAGTTGAGATGGAGCTCCAGCTGCCTTGATGAGGAGCAGATGGCAGATGATGGGTGACCCTTGCAGGGATTGTTCTGGGACGGGGTTTGCACACTAGAGAAGCCAAACCCCTACACATTTAAATGTGGTAGGGTGCTCTCGCACTTACTTCTCTATTAAGAATTCAAGACATCCATATTTTAAAGAGATCGTTCACCCCAGAATTAAAATATTACTCACCCTCATTTCGTTCCAAATCTATTTGACTTTATTTCTTCTGCGAAACACAAGAAGATATTTTGAAGAACGCTGGGGCCTGAGCCGAAAATACTTTCATTGTATAGACAAAACAAAAATTATTAAAATTTCAACAGAAAAAAAAAAAACAGTCAAATTTTTGGAATGACGAAGTAAATAACAACAGACGTTTTCATTTGGGGTGAACTTACCCTTCTAAGCCTGTATAATAGTTGTATTTTCAAACGGCATATCAAATGAAAGTCATGTACAGACTAAACTTAAAAGAAAAAATGTGAATTCTATTCCAAACCTGTATGACATTTTTTATTCTGTGAAACACAAATGAGGGTATTCTGAAGAATGCTGGGGTAAAAACATTTTCATAATACATTATTTTTCTGTTCCCTAGAAGAAAGAACTATGTACAAGTTTTGGAATTACAACTGTCGTACACTCATTCACGAGAGTGGCATTCCAGTGGATGACGTAGGACGTAGACGTGGCGTAAGCTCCGAAGTGACAAACGTGGAAAGAGAGCAAAACAAAACACCTGTCACAAATTTGAAGTACAAAACCAGTAATAGCTTAAGTTCCTGCGAGACTATATCCTCACCAGAGCTTATGCTACGCCTCTGTCCTACATCATATAAAGTTTTAAAAATGGATATTTTTCTTACACAAATGCATTGCTTCAATTCAGAAGGCCTTTATTAGCCTCCGGAGCCATGTGGAGTACTTTTAATGATGGATGGATGCACTTTTTTGGGCTCCAAAATCTCAACCCCATTCACTGCCATTATAAAGCTTGGAAGAGCCAAGACATTTTTTTATATAACTCTGATTGAATTCCTCTAAAATAAGAAAGTCATATATATTTGAGGGTAAGTAAATCATAGGGTCATTTAAATTTTTGGTGAACTATGCCTTTAACAAATGATGACCATTTTCATGCTTGGGCGAACTAAGCCAATAAATTAGCTGATATAATGGTGATAAAAAAAAGAAAGTCAAACAATTGTTATATAAAGCAATAAAAAAAATAAAAAAACTGATAGAAAGACAGTCATACAGACTTCAAACTACATGAGAGTGAGTAATTATTGACAGAATTTTTCATGTCCTTAAAAGTACTGGTATTATTACTGTATCAGATAATAAAAACCAATAACGATAAATAAAGCAGATGAATTAGTCATAACCCGAAAAGTTTACTTATTGAATTACTGTGCATTTGTGGGCTGTAAATTCGTGATGTCCATGTCCTGTGTCAGTTTAGTGAAGAAGAAGCCATGATGCGTAGCCGGAGATCTCCCACGTAGCCTGTGAGCTCAACCACGAGAATAGCCCTACTGGTCTGAGAGGTTTCTACACAGTACACACCCACATTAGTCCAGATGGGCACCAGCAGCGAGAGGTGAGTCACTGTCAAACCACACAAACACATTCACCAGACCTTAAATAACCGAGCACGCTTCTAATATACAAACAATCTACAGGACCAGCAGGGAAAATGTTGTTTTTCTGCATCGAGCCGTTGCCGCAGTGTATTGGACTGATAAATGTGTCTGACTCAGAGAGTGATGTACGACTAAACATTCCACTTTCAACAATCTCCTGTCAAACTCTATTTTTTCTTTGTTGCTGTCACCCGCCATTCTGTTCCTTGCCATCATTAAAGCTTTTTGTCCATTCCCCCTCGAAAGTGGGCTGCTTCCTTTTTATAGCTTAATTGCGAGAACATCAAGCACGACATCAAGCAATCTTTTTTTAACAGACAAAGAGGCTTTTTCATATTCTAAATTCAATTACTTCTATTCAGATTGAGGAATGGTTCATAGATGACGGCTCTTGGCCTGTTTTTGGGGTCTTTCTGATGAACACACAATGTCCTGCTAGCGCTCCGTCACTCTCTCCCAAAAAAAAAAAAAAAAAGCACTAATCAAGCGTCATTCGTACGACAACTGCAGCTAAGTCTGGCGTGGCCCAAAAAGCACAGAACAAAGGCAAGATTCTGGTGGGAACTGTGTGAAATCTTAACTAGGACTTTATGACCTCGATACGACAGAAAACTTGACAGTTAGAACTAAATTTTGAGATTTCCTAAAGTAAAACCTGTGCAAAACTAGCTGTCATGATGTTCTGAGTGGTTTTTAGAGTGTGCTATGCAGTTGCTGTGGTGCCTGTGGCTGCGAGTTCAATGCAAGTTTATGGAATATTTTTTGCCTGCTTTATGGTCCGCAAAGCAAATCTAAAAGCAATAACACCCCTCTCATAAATAAGCTGCATGCTGCATAATTTGAGGCATCATTCATGTTAGCAATACAAACCGTATGGGAAGAGTTATACACCACAGTTTAATACTTTAGATCAATGGGAATAACCTCTATCATTAGAACATTAAATCCATTACAATTCATTATTAATTATTTACATATAATCTTGATGTTGCACTTAAAAAGTAAAATTATATGCAATATCCTTACAAGCACAACATTAATATATATATGAAAAACTATGATAAATAAATAAATACATACATACAATATATGTATTATTTACAACATATTCAACACCCAAAGATCATAAAAATACACATAATCATTATATTCCATATACGTCTCATCCCTCTCACACTTTTTAGTTTGATTAAATGAATCACTGAACTTCGTCACATGAGAAGTGGGCAGAGAAACCCCTGCTGTTTTTAGTTTAAAAACAGGAAGTTGTTTGCACTTTCTATTTCGCCCACTTTTTCTCAAAAAAGAATGACAAACAGCATGTCCCCGTTGTACTGAGGAAAAACAATTACTATTTCATAAAGAAATAGCAACAATATTTTCCAATATTAAAACCACAGTAGTCCACCCTACACACCATTAAGACCGTATAATGCAAATACTTTGAAATGTACAGCATGAGATTTCGTAGTGTTCAGAAAGAACTTTAAAAAACACAGACCGCAAAGACCTGTGGTCTGTTCCTTAGAGTATACCCCATAGCTGAAGCATGTTAAAATTCAAGTTGTAACATTTCATATTTTGTATTCCTATTATTTTCTGTCCACTAATGTGTCAAAGAGGTGTTTTAAATGCCAAAAATTAAACTACATTTGACATTTTCTAAAGCAAATGTGAGTGGTGTTTACCCACAACAAACTTGTCACTACAATACTAGGATGTTCTTAATTTAAAAATAGCTTATTTTCTCAAAAAATATTATTTGGTTATTTAAAATAAGTTAAATGTAACACATTTCTTGTACGTTTTGGCACACAATCACATATCATTGTGCAAACTAAAAAGGTTTAATGGATTTGCATGGTACCACATGAATAATTTTCATTAATCCAGATGTAGACCAACTCACCGATTTTTTTTCAATTATAATTATTTCTTGCTACTATATATGCCAGTAAAGAAAATTCTGAAAAATGATATTAAATATGTATGAAATTGGGTGGATTATGACTAAAAGCAAACGGTAATTTCTGAACGTATTTTTCTAAGTATGAGCAATAGTAATAATGACGCTTGCTTTAGCAAACACTAATAAAAGAAAGAAAGAATTTGCAATATCTCTGATAAAAAGTATGATCAGCACTGAAATCTTTTTTTTCTAATGATGCCTCCTGCACTAGAGAAGTTGACGCTTACTGACTCAGATAATCTGGCATTTTTTTGAGTGGCCTCGAACTCATAGGACATCAGCCTCTGCAGTGTGAATTTAACATTTTGTGTTTATGTAGGCTAAGTCTTGTGTCTTCCAGTCCAATCTAAGATATAATCTCTCCAGACAATGACTGTAAAGGATTTACACAATAACACTCTTGATATCACCGATCACCTTTCTGTCATGAGGTCATTTTCTTGGCCCTTGTATGTAAGGAATGAAACATGACGTGAGATGTCCATGGCACTCGTTACCACTGCACATATGTTTCAATTTATTCCTTATACTCATTTAATGCATTTCATTCATTCGGTGTCTTATGCCAGAGCAAATCAGCGTTTCTGCCATCTGAAAGCTTGCCAGCAAGACGCGGCGTTCTAACCACTGTGAAATCACTAATCCTGCTTTGGAATCGCTTGCTTTTCTTTGCGGGTTATTGCAGATCAGCAAATGGCATGAGAATTGGATTTGAAAGGATAAAGATGATATTTTTCCCTTTCTTTCGAGGCAGGTGCGTATATCAAGGCTAATGTGTATGTATAAAGACCGATTTATCAAATTCAGCTTGTTAAACGAAAGCCCAAATAACAGTCATCAAGTGAATTACTTTCATCGGCGCTGGGGGAATATCCTGATCTCATATCCCGCCGAATAATCATTCAATCCTAAACACAGAATTCATCAGTGAAATCAAACATTTACTTCATAAACCTCCTATCTGCCTTTTTTGGTTTGCGTCACTTCTATTACCACCATGACCTTTGGGACTTTAAAACAATGCTCTGTTTGAGCAGCCAAGGATATAAAATCAAGGATTTGACTTTTAGCAGGTTATCTAAAAGTAATCAAAAATAGCCTGATTATCCCTAAAACATGTAATATAATGGATTACGTTACTAACTACAATTTTTGTCATTTAATTTGGAATCAATAATGGATTACAAAGTAATGTAAGTAATCTAACCAGTTCATATCTATCTATCTATCTATCTAAAAGAATCATTATGTATAGCTGTCCCTACACTGTAAAAAATTACCGTGATTTTAACGGTAAAAAACTGTGAAAATGCTACAGTAAAAACCTGTTAAATGGTTAATGGTAAGTTCCCCTAATATATTTACGGTGAAAAACTGTAATAGACATTTTAGACAATTTTACAGGTTTTTTTGGAAGTGAAAAAGAATGTAAAATTTACAGGGAAAAAATGTAAATTGATGTTCCCAGAATTCCCTGCGTTGCATTACAAATTGGATGTTTCTTCTTAGTTTTTTTTTATCAGTTATGCTTATTAGTGTTTTTTTACGGTAGAATTTTTTTACGGTAGAATTCCGGCAAGCACAGCTGCCGGTTTTTTACTGTAAATTTTGCCTTTTTTTTTTTTTTTTTTTAACAGTGTAGTCCCTATACAAATAAATGCATCAATATAAATAAATTGCATAAATAGATATATGCATGTGTGCAAATTCGTGCATGCATACATAAATAAATAAATGGATACATACTGTTACGTCCGAAGACGTATTGTACATAAATAAATACTGTTTTTAAATATATATTTAATTTTACTGATGAATTCCATGCTAAGGATCGGATGATTAGAGGGAAAAGTAAATAAATAAATACATATTTGCATAAATACATGTAAATATAAGCATTGATAAATTATTAAATGCATAAATGTGTAAATAAATGAATTAAAAAATAAAAAACACCTTCTCTCATCAAAAGTCAACTGAAAACACCTGCATTTTAGTTGCCTAGATTTCTCTTTATTTTCATTTTAAATAAATCAACAATCATGTTTCTCCTAAAATTATTGTAAAAACAGATACAATTAAGACAATTATTAACTTCCAGACCGTAAGAAGAAATGAATGTGGATAGCAAAGCTCAGATTTGATCTTGGATTAATTTGATGAGAAATATTAGACTAGGTTCACACTGCAGGCTAAAGTGGCCCAAATCCGACTTTTTGCCCCAATGTGACCCATATCTGATTTTCTTATGACAGTCTGAACAGCACAAATCAGATTTTTTTTCAAATCAGGCCCAGGCCACTTTCATATGTGGTCCTAAATCGGATACATATCCCATATTTTGCAATGCGACTTCTGTCTGAACGGCCATGTCGCATTTCATGCGATTTTTACGCCATTGAAACGCGACAGACGTCACAATTCTGCGCTGGAGGAAATCATGCTCTCCTTCTTCTTAATATTCTTCTTCTTATCACTTCGTTATTTAGGCTCCGATTGCACATTAACTTAAAAATAGCTGAACACACGCTAACACGAGCAGCATCCATTTCTGCAAACACAGTGCACTGCGTCTGACATCACGTCTTCTTCTGCGCATGCGGGTCACTTCAGGGCCGTATACGGTTCACACATGAGACTGATGGCAGTCGCATTTAAATGACAATGTGAACAACAGCACAAAAAAAATCGGATTTCAGCAAACAATCCGATCTAAGCATTAAGACCTGCAGTGTGAACTAAGCCTTAGAGACATTGCTGATCAATCAAAAAGAGAGATTATTTAAAAAAAAAAAAAAAAAAAAATACATTCTTAACTGAACTTATGAATTATGTTGAACTGGACTGACTTTACCAAGAATAAAAAAAGTACACACATGGATTGTAGAAGATGTGGAAACGAAGATAATTTGTTTATGGAATTGCTCTTAAGGCTTTCCTAAAGAGAAGCACCTGTAAAGAGGCTGCAAATGTCAACACCTCACCACACACAAACACGAAAAACATGTATGTTTGTTCCCTGTTTCTTCTCTCCACATAAGGACAATCCAACACATGGGAGCTTATTGTGATTCAAGCAATTTTTCTTCAAGGCTGTTTTGTTGCAGCGATCCGACCGTGTGTAAAATTAATACAGTCCTGCAACATTTGAAACGGTCCCCACTGTTCTTTCAAAGGCTTCTGCCTCTAATAATGTTTCTGTGCAGTCAGCTAATACAGGAGTCACAGACCTTTTTCCTTGAGATTTTGTGCTCTCTCTTAAAAGCACATTTGCATGTCACGTTCATCCTCATTAAGCCCTCGTTTCTTCTCTGCTCTCATCTCTTCCTCACTCACTTGCTCTCTTTTCTCTGCGCTTAGCACATCTGTTGGATTTGTCAGCTGCAGATTGCTGTCTTCACATTGCTGTCCCCTTTGGATGTCTTTTGCATGAGGTATGTGTGCGTGTGTTATCGATCAGATGATGACCGACTGCAGTAGGTGTAAACCTGAGTTGAGTGTCAAAAAAAGTCACTGCAGTGATTGTGGATGGATGATGTACATGGCTGAATCATTTCAGGTTAGGGCTTCAACCTAAAAAAAAGCTACATGGACAAATACAAGACTGCAAATACAACTGTAAACAGCCGAGAGGAAAACGTGCAAATGCATGCGATTAATCTAAACAATTTAACGCGTTAATTTTTTCTTAACGCAAATTAATCGCTTGATAAGGTTTGACCCCAACTTCTTCCCGTCATCGCAGCGTGGAAGGTCATCTATCATTGTGTGATGAGGGTACAGCGAACCAGTGTTGCCAGGGCAGCGGCACAAGTGGGCTATTTTGAAAATACAGTCCGGGAAAAATTACAGAGCCGTGGGTTGCGGTTTTTTGGGCTACTTTTATAATGTACCACGGCCGCCCAAGGTGTGGTACAGACAAATAAAAATGAAAATAGATCCTTTTACTAATGTGTATTATGCTTGGAATGTATACCTGGCAACTTAAGAACGGAGAGGCGGTTGTAACAACGTGAGTTTCAGCAGAGCATACTTATACATGTTAAGGCTTTTACACAGCAGAAATAAACATGACAACAGCCACTAAAGAGTATATAAGATAATAAACACACGATTACGATAGGATATTTGTATGTGATTTTCTTGTGTGAAAATCTGAAGAATGTGTTCATCTGAAATGCTAATTTGTGCAGCGATATAAAAGGCTATAAATAGCATATTTTAACAACAGTAAACAACCAAGTTCCACATGTGATCGTAAAAGGAAGTTATTACAAACACTCGATGGTGGTTTGAAGTGAGTTCTGAGTAAAAGTGTATTATTAATCTCATAAATTGTCTTATGAAGCATGATGCTAATATTAGCTCTAATGCACCTGCAGAACAGGTCAAATTCTTCTTCATAATGCATTTTGTCATAATACTTCACGTAAGGTCGCAAGAAGACGTTTTGTTGTATTTATTTAGAAAAACTTTTGATAATAGTTGGGTAAATGTATACTGGGATTGAAGCGATGAGGTTTGGTAAATGTTTTATTGCCAGTATAAAGGCTAATAATGGCTGAATAAAAACAAAAGAATAATGATAAAAGAATAATAAGGATTATGTCTCATACCTGGCGGAAGTGTGAAAGGTTCTGTTTCCTTAAACTAGTTTGTCATGCATCTTTATTTCAACACATTTACAGTTAAATCCTAGTATTTTAAATTTGTGATTAATCATGATTGTGATTAATCATAATCAGTCCACTAATATATATATATATATATGTGTGTGTGTGTGTGTGTGTGTGTGCATTAGGTATCATGAATTAAAAATGGACAAATTTATTTACAGAATTTATTAATCTAGATGAATGATCATTTATAAATATACTATTGTTCATTGTTAGTGCATGTTCATGTATGATACAATAAATAATGTTAATTTATTATTATAAAATTGAAAGGTTAAAGTTGTGTTTTATATACACTTTTGAAAGAGATTAATACTTTTATTTAGCAAGGACACATTAAATTGGTCAAAAGTGACAGCAAAGACATACAGTATATAATGTTAAAAAATGATTCCATTACAAATAAATCCTGAAAATATGGTTTCCACAAAAATATTAATTGATAATAATAAGAAATAAGTTAATAAGATAAATAATAAGTTACTTGAGCAGCAAATCAGCATATTAGAATGATTTCTGAAGGATCATGTGACATAATACTGGAGTAATGATGCAGAAAATTCAGCTTTTCATCACGTAATAAATTACATTTTAAAATATATTAAAATAGAAACCAGTTATATTAAATTAGAATAATATTTCACATTACAGAGTATGTGAAAAATTATATTCACTCACATTATTAAACACTGTAAAATTGCACTGATAGTTCATGATACCTAATGCAATATGTAATGTAACCAAATTGAATCTTATTGTAAAGTATCACCAAATGAATGTAAGCTAATCTCTGATTGGTGGATTGAAATGTTTTTGTCCTGGGCCAACAAGAATGTTGATTCAAAAACGTCAAAGTCCTACTTGAAAATGTATGCTAAAATCATGAGCAAAATAGACATTTGGTTCTCTATTTAATCTCACTGCTATCTACAAAGAAGAGTTTTCTTAGGAAAGTTTTATTTCCTACTGAAATGAACAAACATTAACAAAATCCATAAGAAACAAGAATTTATAAACTCCAAGCTATTCGATATCATTTTGTGAAAACCAAATCCTTCTCTTGACTTTTAGACTGCATCAGTCTTTACAGCTCTAGTATTTTCAGTAATACAGCTTGTACCAACATACATGCAGTGAGACCCCATTATAATAGCTCAATATACCCAAGTATTTAAAACTGAAACTGAGGAATCTGAGCTCTCGCTGGCTTTGAGTTGTGATGTCTGCGGGGTTATAGAAAACTTGTCAAAGTCTGCGTTAGCATGATCTCACTCTCCCCAGAGGAGAGACACACTGGGTTTCCCCTCCTCGTTCTTCACGTTTACCTTTGTTCACTTTGTTGTGGAAATTTCCAAGAGGTCCAATTAAGCTTCCTCCCGAATCGAGGCACATGCGATAACACATTTAAAGCTTTTTTTTTTTCATCAGTTCTTTCATCTTGTCTCGTCACCAGCCCACCCTTCCCCCATCTCCTTACGCATATCAAACACTTCTGTGTGTATTTTTGCCACTCCTTCCCCCATTCTTTACCTCTCGCTCTCTTTCGGCAGCATCACTTGGCCACTGAGGCTGGTTGCTGTGGCAACATCTCCCAACGGAGCTGGCTACCTTCCCTGTTACCGTAGCAACTGGTTCCCTGCAGGATTCCAAATGAGCCACTCCATCTCTCTCTCTCTCTCTCTCTCTCTCTCTCTCTCTCTCTCTGCTTTCCATAATTGAACTGAAATATGCTTTCCTGGCTGCTTTATATTCAGTAGGTCAAAAATATAGCCCAAAGAACCGCTAAATGAGCGCAGAGCATTAGAGCCATTGATATTGTTTGTTTGAACGCTACATCACTGCCACTTAAGATGCTTAGACACATTTACATGTGACTGATGTCGCTTCGACACAATGGCTCATGACATAATTAAACAAGAGCGAGCAACCAAATCAGATAATGTCCAACAATCTCAGTGGTCTAAATGGGTTCGGGGCATTTTACCCTGAATCTCCGCATCTCTAAATACTTCATCATGTCCGATGCTTGGAATAAGGATCTTGCAGTTTTCCTTTTAAAAAGGGAATTACACTATTAAGTTACGTAGATTGGTTCAAACGGCCTCTGCCTGCTTTCTTTGAGAATGTGAAATATACAAGAGCTGCATTATCGTCCCTACTGCAGGACCCATTAATATTCATATAAATACTGAAAATAAAGCTAAAAGATATATATATATATATATATATATATATATATATATATATATATATATATATATATATGTGTGTGTATATATATATACATATATATACACACACACACCATTAATAATAAAAAAAAACATCCATAAATAACCTAAAATAAATAAATACAATAAATTAAAGTAAAATACATATTACATAATAATTAATGAATTAATTAAAAACAAATAAAATAAATGTTAATATTACGTTATAAAAATTGACAAAAGAGACAAAAAATAACTGAAACTTTAACTAAAATTAACATGAAAGCAGAAAATATATTTAAAAACATAAAATCTAATTTTGTTAATTAAAAATATAAACAAAAACTTTAATAGTATCTCAGTGGTAGTAAAATAAGAATGGTGTGGAGTTATTACTATAAAACTGCAGCTTGAAAATTAGCCTATTAGGTTCCACAGATTGTCCAAGCATGCCTGCTTTCACTGAAAGTGTCTTTACATGTGAAATATACAGGATCCGCTTCATCCTCCCTACCGCAAGAGCCTTTAATATTCATATAAATATTCATCACAGACCATTAGCGGGTGATATTACTCATGTCTCAAATTGCAATGTGTAATTGCTGCTATTAGCAGAGATTTAGCTGTGGTGTTAGCATTAGTATTAATGCACAGACTCAGCCCTTATAATTTAAAACGGACCACTTCAGGTTTTTACTTTATTATCTGAATATCCAAGAAATGGAAGGAGCTGTGTACTTATTAATTACATCTAAAATTATTAAAATCATTTTTTCATTAATTGAAAACTAAAATATAAATATTACAAGAAAAAATGAAAATGGTTGATTTGAACTGAAATGTGTTTAAGTTAAAATTATAACTAAAACTACTAGTTAGAAAAAATATTAAAAATGCTAAAAGCATGTACTAATTTCATTCAGAAATTTCACTTTCCTGACACTAATATCTTCCAGAGAGGAGCAGGAGCATTCTTGAAGTTGTGACACAACAGACAGAGTGTACTCAATTTATGAGTAAATGAGTAAAAGGTCTATGGTAAATACAGCATAAATAGATGATACTTGGATGTTTTCTGGAATACAGCAACAGATCTCTTTTCCTAATTGTGATGTACATCCAAGTAAAACAGATGACATTAAAAATGAAAAACTGGATGGAAGCAAATCTGAATGCAAGACTTGCATTCATTGAAATAAAAAAATAAAAATAAATAAAAAAGGGCTGGTTTAAGCAGACTATAACTGGAGAAGACCAGCATTCATAACCAAAAAGCATTTCACTGAAAAATCGAGTTGAAAAATAACGAGAAAAAAAAAAAAAAAAACATTAACATACGCCTGAATGAATCATTCATTATTAGATCAATAAGATGCATTTAGAAAACAGATTGGGTGAATTTCCATTTCATGCTGACTTTAACAGTAAATACACTAAACAATACTTCTACAGCTTTTATTAATCTTACTTAAATGTTAATATCCAACATCTGTTCATCTAACATTAAAAAATATTAATAAATGATGTCAAATATATTACAAATTCATGTCAGCTAATGCATTAACAAACTGCATTAGACAAAAATGAGGTTGAGTAAATAATGTCTGTTTTGTACCTGGTTAAAATCAGGCTGAATTCCGCCATTGTTCACCAATTGCATTTCACTTTTTTGCACTAATGGTTCCAGAGCCAACCATGTCAGATCAGACAATAAAAAAAAAAACTGTCTGTATACTGTATATATACATTGAGATTCTTCAGACCGAGCCCAAAGGTTTAATACTTTCCCATCTCTGAAAAGAGAAAAATGCTTTGTAATCTGTGCTGAATAGAGAAGCACAGTTCAACAATTCATTCAATTATCTGTGCTTGTGAAACATTTTGATAGCTACAAAACTCATCTCGGCTCACAGTGGCAAGTGTTTACAAATGCCATTTTCTTGCTGTGTCCTTGAGACTTCCTGCCGGTGTGAAATATGCCGCTGGTAAAAGATTGTCGAAAAAACACATTGTATGGAAGATCACAAGCCTCGGATAGAACACAAAGAAAAAATGAATTGCTGCTGTGAAAAGCAAACATTTTAAAAGTGATGAACAAGCCACGATAGACCATAATGCTGCGGTGCAATGGTTCGAGGAGAGAAAGGTTGCAGAGAAGATTGAGTTCTATTAGAGACAGAAGAGCTGCTAGAATTGACAGAAGTAGCCTGAGAGACAGAGAGGGACAGACGGAGAATGAGTGAAGTGGGCACAGACGATAAATATTTTATTGCAAAACAAACCGAGATGATGAAAAAAAGAGAGGAAAAGCAGCAGTGGGTCGGCTGGGGATGAACACACGAGTGGCGATGGAACGAGGGACGTTCGAGAACTGGAGAGCGTGACAGAGGCTCCCAAGCAGATCCGACAAGCAAGAGTCCGGACCTTTCTGAGGCCCTACATTATTGATGGAGCTGCAGCTACCAGCCATCTTTTATAAAATGTGCTGAGCCGCACACACAACAGCATCTGCATTTTGGGGGTTGGGTACATAAAAGGGTTGTGCAAAAATCTAAAAAAAATCTTTCAATTCACAGTGAACAGGCCACCTCTCACAGGAAATTGAATAGGGCTTTGATTTGGAATGACATGAAGTGGAATCTGCGTAATTATAATTTAACAACAGAAACATATAAAGTAGATACAAACAGAAATACAAATTTATCTGCACTACAATTAAAACAGTAATATTGTGAAATATTATTACTATACTTTCACAATATTACTGTTATATATAGTGCTGGCCAATGATTAATCGCATCCAAAATAAAAGTTTTTGTTTACATAATACATGTGTGTGTACTGTGTATATTTATTATGTATATATAAAGACACACAAACAGCATATATTTTTAAAATATTTACATGTATTTACATTATATTTAATATATAAACATAACAGTTTTCTTTGATGAATAGTTCAAAACAACATGATTTATTTGAAATAGTAAATACATTTATAATGTTACAAAAGACTTCTGTCACATTTACTTTTACCAATCAATTTTGTGGATCCTTGTTTAAAAAATGTATTATAGGTTTACAAAAAAATAAATGGATAACTAAAATATCTTACTAACCACTTAAGTCTTTTTTTATTTTATTTTTTTTCATCTTGACAAACTTTGCTTTTCTGTTTGAAAATGATATAAATGTAAAGTTTAAATGAACTGAAAAGTATATGAAATAGTTATATTCATTTGAATTCCTATTCAAATTTGAATGGCAATTCTGCATTCTGTTTGCTAAATCAATTCAGCAACTGAAATTTTATTTAAAAGGCATTGTCAGTTCAATCCTGAATTATGCACAACCCTGGTGCATAATAATGACACCACTCAACTAGAAAAGTCCCCTACTGATGGTGATGGGGCGATTTATACAAGCTGAGATCTGAAGAAAAAATCCCATCTTGTTCAGCAGTGCAGGCAGAACTTATTTCACATCTCAACAGCGGACACTGCCATCACCGAGACAAAACCTCTTCAATCAAACATATCAAACCATGATTGATGATGCATCTTTTCAGAACAAACAACATTTTTACATTTTCTAAAACAAATGTGAGTGATTCTTGCTTATGCGAAAATTAGTTTTGTTATTCCTTGTTGCAGCTGTCATCTTTCTAATGAATAATGGCATAGCGGTTTGTCTCTGCATTCCTCATATGAGATTTGACATGTTATGGCGATACTCAAAAAATAGGCAAATCACCATCATTTGCATAACTTGTTTTGCATTTTACTCTACACAAACAAATAATGGACAAAAAGTGGCCTCCACAAGAACTCAATCGACCTGGCATCTCCACAAGACGCGTTTGAGGATGCTTCAGCTCTAAACGACATGTTTCCTGCAGGATTTATTTCATGTGGAGTCTCAGTGGTATGCGCCAACCAGCATTTCTCATGAAGGACTATATATTTTTATTCCACAGAATTCCTCCAAGGTTGCCCTAAATCTGTCTTCGATCTCACAAATCCATCTTATCTTGCCTACAGCTATTTGCCTGCTCCATTTGCTATAAATCTATTATCACTCCTCATTTAGCCCAGTTTGCACTGCACTCTTGCATTTAACCACATTTCGAACCACTGGTCTAAACTTGCCCATGCAAAACCACTGACATTTACAATAGAACTACTGTGTTGACTGCTGTAAAACGGAGTCTTATATATACGGCTTCGGAATACAATCATATGTCAACACCTACATTTTCTGCCAAGTTGATTCATTATTGCAAACGCCCTTCGCTGTCAAAGTCGGTTCTTGGTCACAGGCATATGTGCTCCAAAGACAGGCTCGTGACATCTCTCCCCTGACCGACATCTCCCATCAGGCCATACGTGAGTGCGGATCACTGACAAAGATGAATTGGATCAAGTGAACAAACCCGGGGCCAGCAGGGTTAGGATTTCTCCCAAAGCTAATATCGCTCTATCTTCCTAACACTCTCTCCTCCCTTCCTTGGCTTGCAGTTTCATCTGCCATTACTGTATCTTTCTATGTAAACTCTCTCTCTCACACACACACATACTTTTTTCATGCTTTCTCTCCTTTTATCCATTTCTCTCCAGTAAAAGTCTAGAACAGTGTTATCAATTTATTGCAGCAGCTCCATAGGCTGTCTGACTAAAGCCTCCTACTGGGAAGCCAAACCTTCAGCCTTAATTTTTAGCCTCACAATCTCTGAAAGTTCGAACAGAAACCACAGCCAATTAGGCTTTTCCTTGGCTGAAGACAGAGACAGAAACCTGCACTGGGTTTTATTCTCATTAGTGTTGCACAATTAAAAATAATTCTGATTAACACAATTTACATTAAAATAGTTATTTTTGCAGCACATCTACATGCAGCACAACTTAACTGGGTTAGTGGTCGGGTCAACCTGACTGACAACAGAAACAATACACTGTACACACAAAGCCGTGGTCGTTTCGCATGATGAAAACGCTTTTGCCTTGCATAACATAAACTGATTTTATTTGTTATAATACTGAATTTAATTTATTTTGATATTAAAATATGTTCTCTAATCTCAGTACTGTTTGTTTATGGGCAGGTTATGGAGTTAGTCATGGTATCTTTCAGCTATGAGTGAAACATGAGGCGGCAGTCTGACAACCCAGCATGTTGGGTCAAACATTTAACCCAGACAGCTGGGTTGCCAAATAACCCAGAAATGGTTGTTTTTAACCCAGCATTTTTTAGTGCGTGAGAACTGTTTTCCTGAACTTCCTGAAATTGGGGAAGTCGTGGCCTAATAGTTAGAGAGTCGGACTCGTAACCCAAAGATTGCAGGTTCGAGTCTCGGGTCCTGCAGGGATTGTAGGTGGGGGGAGTGAATGTACAGTGCTCTCTCCACCTTCAATACCACAACTGAGTTGCCCTTGAGCAAGGCACCGAAACCCCAACTGCTCCCTGGGCGCCGCAGCATAAATGGCTGCCCACTGCTCCAGGTGTGTGTTCACGGTGTGTGTGTGTGTGTGTGTGTGTGTGTTCACTGTTGTGTGTGTGCACTTAGGATGGGTTAAATGCAGAGCACTAATTCCGAGTATGGGTTACCATACTTGGCCACGTGTCACATCACTTTCTCTTCCACTTTAACAACTTTTAAAATGTTGTTGAAAGAAGTATTTTATGCTCATCAATGTTGAATTTATTTAATAAAACATACAGATTAATAGAACATTATTTTGTGTATTATTTTGTGTACTGTAATGCAATGTGTTTAAGGTTTAAGGTTCTAAAAACACATTATTTTCCACATACTGTACATTACTGTTGCTCCGCTATGCCCCGCCTTTCTGAAACGCGCAGATTTTTACAAAGCTCATCGTTCTGAGAAGCGAGGCGTGCTCTGATTGGCCAGCTATCCAGTGCGTCACGCTGCGTAAACATTACCATGTCTGCATTTGTGATCGGAGAAACGACAAACAACAAGCACTACTCTACACAGCTCAAAACTCGCATTTATAGTCAGTGGCAAATTCTTTAAATATGAAAACATACTTACAGGCTGCGAGTCATAAGCGCCAGACTGTCCTTGCAAAGTTGGAATTGCCCCACTTTATAGCAACAGTCTTTGAGCACAGCTGGCAGGCTACTCCCAGGTTCAGGAAACAGTCCTCCGTAAAATGCGCTGCACACACTCTAATATTTGGGTTGAACTGTTCTGGAACAGTGTCGTAAATACAACTTAACCACTGATTTCTAGTTGTGTCCTCTTTTGGAAGCCCAAACAAAGTAGTTTCACTTTCACAACGAAACACAACATCTCTAGGACATGGCGCCGGCATCAGCAACAACACTACAGCGAGAATAAAAGTCCCACCCTCTTTGCCTATACGTTTGGGCGGTGTTTTGCAAATCTCCCCACACCATGACGTAGACGTGTGGGGGCGTGTTTGAATGAGCCGTTTTAGGGGGGCGTGGTCGAGTCTTAACTTTTATAAAAATATCTCTTTGGTTTTGAGACTTTAGTCTTTGCAACTTCAGGGATCTTATCTATGCACAATCAGCTTGTAACACTCCAAAGAGAAAGGAAAACTTGAAATCGCATCATATGACCCCTTTAAAAATGACCACAGACATTACTCTAGTCTTCAGAGTCACATAATCCTTTAGAAATCATTCTAATATGCTGATTTGCTCCTTGAGAAACATTTATTATTATTGTTAATTTTGAAAACAGTTTTGCTGGATATAGTATCATTCAAATGATTAGGGTCAGTAAGCTATATATATATATATATATATATATATATATATATATATATATATATATTATTTTTATAATATATAAAAATAATTGATTATCAGCAAGGATAAATTAAATTAAAAAGTGACAGTAAATATTTTTATAATGTTACAAAAGATTTCTATTGCAAATAAATGTTGTTCCTTTAAATTTTCTATTAATCAAAGAATTATTAAATCACAAAAACTGTTTGCAACATTCATAGGAAATGTTTCTTAAGCACAGAATCAGCAAAACTATTCAAACAGAAAATTGTTATTTTAAATGGTAATATTTCACAATGTTATTGTTTTTACTGTACCCTTTTTAATAAAACAAATGCAGACTTTGTTTTTGTTTTGAAAAAACTTAAAAAGATGAAAAAATAAATAAATCTCAACTATTCCAAACTTACTACAAACATTGATCACTTGGCAGAACAAAAAAACGAAAATGAATTTTTGAACAAATTATACACCGAAAATGAAGTTGTCTGTTTCAACAATAATGCTGCCTTCATGTGCTATCGGAATTATCGTAAATACGAATTTCCTAATCGAAAATTGGACGTGAACGGCCTCTCAAGTCGTATTTACTACTGGGAAATTCGGAAATAATTTTGATACCAGAGTTCCCGAGTTGGGCAGGTCATAAACATTAAACATGGTGGAGGGGACAACCATTGTTGCTATCAATGCTGTTCTCACAACAACTACATCCCTTTGTCTTGTTGCTAAAGTAGTGTATTTATAGGCTAGATATGAATGATCATTCGAAACATATTGTATGTTTCATAAGCAGTGAAATAAGCATGTATTTGATCGAAATTCCAGAATTGTAAGCAAACTGCATGCATAGCGCGGTGAATGTTTATATGATTGTCAACCAATGGGATGCTACATTTTATTATTTCTGACATTAAAGCATTTGAATACGACAAGCTCATAATCACAACAAGTGGGAAATAGGATAGCACGTTAAGGCAGCATTATTTACAACATTTCTGTGCCTTTTAATGGAAGCATTATAGATTTTTCACATTGCTCACATGCATTGCATATTTGGTGCTTCATTGTCTACACTGCAAGCAAACAGCAAGACATCTAGCAAATGGCTTTTCGCCAGAGTCAGGTGATATTTATTCAGCATTGACTTATTGTGGGCCTCTGCGAACAAAAGTGAATCATAAGACTGCTGAAACTGTGCTCTTTATCACTGGTTGCCACTAATTTAAATGTCATTCATGTGCACAACATGTCTGTGACTGGTTACAAAGCTCAACTACTGCAAAAAAACATTTCAAATAAAAATGCAAAAGAAGTAAATGGAATGCTGTAATCAACACTTTTCACAACTAGTTAATCAAGGCAGCCATTTGGTTGATTGTGCAACCTGCACACTCATTCAAAAACATGAGGAACAGTATCTTACGTCTTTTACAGATGTATCCAATTTGCCTGCATTTCAATCTACAACATCCTGAAATGCATGCAACAATCGCATTCAGTATGCATTTTTTTCATAGATGCATAATAAAGGTGTTGGAATTCTCCAGCTTGACCCTGGATTTTATAATCAACAAACAAAAGTGATAGTGGCTGCCAAATAAACCACGATGCTGAAATGGATGTAATCTCATTGGTGAGAGTTAATGGGTTTCAACGGCATCTCTTTTTAATCAGCAGTGTATTTTTCTTTCATAGTCACAGAGCATGTCTCATCTCCGCACTGACAAGGAATACAAAAACGGCGGGAAGGAAGAGGAATGATGCACTGAAATGGTGCATTTCATACCCTGTAGCAAATGCACATGGCGGAGCAAAGCACATTGGAAAACATTAGTGAAACCTGATTATCTCCCAGCTCGGAAATTAATTAAACGAGAGAGGGGGAATCTGGAGGGGCTTGCATGCTCCTATCTGTTTCAACAAATCCCCTGCCCTGCAGCCAGAGTTGCTGTGCCTCTGTACCGACAGGGCCGCAATCTACTGGGGGGAGTGCTGAGCATGCTGGGCAATTTAAAAATTCAAGCACATCAACACCCAAGGGTCCTTCCTCCCATCCGTGGGTCTCTCTTTACCTGATTAACAGTGTCTTACTCCTCCACCACCCACTGCTAACAATGACTACATAAGGACATCCTGTGGAGCAGTGGCGGCTGCGTAAGCGAAGAAGCACAGGTGCCACTTATCAAGGGCAAAACTGTTTTTGTGTGTGTGTCTGCAAAGTCAGTCATAAAACTGCATTGAAAAAGGTAGAAAAAGACCAATCGATCAATAAATAAAATAATAATTTTTTTTAATGACTTATATTATTATATTATTAATTATAGTAAATTATCAATTATTATATTCTATATTCTATTAATTATATTAGATTTAAGGTTTTTCATCAAATGTATATAGTATAATGTATATATATCAAATCCAACAACAAATAAACCAACAAACACTGAACAGTTAATCGACCACTGTGATAAATGAATCGTCCGAGAAGCCTACGATCATCAAAATGCAAATGTACATTGTTCCTTAAAAAAAAAAAAAAAAAAAAATCAGTCCAGATGTGCTCCATAATTGTGCATGATCTTCCAATCCTTTGGAACCATTTCATGTTCCCTGAGGGACTTTACAGTACAGCTTCATCAGGTCTCAGGTTCCACAATGTGGAGTCTTTCCTCTGCTTCTCGAAATCCAATATCAAAATGTTCTCAGAGGGATCTCACACTCCCAACAAGCTACACAACAGGCCACAGTTCAGCTGTTTCCTCCATGCATAAACACAGTTCGAAGCACTGCAGCACTCCAAAAACCCTCCAAAAACCCTGAGAATAATCTGTGTTTTCTAGCATCAACAAACAACCGCTCCACAACAGTCTAAACATTGCTTTCATGAGGGAAACAACTCCCAGAGAAGATTACGTGAGGTACATCGTAAGGTAGAGTGAGCAAAATGATGCTTTTTTTGTAAACCACATATTCGGGGTGAAATTTTAAGAAGTGGTTTTATTGTGAGCCAAACGGGGGAATCCAGCGTCCTCAATCGTGACTGCAAAACCAATGAAGCCAAGACTGACAGTACAACACATCAGAGTTACTGGCAGCAACGGTAATCCCAGTAATGCTCTTACCAGTCCAGCATAATTGAACAATGAAAGATGGGTTTATGGCTAATAAATTTAAGCAATCTGCACTGGTGGTTAATAAATAAAGAAGTATAGTAATCCTCTTAGGATATGACTGTCAAGTTTTTGCACGCTCCCACTTTCGAATAACAATGGATCGGATTTGCACCTCAACCAGATTATTTCTAAATGGAATCAAGCTCACTGTTTCACACAAGGTGACCTTAAAGACTCTCGCACTCATCCCTTCAGCTTTCATCTGCCATACAGGTGCATCTGAATAGAGGTACATTTGTAATCTATTTGTGAATGGATACATGGTTAATCAAAGAAATAATATTGCTACAGCACTGTTGCTAATGTTATCGTGTGAACATAATAGCATTTTTTTCTTCTTATTACTGAGGCTTATTCATGAAATGTTGGTAAAATCTTTCCTTGGAAATTATCACATTGGATCGAAGAAGATTTACAAAGATTTTTCAAAAGATTTACACTGAAATTTGTCATAAATGAAGCACGGTGTTTCTACTGACTGACCATTAGGCGTGGGTGATATATATATATATATATATATATATTGAATATTTATATTATATTTTATGATCTGAGATATGATTATTATACTTGTAACATCAACAAGAAAGACGCCAATACAATTAAGAAGTTAATTTCTCTAAATCGGTTATTTTGAACTGTCCAGTACTCTGAATTAGTTATAAAAAAAAAAAAAAAAAAGGTTAATTCATTAATTTGCTTCTTAATGATTAAAATAGGTAAACGAAAGCCCATGAGGTTTTAGTAAAAATTAATACATATATAAAGTAGGCAAATAATGATATTACATATATTGTTATGCTGGTGCATATTCATAGAAATAATTACATATTCATCCTTCTGTCGTTAGTGAAAAACACGTCGACAATTTTATACTCAATTTTTCTGCATTTATATTTTTGCTTTAAAGAATCTGAATCCTCGTAACAACAAAGGCTGTTTGGTCAACAATTCAAACAAATGTTTCCTCTGAGTGAAGAAAATAATCCCATTATGCCATTTCAAAGCAAATACATAATTATTCAAATGTACACTACCATTCAAATGTTTGGGATCTGTAAGGTTTTTTTTTTTTTGAAGAAGAAGTTTCTTAGGCTCAACAATGCTACATTTATTTGATCAAAAATACAATAAATACAGTATTGTGAAAAATTATTACAATATAAAATAACAATTTACTATTTGAATATACTGTATTTTAAAACGTAATTTATTCCTGTGGTTACAGGAAACACTTATTATTATTATTATTATTATCAATGTGCTGCTTAATATATTTTTTTTGTTGTTGTGGAAATGGAGACTTTTTTTTTACTAATAGAACATTTAGAATAGAATAATAGAATAATAGAAATAGAAGGACTTTTTGAATAATAGAACATTTTATTTACAATAAAAATCTTTGTAACATTATAAACATATGTACGGTCTATTCCAATTAATTTAATACATAATTCCTTGCTAAATAAAATTATTATTTCTTATAAAATATCTTACTGACCCAAAACTAGCGCATATCTTTAAGAAACTGAACAAAACACCCACTGTTCACATTTGTTCATATAGTTCTTGATTAAAAAATTCCAGAATATCAATGCTGCTGTTTTAAACATGAAGCACATTGAATCTAAAGGAAATGAATCTGCACACCTGCACATCAGAAGACGACAAATAAACGTCAGAGAGGGAAAAAATTCATTTCTAAGACCACAAAATACCTTCTACAATATGTAGTCTGCACATATACATCATCATATTTCCTTTCTGTTTAATATTTTATTATAAGTGCAGGTATTGCTAAAGGCACTTCTGCAATAAATATGAACAAAGAAAGGGTATCCCCTCATAAACTCAAAAAAAAAAAAAAAAACTATCCGTGCCACAGACATCACAAACCTCTCTTATCTAACCTGCTCTACCATGACAGTACGGACACACTGGGTCACTGCACATTGCAGGTGACAGTGGGTTTCCTAGACACACCCTAAAAACTCTGCTATTTCCCATGAGGCCCGAAGGCAGCATCTGTGGACCAGCAGCTAGAGGTGAGTGCTGACGCATTCAGACAGCAGGAGAGGGGACAGTGGAAGTCAGCCAGGTCTCCCTCCCTCTCCCTCCCTCCGCCTATGTGCTTTTCCAGGTTTTCTAGGCAAGCTACTCATCAATAAACAGATTGATGAAGTTACAAACTAGTTTCTAATGCGTCAGAAACAGATGAGTATACTAACACAATGTCTTGATCAGGTTTTTAGTGCGTGAAGACATCTGTAGATTTATTATAGGTTAGGTTAAGATTGACTTCCACTAACCTCAGCCAAACTGATTGCATTCTGGGATGTGACTTCATAAAGGGGATTGATATTAAGAGCAGAGCAGTTTCAGAGCTGATTGATTATTGGTCATTGATTACGCTGTGTGAATGACTGAATTAAGTAAAGACGGAATCAAAGCATGCACATCAATGGCAAAAAATGCTTAAAATTGGGTGACTGACAAGAAAAAAACCATACCATAGGCTCCAGAAATGCAAAACAATTTAATAATGGACTTTTTAAATTAATAGACTAACGTTACCTTGTGTGAAGTCCATTATTAAATTGTTTTGCATTTCTGGAGCCTATGGTGTGCTGATGTTTGTTTTTTAATGACTGAATTAACAAATTAACAGAAGCCTGCATTTTCTTACCAATTTTATTATTATTATATATTTTTTAAGGTAAACTTTACACTACGGTTGTGTTAACATATAGTGAATGTACTTAATTAATTATTAATATTTTTTACAGCATTTATTAATCTTGTTTATACACACACAAACACACATATATAATTTATTTATTTCTACATTTTTTTCTTTATTTATATACTCTATCATTGTTAGCTCAAAACACATTGATGTTACAATTGTTAAAAATATATGCATAAGACTACATCATATATAATAAATAATAACTATAATACATACAAACTATTTTATAATATATAAAATATTATATATGTATTTTTTTTTACAATTGCATGTAAAATTACATAAAACAATGAAAAACTTATACAACATATAAATAATATATAAATATATAGGCCTATAATCATATACAAATGTTAAAAAATATATTGGTTTGTGTAGACTATTTTTGTAGACAATGTAGATTATTTTGTGTTAACTGCATCAACTGTTTGTTTCCTGCTAAAAATAGCTCACGTTGGACTTTTTCTAAATCGATACCGATGTCGCAGTCTAAAACAATTTTCAACCCCCGAAATAGTGTTAATAAAAATCCCTGGATGCGGTGAGGGATTGACAGATATGTGTTCTCTTGATCACACCCTGATTTGTTCACAAGAATTGAAAGGGATTTACAGCATTTATATCCTGTCAGGCAGATACAATCCTCTTCCTGCGCAACACTTTATTTCCCCAACATCTGCATGTGGCCAAATCTAGCATTAAATTATATAAAGTCTTTATATAATATACAAATCTGAAATTTGAAGGGATGAAGGAATGAAGGGATTTCCAACCCTTTCTAAATTAAAAAAGGCTTCAACATCCAATAACAGTTCTCTATCATTATGCAAAAAACCCAGAAAAACAAATAAGTGTGGGATGTCAGGCATAAAACGTCTGAGTAACATCATTTTTCCATCTCGGGCCTGGAGGTACAGCAGGCTTCGTCAGCACTGCAGGCCGCAGAGGCTGCAGCATATCTAATAGCACTGAATCAACATCCCTCCAGACATCATTCAAGCATCACGGCTGAGAACGTGTCTGCTGTAACAGTCTGTCTTCTCCAGCTTCAAACTATTTTATCTGAAAGACTACTCAAAAATGTCACATTTTACTCATACATTGAATTTTCTCAGACAAAAAGCCAGTCCAGCTGCCACCCAGAAAGTACAAATGTAAAATCAAACAGATTCTTTTAAAATCTAAGATGCATGGCAACTCATTAAGTTGCATATCGGACATCTGCAGTCCACTATCAATGAAAGACAGCAATTTCCTCCTCAGTCCAAGTACGCATTACATACTAAATATCTAATAGATTACTCAGTGATACAAATTGTTATACTAAGACACATCCATTCTGTAATGAAAAAGCTGTGCCCCACCCCACGAAATAAAATATGTTCAGCTAATTTATCTTTCCATTTATCAGGCCAAGGTCCCAATTGGTTCTTTCTCTCAGTCTCACACACACACACGCACAAATACACATATACAATCAATCATAAATCTCATAAGCATCAGAACTGACTCCAGAATTGTGTTATTTGTATGTATCAGTTTTTTAATTTTCTAATTGGCTGCAAAAATAATCTAAATAGAAAACAGCCCGGGAAAAATAAATAAATAAAAGGTACCCAAGGTTAATCTGAAACAAGTGCATAAAAATAATAAGCACAATAAATGTGTCATCCGCATTCGGATCCTACCTCATCTCTCCAGACGCAATAAGACAATAAAATCATCAATATTAACGGCGTTTTCTGCCCCATTCTTCTTTCTTCTCTTCTTAGTATTTAACTTTGCTGATTTCTTTGGATGCCTATTTTTAACTACTGTATTATCTCCAAAAGAAAAACCAACGGGAATGAACTGGTCTGCTTCGGGATACGAGCTGGTCTGATCGGAGATATCTCCTGTGTCCGCAGATCTCAGTGTGAACTGACAATCGGCTGCGGCTCAGATCAGTAAAACCAAACCCTCCTCCGCTCGGGCTGCGCAGAAGGTGGGCGTCCATTTGCTGAAGAACGGCGCCCCCTGCTGGACATCCATTGACAGGCACTGTGAGCGCTGGGGAGGAAAGAGCTTAAACGAAGTCTGTGAAGAAATACATACTTAAGTATATACTTTTCATCTCAATGCCTCTCGGTGCCTACAGTTTAATAGTTTAATAGATTTTACAGCTGCTGTTGTCCCACATTACATTATTTTTACAGCCACCTTATGTTTATATGGTGTAGTTTCAGTATTGAGCCGCTAGAGGGAAATCAAGATAAATGTTTACAATGTGTGCGTACGAGGCCTACGTATAAAATAATTAATAAACGGATTTCATGGTTGTATAATGTAGAAAGCTTTAACGAGACTAACTTTTGATTGTAATTTGTACTAAGAGTCTGATGGATTAATGCGTTTTCAATAGGTTATTATTGCCCTAGAAAAATATTTTGACAATAATGGGGTATGTTGGGGGCCTCTGGCGTTTCTAACTGGAAAATCAACACGAAACATAAAACGCGGCATGAAACAGCAATAAAAAAAATAAATAAAATAAAATAATAATAATAATAATAATAATTATATATATATATATAACATTTAAACACATCTGAACTTTCAAAAAAAAAAAAACATAAATAAAATTACATTTGCACCGGCCTGATATTTCTATGACACATGCCCTTGTCCTGAGAGCACAGTTCAACATTTCAGGTATTTATTGCACCTCTTACCGGAAGAATGCCTTTGTTCACTTGTTTGTTGCAGGTATTAAAATATTAGTTTGGAGTTAAGACAATTCCCGAACAATTCTGAACAAGGTGACTGAAACCAACATTAAAAGACTCTTGTGACACTGTTTGTAAACGCCTGTGTTTGGTGACGGAAGTAGTCTTACCTTGTCATGCTCACTGAAACTACAGCGTCATCCACTGCCCTCAGGTGAGCGAGATGAGAGAATGCCGCGGGAGTCACTCCGTGAAGCTCTGAACGGCCCATAAAGAACTTTTACAACTGGTTTGCATCCAAACTGCCTAAAAAGCAGCGCCTGCATTGAGTCGTCGGAACGTCAGGCGCGCGCGCGCTTCTGTTTGGTAACGAAACTAACGTTACTTTCCTGAAATAACATGAATTCTGCCGCGTTTGAACAAGTAAGTGTCTTGTTTTTAACTAAAAAATCTCTACACTTTGATTGAAATGGCGTATTTCACCAGCTCTGTTGTAAACTTTATTGTTCCTCCTTATATTAAACCGGATACATGTATCCAGTTCAAACCACTTGTAGGCTTTCCCTCAAGGATAACTTTCCGTGTTAAAAATGGACCACACAACTTGAATATGTGAAACTCGTATCAAAGAGATACTTTGTGGCGTTGCATCCCGGTATCTCATTTTTTCTCTCTCCTTTTTTTTTTTTTTTTTTTTTTTTTTTTTTGTTGTTCTTTTGACATTGACACCTGTTCAAGTCTCGCTCTATTTCTCTGCTCTTATAGTGGTGGTGGGGCTTTTGATTCATCTCAGTGACTCGTTTAAATACATTCACAAAAGAGAATCGTCAGGTGATCCTCTCCTCGAGTTATAGGCATCGTTACGCCTCAAAAGTACAGAAACTTGAATCATGAACTATTTCAGTTTAAGAGGTGAACGAGAATGATTTGTTAATTGAAAGCATTCACTGTAGAAGATGTCCTAACTCCGACGTCCTGGTCAGTGAAAGGTTAGTGTCCAGAAACGCTATCATTGAATAGAGTGAAATGTTCGTTTTATATGATGTGAAGAAGCTATTTTTAGTGTTTTTCTGTGTCAGTTTTAATGGAAGACTGAATTAACCTTCAAACAAGTGCTTCTTGGGTAGCCTAAACCAGGTAGACATCAATAGTTAGTCAGTCAGATACTAATCTGTAAACCCTGACATATGAAATAACTTTTTTTTTTGTTTTTCCCTCAGACGGAACAGTTTACTTTCACATTTTTTTGTGATGCTTGTGTCATATTTGATGCATCAGTCTTTTGTGGTTCATGTGATGAACCACAAAAGACTGATGCAAATCACTTGTGATGTAAATCATTGAGATCTTTCTAAAAATATAGCGGATTACTTATATAAATGCATATAAATATCAGTTGTCACTCTATTTCCCAGTAAAAACCATATAAATGCTTAGATTTATTATCAAAGCTCTGTAGTTTTATAACATATAATGCAATGCAATACAATGATGGTTGGGAGATGAAAAAATAAATGTTTCTCAAAAGACTGATGCATGCTGTACTTAGATTTGAACAAGATTTTTCCAAAATGTGATGTATGGATAATGAAGTCTAGTAAATGTTCAACATGGAATATTACTAACAATATAAAAGTTATTAATATGTTTACTTAATATAAAAATCGTTTGCAGCAAAAATACTTTGACGGTGTCCAGGCATTTTTAGAATTATAATAAAAAGCCTTTCACTTAATAAAAAAAGTGTAAAATATCAATCAGATAACATAAGGCTGTAGTAGGCCTGTACAACAGGTTGTTGTTGGTTTGCAAAGTTTTGATCATGTTGATAATTTAGAAAACCGTATCAAATATGATACTCTAGGCTTTATTGTGTATATGCTAAATCCCTGACATTTGGCATTTAGCATTTAGGGTGAAAGCTTTTGTGTTCCCTAGAAATCAATCCCTTGACTTTAGTATTGCTAGCATTATGCTACCAGTTGATTAACAGTAAAGTAAGGCTATCCTAATAGATACTGTACATCCCCAGAAGGGAAATGAAGTATTTGAGATAGTAGCACAGTGTTATTGTAATGTAGTCTTTCTGTGTGGTTGTGGTAAAGTGTAAATTCTTGTCCAACAATTCTTAAAGTTGTAAATGAAGACAGTGCTTTGGGCTTGGCTTTTTATGACCTCTTCCTTGTCCTTAGTTAAGGTGCAATGTCGTGGTCCGAGTCACATCCACAGTTTGTGGGTTTTAGTTGTTATTTGTCTGTGATGACAAAATACAGCAACACAATACTCGTGGGAGCAAAAACCGAGAGATACACCCAGTTTTGAAACATTATGTCATATAATCCATCTCGTTCTGAATCACTCTGATTTGAGAAATTCTAGATTACTGGTATGAGATGTCATTTATATCACCTATTTTCAAATCCCAAATAAAGCCCTTGAGGTTCTTGTCTTGCCTTCACTACTTAAGACATAATGGATGTGTGTGTCCTATAAATAGACTAAGTATGAATGATTTCTTTGGCTATTTTAGATGCATTGATTTTTTTGTATAGTTTAACAATGGCAACCAACTACCAAAATATGTTGACTTGAATTTTAGATAATATAGCCATATATGATCAGACATGCATAAAACCTTCACTGCATTAGGGGGAGGTGATGTGTACAGATGGGCTCTGTTTCTTGCTAAAACACACCTAGATTTCCAGGTATTTTGCAGCCTCTTCTGTTCCTCAGGCCTGTTTCAACTTGATAGGCAGAATCCTTAAACACTCCAGGAGTACAACAAATGCATTTTGTCTTGTTTTCAGGCTCCTCCAGACAAGCTTATTTATATAACGGTAGGTTTTATAGGAAAGAGTATTTAATAATTGCATGCCTTAGTTTTTCAAAAATAAGAATAAAACACTATGCCGTACTTTTTAGACAAGAACAAAATTCCTGAGATTCTTTCCTAGAAAATGCTTTTTAAATGAAATACGTGTGGTATTCTACCGTTATCATTGGATTTTGGTATATTTTGTAAGTGCAGGAGCCCATTTATATACCTTGAGTACTTTGAAGATCAATATTTTAGTATTTAGAAATGCGGTTGTTTGAGACGCCGGTATTGGAAAAACTTTGAGTCTTGTCTGCTTTCTCTTCAATATCTTAGATTAATACAGCAGATTTTTTTCTTTTGAAATATTTTCCTTGCTTTTGTTACTAATCTTCAATACCATTTGTTTAGGTTGAATGCAGTTTGTTTCTTTGCTGTGATGTGGACTGATGATACTGAGGCAGACAGTATTGTTTGGTACATTCTCAGCCTTTCACAGCCACTCTAGACATGTGACTATCTTATTCATTTTGAGGAAAAACAGATGAAAAGAATAGAAATTCATTTGCAAAATAGATGGCATTTCCTCCAATTTGCTGCACAGTCTGAAATAAGTGGTTTTAGGTGATGTTCAGACATGAATGCACACCTGTTCTAGATATCAGCATAAGCATTAGATGCATACATATATATTTGTTATAGCTAAAATGTGGTCCACTCCCTTGTTTATTGAGAGTTCCAGGAATTGTGATCTATAAGAATCGTTCTGTTTTTGTTGGGTTTGTGTTGCAAATGTTGGATGCTTACTGACCCGTTGAAATCCGTTAGACTTGTGTCCCACTTTATATTAGGTGGCCTTAACTACTATGTACTTGCATTTAAATTAATCATTTGGTAGAATGCACTTATTGTGTACATACATGTGTTTACATTGTACTTATATTTTTAAAAATACCTATATGTAATTAATTTCTGTAATTACATTTAGAATTACACTGCTGACCCATACGTTACACCTTAACCCACCCTTAAACCTACCCATACCACCAAACCTGTCCCTAAACTTACCCATATCCCACCTTAATAGCAGCAAATGTGTTTTGCAATACAATATGAAGACAATAAGTACACTGTACTTATTTTTTAATGTAAGTACATAGTAGTTAAGGCCACTTAATATAAAGTGTGACTTGAAGTTTTGTGGCTTTGTTAGCTTTAAGACTATCTATATGCTATTGCATCCCTGAAGTTCACAAAATGTTATGTAATATGGGTGTATGCAAGATTTACAGTCTTTGGATTTATTTGCAGTACCCAAAAACTGAGAATGGTCAACATTATTTACTGGAAATTTTCTTTTCACCATAACCTTCAAATTTAACGTTTTCCTCTACACTGATGCAATTTTATTTTTTTTATTTTTAATTGAATGAAAATGTGAATGAAATGAGACCTACAACAAAGAGGAGAAATTGCAGTGAATTAAATTTTCAATCTGTTTCTTACACACAACTATTGCTTGTCTTCAGAAGATTTGGAATATAGCACAATTAAAAGTCATATGGACCTTTATGGTGCTTTTTTGTCATCATTGGCTTGACATGTTTAACATACAATAAAATAAATTAAATGTTTTTATATAACTATTTGAACAACAACACTTCAATTCAATTCAATATTGCTTTATTGGCATGACTGTAAAAAATACAATATTGCCAAAGCTTAAAATATATGTGGAGAAATATAATAACAATGAAAAGATCAAAATAATATAATAAAAACCTTATAACAATATAAACTTAAATAAACAGTGTAACAAATAAGAAATTATTATGTGAACATTTCATACCACAGTGTTTAACACACAAACACACGCTGAGGGTCACTGTGGCAGACAGTAGGGAAACACTTTGAGGTCAGACGTAATACACATATTACACACATTATGTACATTCACCTGCTGTCTCTCAAGCTGTGGCACATCCACACGTATCTCGCAGCCAGTGCTGCTGTCTGTCCCTCTCCTAGTATTATCTTTATTTGCTCTGTTTCACTAATGGCTGTAAAGTTCTTTATTAAGTTGGTGAGTTTGTTGAAGTAGAGGTTTCTTATTGATATGTATTTATGACAGTGAAGTAGGAAGTGCGTCTCTGTCTCGATCTCTCCTGTCTCACAGTGAGCACACACCCTTTGCTCTCTGGGTAACCAGTTCTTTCTGTGTCTGCCGGTCTCGATGGCTAGTCTGTGCTCACCGAGCCTGTACTTGGTCAGGATCTGTCTCTGCTTTGTGTCTCTGACACTCTGGAGATAATCTTCCAATTCATAATTTGATTTTATGGTCCGATATAGTTGTAATTTACTTTTGTGTTTTAGTCTCTTGATCCCAATGTTCCAGATATGTATTTTTAGATTGTTTGATCATTTGATTTATTTTGATGTTTGGGTGAGAAGCAGTGCTGGTCTGAGACTGGTTAGTGTTAGTAGAGTTAGTCAGGTGAGTAAGTCTCAGAACCAGCTGACTGAGTGGACTCTTTTCGGGGTTCAGTTCTTGGGTTTGTAGTGCTTTAAAATGTAGCGATTCTGTGGGACTCGATTTAAGATGCATCCAGAATTTGAGGGATCTTTTTTGTATATTTATAATCAATGGGAATCGGCCTAATTCTGCCCTACATGCATTATTGGGTGTTCTCCTTTGCAATTTTAGGATAATTTTGCAGAATTCTGTGTGTAGGGCATCTGTTGGATGTCTGTCCCATCTAGTGTAGCTCTGATCACTGAGTGGACCCCAAACCTCACTTCCATACAGCGCTATGGGCTGAATCACACTATCAAAGATTTTACACCAAATTGGAAGCGGTATTTCAATATTTTGGAGTTTTTTCTTGATTGCGTATAGAGCTCTTCGACCTTTATCTTTGAGAGCATTGACTGCCATACTGAAACTCCCTGATGCAGTGATGATCAGGTCGAGGTAAGTGTACTGCATCGGTGCTGCCTAGACTGAACTGGTATCTGTGTTCCTGACATCTGGGCTTTTTCTGAAAGACCATAATGTTGGTCTTTTTGAGGTTTACTGCCAGGGCCCAGTTCTGGCAGTAGTTCTCCAGCAGGTCTAGGTGCTGCTGTAGTCCCTGTGAAGTGAATGACAGCAGCACCAGATCATCTGCGTACAGCAAAAGCTTGATGTTTTTGTCTTGTAGAGTGAGTCCAGGGGCTGTAGACTGTTCCAACTGTACCGCTAATTCATTAATGTAGATGTTGAACAGTGTTGGACTCAGTCTACAGCCCTGCCGCACTCCTCTTTTCTGGGTGAAGAAATCTGTATGTTTGTTACCAATTCGTATTACACATTTGTTGTTTGAATACATTGATTTTACAATGTCATAAACTTTACCCCCTACACCACTTTGTAAAAGCTTATAATAAAATCCATCGTGCCAAATAGAATCAAATGCTTTTTTGAAATCGATAAAACATGCAAATATTTTTCCATTTTTGTTCTGTTTTACGTGTTTATTGATTAGGGTGTGTAGGGTGTAAATGTGGTCAGTAGTTCTGTAATTAGGAAGAAAGCCAATCTGACTAGGACTCAGGACACTGTGTTCGTTAAGGAAGTTTACCATTCTATGGTTTAAAATACTGCTAAATAACTTCCCTAGATTACTGCTCACACAAATGCCTCTGAAATTATTAGGGTCCAATTTGTCTCCACTCTTGTGAATTGGGGTAATAAGTCCTTGGTTCCAGATGTCAGGAAAACAGCCTGAACTAAGTACAAGGTTGAATAATTTGAGCACAGCTCTCTGAAGCTCGGGTGTGCTGTGTTTCAGCATTTCACCTAGAATGCTGTCAGGACCACAAGATTTCTTACATTTTTGGCTTTTGAGTTTGTTTGTTAATTCTTTGTGTAATTGGGAAGTCAAGTGGATTTTGATTATTTTTAATTGTGTCTTCATAGGTTTGTAGATTTTGTTTGATCAGATTATAATTGTCATTGAGTTGTTTTGGTGGGATTTCTTTATACAAATTTTCAAAATGCTTTGTCCAAATATCTCCATCTTGTATTGGCAAGTCTTGTGGTTTTGTTGTGCTCAGATTATTCCACATATCCCAGAACTGATTTTTATTTATTGAATGTTCTATTTCTTGTAAACTTTTGGTCAGATGGTGGTGCTTTTTTGTTCTGATTGTGTCTTTTTGTATTGTTTTAGTTTTGAACAGTATTCAGTTCTTATGTCGTTGTTGTATGGTTCTTTATGTTTCAGATTTGATAATTTTCTAAGTTGTTTTCTTAATGTTTTGCAGTCTGAGTCAAACCACTTCATCTTTTCATGTTTTTTTCTTAGTGTATTTTTTGCCTTTTTCAATTCACTTATATACAGGTGCTGGTCATATAATTAGAATATCATCAAAAAGTTGATTTATTTCACTAATTCCATTCAAAAAGTGAAACTTGTATATTATATTCATTCATTACACACAGACTGATATATTTCAAATGTTTATTTCTTTTAATTTTGATGATTAGAGCTTACAGCTCATGAAAGTCAAAAATCAGTATCTCAAAATATTAGAATATTACTTAAGACCAATACAAAGAAAGGATTTTTAGAAATCTTGGCCAACTGAAAAGTATGAAAATGAAAAGTATGAGCATGTACAGCACTCAATACTTAGTTGGGGCTCCTTTTGCCTCAATTACTGCAGCAATGCGGCGTGGCATGGAGTCGATCAGTCTGTGGCACTGCTCAGGTGTTATGAGAGCCCAGGTTGCTCTGATAGTGGCCTTCAGCTCATCTGCATTGTTGGGTCTGGTGTCTCTCATCTTCCTCTTGACAATACCCCACAGATTCTCTATGGGGTTCAGGTCAGGCGAGTTTGCTGGCCAATCAAGCACAGTAACACTATGGTCATTGAACCAGCTTTTGGTACCTTTGGCAGTGTGGGCAGGTGCCAAGTCCTGCTGGAAAATGAAATCAGCATCTCCATAAAGCTTGTCAACAGAAGGAAGCATGAAGTGCTCTAAAATCTCCTGGTAGATGGCTGCGTAGACTGTGGACTTCAGAAAACACAGTGGACCAACACCAGCAGATGACATGGCAGCCCAAATCATCACTGACTGTGGAAACTTCACACTGGACTTCAAGCAACCATGGATTCTGTGCCTCTCCACTCTTCCTTCAGACTCTGGGACCTTGATTTCCAAATGAAATGTAAAATTTACTTTCATCTGAAAAGAGGGCTTTGGACCACTGAGCAACAGTCCAGTTCTTTTTCTCCACAGCCCAGTTAAGATGCTTCTGACGTCGTCTCTGGTTCAGAAGTGGCTTGGTAGCCCTTTTCCTGAAGACGTCTGAGCGTGGTGACTCTTGATGCACTGACTCCAGCTTCAGTTTTCTCCTTGTAAAGCTCTCACAAGTGTTTGAATCAGCTTTGCTTGACTGTATTCTCAAGCTTGCGGTCATCCCTGTTGCTTGTGCACCTTTTCCCACCCAAATTCTTCCTTCCAGTCAACTTTGCATTTAATATGCTTTGATACAGCACTCTGTAAACAGCCACACCTTTCAGTAATGACCTTCTGTGACTTACCCTCTTTGTGGAGGGTGTCAATGTTCGTCTTCTGGATCATTGCCAAGTCAGCAGTCTTCCCCATTATTGTGGTTTCAAAGAACAAGAGATACCCAGAATTTATACTATAGGGATGGTCATTTATTCAAACTCAAATGTAAATATTCTAATATTTTGAGATACTGATTTTTGACTTTCATGAGCTGTAAGCTCTAATCATCAAAATTAAAAGAAATAAACATTTGAAATATATCAGTCTGTGTGTAATGAATGAATATAATATACAAGTTTCACTTTTTGAATGGAATTAGTGAAATAAATAAACTTTTTGATGATATTCTAATTATATGACCAGCACCTGTATGCTGCTTTTCGAAATATGTAATTGATTTCATTTGTAGCCAAATTAACACCATCTTTAGTAGTTTCAATTTTTTTATTCATAAATATAGTAATTAGATTCTTCAGTTCTTCAGAATTCAGGGCTTGGATAACTTTTTCTGCACTGTCTGAAGTCCATGATACAATTTGCAGGTTTCCAGCTTGTTTTGTTCTGGTGTGTGATGTGTTTTAATATAAATGTTAGTTTGGTTATGGTCAGAAAGTGGAGTTTGTTATATGACAGTGAATGCACTGAAGGAGGGGGGGTCCATGTCAGTGATGGCATAGTCAACTACACTAGCTCCAAGACCTGAACAACACGTGGACCTGCCTAAAGAGTCCCCTCTGATCCTGCCATTAAGTATGTACAGGCCTGAGGCTCGGCAGAGCTGCACTAATTCTCTACCATTTTTATTTACAGTTTGGTCAAGATTGTTTCTTGGTGGGAGGTTTTTTGTGAGACTTGGGGGGTTTTGGCTAAAGACATGCTCATTGCCCTTTGGATCTATGTTATCAGGTTCAGATCCAGTTCTTGCATTTAAGTCTCCACACAGCAGCACATTTCCCTGGGCCTGGAAACGGCTGATCTCTGTGTGGATGTTGTTCAGATATTCCTCATCATGGTAAGGGGATTCTGCTGGAGGGATGTAGATGGCACAAAGATAAGTGTCAGTGGTTGAAATGCCAATTTGATTGTTTAGTTTTAACCAACAATGAAATTTACTAAGTGTAATAATAGAAATGTGTTTGGAACTTTTTGCTGGTGATTTCTGCCATTTTCCTCACTGCATCAGAAGTACTGTTGTGCAGCGAGTGAAGGTCATTAGTACCAGTGTGAATGATAATACATGAGGGGTGTCCTGTGAAGTCTCTGATGATCTGGTGGGCATGGCCTATTGTGCTACATCGCTTTGCAGTGACTTTGGTGTGGAAAGAGTTTCTGAGGGTCCAGGAATTTTCCATTAGAGTCCATGAGGAGAACATCTGGATCAGGTTCTGGAGTCTGGCAGGTGAGGCCTGTGTTGCTGGAGGTGTCTGTGTGTTTGTCGTAGGCATGCATTCTGTGTTTGTGTAGTTTGGTTTGTCTGGAGCTGTATTGTGAAGTGTATTGTCTTTTGTGGTTTTCTGTAACTGTTCTCTCATTTCTTGCAGCTGTCTGGAAAAGTTCACTTCCTTTTTCTCTGTGTCCTCCTCTAGTTTTCATAGATGTAAGCGGAGAGTTTGGTTTTCTTCTTGAAGTTCTCTGAGAGCTCTTGTGAGTTCAGTGATGGAGGAATTGGTGTTTTTCTTCAGCTGCTGGAGTTCATCTTTGAGCTCCTGGATGTAAATGTTTGTGTTGTGTGTGTCTGAGAGTGTGTTCTCTGAATTCAGTGAAGTCCAGTTCTAGTAGGGCTAAACTGTCTGTCAGTTGACGTTCTGATGGTGAAGGTGGTGAAGGTGAAGGATTCACTGGTCCTTCCTCCTCAGAGTCTGTGCAGTTCACATGGGTCTCATCTCTCTCCTTCTCTACTCTGGCATTTAGCAGGGGGAAAATCTCCTCAAATGAGTTCAGGCTTGCTTCATTGCCTTGCAGTAAGAAGGTGCCTTTAGTATAGTAAGTTATAGTGAGAATAGATACACTTACTGTATCATTTCAGTCACTCCTGTGTGACTGTGTCATTGCGCTTTCTTTTCATTCACACTGATTCATCTTCTCTCTGCTTGTAGTTTCAAATTTGTTAACTTGTGGTTATATACTCTAGGCCTAGTTTGTCTAGCACTTTGTTTCATTAGTAACATAATTGGAAAGACATTTTGTTTGTGGTTTATTGAATGGGACCTTTGTGATAGTACACCTTATTCATAAGAAATGCTACAACAAGACTAAACGCGACCACAGGCACAGCTTTTTAATACTTTGTCTTATGTGTAATACCATTTCATACCCCATAGAGCTATTTTGGTACTAAAGGTGTTTCGTTATTTATGTGATGCTACATGTCTTGGAGAAAGAGTGGCATGTATTTAAATTAATTGTTCTAAATCTTTTATAATTACTATGCATGCCATTTTTTTATGGCCTCATATGAATTGAGAGACTGTCTGGAATATTTGTGAAATTCATTTGTCACACAGCAGAACTATTTCTGTGAATTGGGTCAGTCCATGTCATATTAGACAAGGCTGCTGCCACACTGTTTCAAATTTTGTTAAATAATTTGGTAGAAATATGCTAGTGTTCCTGTAAAATGCACTAGCAATTAAATTAAATTAACCTAACATGCTAGGTTTCAGTGAGTTGCAACAACTCAAAACAGATCATGTTGGGTTAGTTTCAACACAGTGGTTCTTATTTGTTGTTGGTGACACAAAATCAGCAAACATTTATTTTTATATAATATATATTATTTATTTATTTATTTTTTTTGGTCAGCCCTTTAAGGTTTCATTATTTTCAGTCCTAAAAACCTCTTATCTGCATGTTTAGGTTACGATATCTCAAAATTGATGATTGGTTGGTCCAAATCGATCAGAGTCTGTTCAGGATACAAATGCTTACGTGATGACTGGTATATTAGGATGACACATTTGTAGATATGGGTGATGTTGAGGCCTTTCTATTCATTTGAAAGTCATTTTGCAATTAAAGTATTACTGTTAGTATGGACTAATAGAGACAACACACAAATCTTGATACATCAAGTTACTGTTTTCTCAAAAATCCAGTTTAGTTTCTGTTAGTTTCAGTTTATTTTCAACGGTTTCATAAATGATTATCATTTCCTGCTCTTCTTGTAAGCTTGCTTTATTAACAACTAATGCAACTTAATGAATCATTTACTTTGTGACTGTTGAAAGATTTTCAGCCTGAGTTTTGGTCCACAATTAATTCCTCAAAGTAGTGGAATAACATTTTAATTCCAACAATTTTACAAAAACCTTTGTTTTTCCTGCCTAGGATGAGTTTCTTTTTGAAACGCTTCACAGAAGTTGTGAAAAACTCGACATTTCCTAGTAGTTTTCTGCTATTTGTTTCATAATACATCTCAACCCCCCACACACAAAAAAACAAAAACAAAACTGTATCTGCTGCATGAAGGACAAACAAATCAACTGAATAATTTGCTCAACCATCCTTTCTCAGCAGCCATCTTTTAATTGCCTGGACATATCTTTAAATATTCTGTTTTGTCTAAGGGGGATTCATTCTTTAAGGTTTAATTGCTATTGTGTTGTTTGGACGCTCCTCAGTGTCCTAAACTGTCTTTTCCAGCTGACTGACCAGTCAGTGATTACTGGCCTCTGGACCAGCTCCATGTCAGAAGCACTAGACAGCTGAACTCCAGCAGAAATGTGGTCTGCTTGGGTTTACAGACTGTACACATCAGAATGAAAATAGTAAAACTGCTTTCTTGCATTCTTTCCAATTATTGTCTCCTATTCATGATCTTACATCATTTTGGCATGAGACTGAATTTTTGCAACACAGGCATGTATTGAAACGCATAAATGTACCAAATACAGTTATTTTTATTTAAACAGACAATATTGAATATATCAACCGATTTTAAAAGCTGTGCTCATTTACCTTTGTCGCAATCTAACACTCAAAGCTAATATTTAAAACACTAAAAATGTAATAACACTGTTAAGTGTAATCTTTAAAAATCTGTGAATATCCTTTTTTTTTAATATATATTGTACAGTGTAATTTTATGATGCCTAAATTGATTTGTAATTTATTCAGATTAATTTTATACTGTTTTGTTTTCTGCCATTTATTATTTATCATCCATAACATTTAAAAAAAACTGGCTCATTGTATCTGCCAGAATTTTTATATTGGTGCCGCCCTATGCTTTAGTTAATCTGAAAACATTTTCTTAATCATGCTGATTTTGCTCCAGCATGAATTTGTTTGCTTCACCTGTGTAAATGTCAAATCCTGCTTATGATTAGCAGGTTCTGACCACTATTTCAAGCTGTCAGTTTGGCTGCACAATAGTGATTCATTAACACATTATGTTCTTGGCAGGTTGCTGAGGCTAGAAGTACAAAGACTAAACTTTTAGTTCCTAGAGAAACAGAGGAACAGAAATAAAACAGAACAAATGCAAACAATGCCAATATGTTGCAGAGCAAGATTAAAGTCAAATAGAACAATGAGTTGAGTCAACAGCCTGTGATGTGTCTGCCATGAGAGGGATAACAAGTGTAATGTGAAGCATTTTATATCTTATCCATGGCCTTATATGCAGGTAGCAGTAACTAAAACATTTTTAGATGTTTAAAAATATCAGTTTCTTCTGTTTGTTTCTCCTTCCTTTTTTCTTCAAGCTTGTGGAGCAGGTTTGGTTACGCATGCCATCGATTATTTTCGATGTGGTAAGCAGAAATAGTTTAACGCAAGGGTCACATCTCTTAGTTCTAGAACACCACTCCTTAAAAAGAAGTGACAGCTCTTTATATTTGCTTTGATTTTTAATGCTAAAGATTTTTTTGTGTGGGTCAAAGTAAATAACTTTAAATTTTAAATAGAATCATGTTTGACTAAAACATGAATTATTAAACGAAGCATTGTTCCTAAAATGGTAGATTTGGGATGTTGTGTCAGATGTTTTAGGATAAGCTCTGATAGTGCTTTAAATAATAGTATTGTTTAGTAATTACTTAGCTGTATTTAAAAAGGCTAATTATTAAATATTCTCCCAGCTGGTAAAGAATAAAAGTTTGTGTATTAGTAGTTTTGGTAACACTTTACAATAAGGTTCATTAGTTAAACATTAGTTAATGTATTAACTAACATGAACTAACCATGAGCAATACATTTGTTACTGTATTTACTAATCTTCGCTAACGTTAGTTAATAAAAATACAGATGTTCATTGTTAGTTCATGTTAGCTCACAGTGCATTAACTAATGTTAACAAGATTTTAATAATGTATTAGTAAATGTTGAAATTGACATTAACAAAGATTAATAAACGCTGTATAAGTGCAGTTTATTATTAGTTAATGTTAACTAATGTAGTTAACTAATGAACCTTATTGTAAAGTGTTACCGTAGTTTTCTATCATTTTTACTTGAACTATAATTGGTTCACATCTTCTCCAATTGATTGCTTCAACATGAGATCACTTAATTCTTATTTAGAGCAAGTTGTGTCACTGGGACCATTTTTCATATATTTTATATTTCTGTCACCCCAAGATATAGATATTTTCATCTAATTTCAGTTGATAGAAGACATCCTGAAATATAATTAGGAGTATTAATTTCACCTCTGTCTCGTTTATGTTTCCCTAGGGGACAACTTAAGTAAAAAGCAGCTCAGCTTTTTAATAACATTTATTGGAAGACCATGGAAAATATCTATTAGAAACATTATCTCTTGCTAGTTTATAGGTCAAACAGTGTGGGAATAGTGGATCCGTCTTTATCCACCTTATATTTAAACACGCAAGTAAGCTATTTTTAGTGAAAGTGCGAGATGTCTGATTCAGCTATAGGTAATTAATGAGAAGAATAACAAAGTGCAGGAAAAGGTAAAACTGTTTGCGCTGCGAACCAGTGTTTTTATGATTATGATAATACATTAAAATAATATGATAACAAATACAGCATAATGGGCGGTTTTGTAAAGGTAAAATAACTGGAAGTGAATGGGTAGCCTTTATTTTGCTTTCACCTAAAGTAGTTTTCTTTTGTTTGTTCCATTGAAAAGCTTCATCCACCTGAATCTTTAATTACAATGTTATCGCTCCATTTTCTAAGCAATCCTCAGTTCAGAGAAAGAACACGTGCTGACTTTATTCGGATTACACCTGTGGAGGGGCGTCTAATTAGATTTGTCTACCCTGGCTGATAAAAGTAAAAAAAAGACGCTACTGTTTTGCTGATGGCCCTTACTGAGAGTGATATGTCTTCAGTACGGTGTTTTGCAGAGGGTTATGGGTAGAATCACGGCATGTAATGCTGTTATTAGGCAGTGATCAGGATGACTGATAACAGAAGCCCACAGCAGCAAGTGACCCACGTTCCCTGATGATTCTCTTAATCTTATGCCATGATGGCTATTAAAAAATTCCAATTTAGGCAGCTTGAGTGCCAGGCGGCCTACAGTAAGAATGGCTTTAATTGCGATGAGTTATCGTACTTGCTGTTGTAATCGAGCCCGGATCTTAAAAGGGGGGTTTGCACGTCTGACAAATTGATTTAATACCAATGTGATTCTAGCTCCCTAATGATCTTCTGATTCCTCTTCTCCCAGAGTGTAGACGCTGATTTCTAACCACTTTTTAATTGCAAATCCTTTCTTTATTGTGTGTGCATGCGCTTTTAGTTCAAAACGTGCACTGTCCCAGTTTAGTTTCAGTATGATACCGCTGCGATGGGGAACTGCTGATTTATGGACAATTAGAAGGTTCTTTTTTTTCTTTTTTCTTTTTTTTCTTTTTTGTGTGGAGTCAACAGTGTGAAGAAAGGAGGAAATGACAGAAGAGGCATATTGGTTCTTTAAATGCCTGACTGTAGATGTCTGTCAGTCCTGTTATTTAGTACCTTTGCTTCCTTTGGGGATTCTGCATAGAGTATGCAACCAATCCAAATATCTCACAGCAGTACCCTAACCGCATCTTGCAAAATCAAGCAGTAAATTGAACCTTTCTCAAGCACAGACCTCTGAAATAGTGATTTAGACTTCTCTTCTTGTTTGCTATTTTGCACGCACATTCAAGCAACTTCTGCAGTGTAGCTACTATGCTCTATAAATAAATAAATATATATATGGCAAGTGAAATAGGCATCACAACATTGTAATGTACAGTAATTAAAAATGGATATTCATTTAAAGATTTACTAATGTAGTTTGTATTTACAACATTATTAAATTTAAGAAATGTTTAAAATATTAACTTATGTTGAAAATGTCAAAATAAGCAAAATGAGAACATTTAAATGATCTTAATGGCCAAGAACTTTTTGTTCCAATTTTTGTCCCACATTTTTAACCTTTGGGCTACAAATTATAACGTATTTACCTTCCATCATAACTAACAAGCAAGCAAAGATTTCCTTCTAGGATTTTCAGGGTGTTCATACAATCACATTTAGACATAACTTGCACACCTGCACTTTAAAGATAGACATGCAAACAATTAATACTCTGCTGGATGACTTGGAATGTCATATAACTGTCTCTGTGTGTGTAAGGTCACAGAAACAGGCCTAACCAGTTTTGATGCTGCAATATACAGGACACTGAAACTAGTCTCAGCATGTGTTGGTTCAACGTGCTGCAGTGCATGTCAACATTTATATGAGCTTTATTACACGTACTGTATTGTTGAGACTTGTAGTCACACATATGAGAAGCTTAGCTGTGTATCTGTTTTTGTTTATCTTCGTATTTCAGCACTTCCTGTGCAGTCTGGGAAGTGGGTATGGTGGATAGGCCACATACTGTGCCTGCTCATGCATAATTTGCAACAAGTTAAATCCTAAATGGTGTGGGTTAAAATAAAAATAATTGGTGCTGAAATATAGTTTTCATTAGTGGCTAGTTTGCGTTAAATATTCTCACAGATACTGCGTATCCAGAGGCTACTTTTATTAATATTTCTCTCAAGTGTGGTGGTTCATATTAACATTTAATGTCATTTAATGTTTAATGTATTAGTGCTTACATGTTCTCGAACCGAAGCAGCTAACAAGCATACTTATATATGTAGTGCACTGGTTTTGTTTTGTATAGCAGAACATGAGACATTTTAAAGAATATTAATATTGTGCTTTTCAATACAACAAAATATGAAAGTTGCTATTTCTTAAGTCCTTTGCCTTTTATAGTGCTCTTTTTTTTTTTTTTTTTTTTTTAAGAGCTTTAAAGCGGATTTATTTTTTAGTTTATTTTTTATAAATAAATTAAACCAACTGAATTCATGATTCATTCTGAAGGTGTGCTATATTGTAACATTTGCTTGTCAAAGAAACTAAAAGTTTACAGTACTTTTGAAGGACACTATCACAGAATACTTGCATTTCTGTTTCAGGGAGGGAACGGGCGTCATGAGCAGGTCACCTTCCTGACGAATGAACGGAAGATGGCACCGGCACGGAAGACGAGCATTGCCGTGGGGGTCGTCATTTCCCTGTTGGTAGTGGCTGCAGTGGTCGGATTTCTTGTGTGGCTCTTTATTGGTACAAAGATTCACCAATCACCAATCAAAACTTGCTCTTAAATGACAAAGTTTGCACACCTACGCTGCTTTTTAAACGTTTGGGGTCTCTTATGCTCACTAGGACTGCATTTATCTGATCAAAATGCAGTAAAAACAGTAATATTATGAAATATTATTACAATTTATAATAGCTTTTCATTTTAATGTGTGTGTGTGTGTATATATATATATATATATATATATATATATATATATATATATATATATATATATATACATGCATATATATATATATATATATATATATACATGCATATACATATATACATGCATATACATATATACATGCATATACATATATACATGCATATACATGCATATACATACATACATACATACACACACACACACACAATTCTAAAGAATTGGTGCAAACTGCTGTCCCACAACCCAAAACACATTTAAAAATTTAAGTATTCAAATCTTAGATGTTTACTAAGATCCTTCTATTCTCTATTGAATATATTTAATAATTAAATATTAGTAAGCCTAATTTCAACTTATGAAAATTATATTGAAATAATTTTTGTATTTTATTTTGTTTTTCCATTGTTGTTTTTAAAAGTATCTTTTTGATTATTTTAAAAAGTGAAGTTCTTTGCACTTTATGAAACTTTATGTAAAAAAAAAAAATGTCTCGTGTTTTTCATGTCACTACCGAAACAGTGTATGTTTTAGTCCATTGGCCGAGACTGATTTTGACTACACCCCTACATTTATGATCAGTAAATATTCCTGTGTCCCCTCTCTCATAGCTACAAGGTGTGAGTAGATAGGTCCCATTATTTTGAGGTAAATGTATTCAAAAGTCTGAAAAAGCGGTGTGTAACGTTAAGAAACGTCACTGCAGTTAAGCACTCTTTTTTTGGGAGTTATTCCATAGCATTTATAGTTTTATATGTGTACCTCTGTTCAGAACTGTGCTAGCTAACCATGTGCTGATTAGCATCTTTGAGCTAGGTCCATAGGTCGTCATTGTTTCGGTAGTGACAAAAGGGAACATATAATCCTCATATTTGGGGGAAATAAACATAAATATTTTTTTAGAACAGTTATGCATTTTTTTTTTTTTTTTTTTTTGTATTTTTATTATGTTTTAATAGTGTTTTAATATGCAAGTTAAAATTCTTGTAATATGATGTGGTCGCTACCAGAGCATTACTGTCACTAGCGAAAATGTGAAGTCACTACCAAAACATGGGATATTTTGTTAAAAATAAGTTATACTGAATTATCAACTAAGATGTTATGATAGTTTTTGGTTCAAATGTGTATTCAAACTAATGAATACTTAACTTTGAAATCAGTATGATCAACTTTTGCCTTTTTACAAAAAAAAAAAATGTATCCAAAATATATAAAATGTCATAAATTACACTTGAAATATTGTTAAAAATGTAATTGTTATTGATTTACCTCTGAAAAATCTTAACAGGTCAATATAACCCTTCTAATTAAATTATTACTGTTTCGGTGGTGAAAAATTTGGGGAGAGTACAAATATTCCAAAACTTTCTGAAAATACATTGAGAATTAACTGCACAATTACTAGAAATGTGTACCTGGGATATTATACAATTCCCCAAACTTTTAAACGAAACGGTAGTGTACAGTTCTTACTGTTAATTTATCCAAAGCGACTTACAAATGATTACAAATTATTAATAACATCTTTCCCTCTCTCAGTCAGGAGCAGAGATTTGGAAAATGAGGCCACCTTACATAAACACAGCTCATCCACACTGGTTTACAGCGGACAAATTAAGCTTCTCAAACCAGAGTACAGCCCAATATACGAGAATCCCGACAGTGCAGAATTCCAACAAGTGGCAAGGGACTTGGAAGGAATTGTGAGTGTTTTTGTTGTTCTCAGACTTTTCTTTGCTTTTAGTGTTGTAAGTGTTCTGGTGTCCTTGACTTCCTTTGAGATCCTTGATTCTAAATTCAAGTGATTCAGTTTTATCTGTATTTCTGTATTTTCTTTTTTTAAAAATCAATACATGGACTTCAATGACTCTACCAAAGCTTTTAAGGTCTTTCAAGGTGTCTATACACTGCAAATATTTCATGAAGCATCATCTGAAGTGGCATAGATAGCACAAATGGCATGTACACACATCGTTGGCATGCAGTATATCACAAGCTTGATTTTTTTCATTGTGTAGGTGCCAGAAAAAAGGCGCCTGTATAATAGATAAAGATGGCAGTGGGCGTCTAGCTGACAGACTTGTCAAATCTGTGTATTTCTTCCCAATCATGCTCAAAAGCACAAGATGGGACTCCTTAGCAATGCCTGCCTCAAACAAACATCTTCCCATTGACTCGTTAAGTGACAGTCACATTACAGGTTATGTGAATGTCACAACAATTTTTGGGTAAAATCAGAATAAAAGAAAACAAAACAATCTGTTTTAGCACTATCAGTGTCCATCTTAATATTTTTTGGTTTAATATTACTTAAAGGGATAGTTCACCCAAAAATGAAGATTGTCATTAATTACGCCGTTCCAAACCCGTAAGTTTTTAAATGTATATGCAGTTCTAATATCTAGTAGTATCTAATATCTCAATTTAATAGTTTTTAAATGTATATGCAGGATCAGAAAGCTCTCAGATTTAATCAAAAACATCTTAATTTTTCGGGTTTGGAACATAATTATTATCAAAAATAAAATAAAAATAATTAAAAATGTATTTTTAATATTCATAATTGTGTCATTATATTGAATTTGTATGAATTTCAATTAACTGTTTATTGTACTGTTACTGCTTATAATTGACAATAATTGTTTTAAAAAATAATCTGATGTTTCTTTCTTTTTGTTTTTGTTTTTAGATGAACGATACATTCACCAGAGATCCTCTCCTTTCCAAATACTATACCAAGTCTGTCATCACTGCCTTCAGGTAAAGCTGAACTACAGCTCCCTGATTCAGACTAAGTAAAATTTATAGCATGCTCTCTAAATCTAATAGTTTTTAAATTAAACAATAGATCATTCTTTATGTCTTGATTTTAATACTTAGTGGTTCCGTTGATAGAGATAAATTACAAGTCTCATAGAATCTGGGTTAAAAAAATCACCCTAATAGAATACAAATGATTAATTTCCAGTTCAACTATTACTACTGCTCATGCTCAGGGTTGGGGACCATAAAAACAGAGAAATTATCCATTACACCGAATCAGAGTATCATACATAATGGGCTCTTTTTTTGATTTGGGTCAGTAAGAAACCATCTAGACCTAGCATAGCATAATTCTTAAAATCACACAAAACACCTTAGCAACTAGCATTATGCAAAGCAAATCCTAAAATTTATATCAGTACATTATGCATGAGCAAGTACCACAAAAATCAAGTTGTACTTTCATTCAATAATATGTCTACTTTTGCACCATCATGCATCTGCAGTGAAGGAACCTTAGCATATCATTGGTCTCAATTTGACATTCCTGAGACGGACCAAGAGATCGTCCCAGAGCTGACAGAGGAGCGTGTGGTCGAGGCTCTGCGGAGGAGCATTCGGCAGGAGGGAAAACGAGTCGGGAACATTGCAGTCACTGCCAGCGACATCACTGCTTCGTGTAAGATGATTGCTAATTATAAAGAGAGCATATTTGCTCCATACAGTCGCAGTGCAGTAATTAGAATGAGTAACGGAAGATTATATTGAAAACGGTTGTGAAAAACAACATTATGACTGTTTTTGTAGCAAAATGCAGTGACTAACATATATATAAATGACAAAAACAATGATTAAAAATGTATGAAATGGCCCCTTTAGGAGTACTGCTGCTTTTTTAATAACATTGTAGATGACGACAGGGACTTGCCCCCGTTGTGCAGCTCAATGCAACAAAGTAATTCTTTGTTTTTGCAAAAAACTGTAACTCTCTGTCCTTCTCCGGTCCCCATCTGCATTATATACATGAGAGAAGCAGGCCTGAGTGACACCTCAGTGCCCTGCTTAAAATGATATCTCTGTACGGAGACTCATGTCCCTGTAGTGAGGTGAGACTGGTATTTGTGAACGTCAGAGTCAGGGTGAGGGGTGGAGGAGGAGGAACAGAATGTCTGACAGGCCTTTGGAAAATGGAAGGAAAGAGGAGTGAAAAAAGTACAGCATGCATCATTTTCTCTCTCTCTTTGCAGCCACAGACCCTCGGATGGCCAGGGACCCCAGATCCAGTGAGTAAAGTGTGTCCCATTTCAGTCACCGCTGCACTGTAATTTTCCACCTGGGTTGCCGAGCTTTCTCCTGTCACTCACTGAAAAATGCCTGCCCGCCTCCATCTCACACTCGCTCTATCTCTCTCTTGCCTTCCCTTCCACTTACCTTGCTGTGCACAACAGCACGGAGATCTCAAAAACCTGTTTTTCAACCACAGAGAGCATTGCTACAGCTCTTCAACAGCAGCTTTGGACAAATGTCTAAATTATCTGCATCAAACTGCAAGTGCATGGCGGTTTCTAATGGCTTTAGAGTCAACATGAAAGCAAAATAGACCCTTTTACTTAAATTAAATGTATGGCTTGTAATCTTTTATAAAAATGTAATAACTTGATTTGTAGACTTTCCTTATTTCAGAAGTTTGTCAGCCAAACAAATTGATCTAAAATATGAAATAAGTACACTCTGAGAGTTTATATTTCAATAATGTAACACATTGGCATATTTACAGTTCTCTGGTTTGCTGGTTTTATGACAAGCAGCTAAACAAAAAAAAAGTTAAATACAATTTATTTATTTTGAAAATGTATTTTTAAAAAAATATAATTTTATTTGCTATTCATCATCTCACAAACCCCTGCAAGCTTAATGTTTAATGTAATATTATTTTATCATTAATATTTAAAGTTCAATAATAGAAAATAATGGTATATTTAAAAATAATTAATGGTCAATTGGCCATTTAATGGTCTCTCCAGTGGAGAAGAGAGAAAAGCAAACAAACAGAAGTACATTTACAGTACATATAATAATGTTTACATAAAAACCAGTTTCAATTTGTCTAGAGCTGCTGTAGTGATATTTGACGTCAATTATGGGCTTGGGCACCTGGAAGTGACGACAATAATCAATAGCAAATTAACGATTTCAAAACATTTAATTTTTAATTCTGTGGTCATGGTGAAGTTTTGGGTGTTTGAGTGACCTCTTGTCCCATCCAAGAAGCCACTTATCACTCGATTCAACCACTTTCTGTGAGTACTAAGGATCTTTGGTGGTGCTTATACTTTCTGCGCAGCAATTATCATCTGATGTATCTGTCGAGTACTTGAGCTAGTTTGTTATTTACCAGAATAAGATCAGATCTTTCTACTTTTCCTGTTTCTGTTATCAGAGAAATGCTTTTACAGTCTCATGGCTGATACCACCAGCAAAGAATTTACATCTCCGGAACACCCTAGGAGATACCCAGCTAACTCCCGATGCCAGTGGCAGATCCGTGCTCCTAAAGGTTACGCCATCATTATCAGGTTCAGGACCTTCCACATAGAGGATGACTGTGCCAATGATTATGTAGCCATTTATGACTCGCTCAGTCCTGACAGCACTTATGCGATCACAAAGTGAGTACATGCCACTTTCAAACCTCATATTTGACTTTGTGCCATTTAGGTTTTACCATAACCTGTAACAATGCTGTTTAAATTAATATAAAGTTAAAAGGCTGAAATGCTTTATCATCACTAGAATACCATAAAAACCTTTCCCCACTTTGAGCAAAATAAAGCAATGTTTCCTTTCTTAAAAAATAAATAAATAAATAAAAAACACTTTTAAGGACTTCAAATTAACATGTGCTGAACTCTGTGTACAACCAATCTTTTTTTTTTAATCTCTTATGCTCACCAAGTCTGCATTTATTTGATCAAAAATACAGTAAAAAACAGTAATATTGTAATTTAAAATAACCATTTTCTATTTTAATGTATTTTAAAATTTAATTTATTCCTGTTATGTAAAGCTGAATTTTCAGCATCATTACTCCAGTCTTCAGTGTCACTTGATCCTGATTTGATGCTCAAGGAAAAAATGCTTAAAGATGGAAATGTTTATGCTGCTTAATATTTTTGTAAAATCTGTGAGAAATTTTTGGATTCTTTAATGAATAGAGAATTCAAGATAACAGCATTTATTTCAAATAGAAATCTTTTGTAACAATATAAAAGTCTTTAATGTCACTTTTGATCCATTTAAGGCACCCTTGATCAATAAAAATATTAATTTCTTTGAAAAAGTAACACGCACTGTACAGAATACATGTAATATCCTTTTCAATGCATCTCTACCTTCTAAACTTCAAGGACGAAGCCCTCTCATCGGCGCTGGTTACATGACTTTTCAATTCGATTTCATTGGCCTAAGGCTTTTTGGTGAAGATTGGCTTGTTAAGACCTCTCTCTAGCACCTTTCAAATACATGCCAATTTTTAGTCACCTTATCACTGGGTGATGTAGATGGCAGACTTAAGTAAAGGAGCACTTGTTTTTTTCTTTTTTTTCTTCCTTTTTAGTTTCTTGATTTATTTATGCTATGTAACAAATCACCTGAAGTGTATAGGTGGCAAACTGTATCTTGGAGCCAGTGGGCTCTGAACATAATTCTCACAACACTCAGCCTCTGTTCCGTTTCCAAGGTGACTGAGAGTTTCTGTGCATCACAGCCATACAGTTCTTAATAATGTTGTTACGCCCCAGGTCTCTCTCCCTCTCCCCCTCTCTGTCTCTGTCGTGAGGTTTCTTAACTCGATATACCCATTTGACTTTGCTTGTCATGTAGTTTCACACTGCCAGTCAAAGTTTGGACATCCTTGACTGAATTTCTGATCTTAAAGAGCCCCAAAAAAATCCAGTTTTTAGTCCGTATCTTTTAGGCTGGTGGTCTTGGGGCATTGACAAAATGCACTTTAGGAACAAACATACCAATAATACACATTACACAGATTTTCATTCAATCAATTTCATTGATATATATATATATATATATATATATATATATATATATATATATATATATATATATATATATATATATATATATATATATATATATATATATATATATATATATATATATATACTTTAGTATATAAAAATAAAGCACTGTTCTATACAGTTGCCACAGTTCTAACACTCTTGTATCTTTCCATCACAGACAGTGTGGACTTCGACCTCCTACAAATCCCCTTGAGGTAGTTTCTTCTGGTAACATCGTGCTCGTCAACCTAATCACAGATGTGGCCCGGAGACCTGGATTCAGAGCGGTTTACACTGTCATTCCCGTTATTGCTGGTAACGGCAGTGATTGTTCTGTACAAATGCTTTAGTATTTTATAAAGTCGTCATCTAATGCTGCCTTCACGTGCTATCGGAAATTTCCTATTTCCCACTTATGAAGTCGTGATTACGAGCTTGTCATATTCAAGTGCCTTAATGTCGGAAAGAATAAAATGTAGCATCCCATTGGTTGACAATCATATAAATATTCACCGCGCTATACATGCAGTTTCGCTGACAATTCTGGAATTTCGGTCAAATACATGCTTATTTCACTGCTTATGAAACATACAATATGCTTTGCATGATCGTTCATATTTAGCCTATAAATACACTACTTTAGCAACAAGACAAAGGGATGTAGTTGTTGTGAGAACAGCATTGATAGCAGCAATGGTTGTTCCCTCCACCATGTTTGAAGTTTATGACCCGCCCAACTCGGGTATCAAAATTATTTCCGAATTTCCCAGTAGTAAATACGACTTGAGAGGCCGTTCACGTCCAATTTCCGATTAGGAAACTCGTATTTACGATAATTCCGATAGCAGGTGAAGGCAGCATAAGTCAGGGGTGTCAAACTCGGTTCCTGGATCTAGCTAATCAAGTTCTTCAGGGTTATTTGAAAACTGCATGGTTTGTGTGTTTGAGCAGGGTTGGAAATAAACTCTGCAGGGCTGCGGTCCTCTAGGAACGGAGTTTGACACCCCTGATCGAAGTCAAAAATCTTTGTAGACACTTGCAGTGTAGCCGTCAAGCTTGAAAAAAAAAAAATGTTGAAGTGGTCTAGAAAGTATTACATTTCAGTTCAGTTCTGTTTTCTATTCACTTCCTCCCTCCATATTAATTTCTAGCTGGGAGCTGCGGAGCATCTCTGACTACGCCCACTGGAAACTTCACCTCTCCTCATTTTCCTAGTTTCTATCCTCCCTTGGTCGACTGCAACTGGAACATCAATGTAAGCCTCACATGACCGTTTCACTTTTCTTTGTTTACCAACAGAGAGAACTCGTGTTTTGAAATTAAAGGAATATTTCAGTATGTATTAATTTGTTGTACTATCCATTGTTCATAGTTTGAACTATGTTCTTTTATTATTGTTTTCTTTCTACAGGGAAACACAAAAGCAGATGTTAGGCAAAATATAATTTTTTAAATGAATAAATTATTTTCAGTAAGACTGCCTAAAATTGAACAAAAGTGAGAGTAAAGACTTATACATTACATTTAAAAAAAAAAAAAATCTATTTCATATAAACACTGTTCTTTTTCATTTTCTGTTAATCAAAGAATCCTGAAAAAATGTATCACAGTTTCCCCAAAAATATTAAGCAGAACAACTGTTTTCAAATGTTTCTTGAGCACCAAATCAGCATCTTTGAATGATTTCTGAAAGGATCATGTGACACTGAAGACTAGAGTAATGATGCTGAAAGTTCAGCTTTGCATCATAGGAATAAATTACATTTTACAATATACTAAATACAAAACAGTTCCTTTAAATTGTAATAATATTTCACAGTTTTCGCTATATTTTTATCAAGTTTTGCTGAGCGTAAGAGACTCATTTCAAAAACATTTACAAATCTCACTGACCCCAACGTTTGTAACAGTAGTGTATGTATTTTAAGTAAATATGTGGCTAATAATAATTCAGCTAATAATAATTCAAATTTTGGCTGCACATCTTCAGAAGCCTTGAAATATAGTTCATAAGTGTACATTTATGTAGAGCAGCTCATGCATTCTGCCTACATCTCATTTTGTGTTTCACAAAAGAAAGAAAGTAATATAGGATCGGAACAATATGATAGTGAGTAAATGAAGAAAACATTTTTGTATTTGAATGAACTACTTCTTTGAGTAGCAAAGTTTTTCAATTTTATCATTAGGCTGTTTTATTATTGAGTTATGTCTTTTTTCACCATCGTGTGGATTCTGCAGGTCCCTGCTGGCAGAAAGATAAAGATGGAGTTCAATATGTTCCGTGTGAAAGAGCCGGGGGTGGACACTAGCAGCTGTCACAAAGACTTCATAGAGGTTCTGGGTAAAAAGTAAGTTCTGTCATCTGTCCTGCCATGCCAGCCAGAAAGATATCCCCCATCGTTTCTTGTCAGCTTCCTGATAGTCTATGAAATGGCAAAAGGCCCAATAAATAAACATGATGTTAATTTAGCTGAAAACCATCTGCAGTAGTCTGTTGCCAATTCATTCTTGGTTTTCTTAGCCTTTGTTGTATTAACACTTCATTCCTTCCTCCATTTTTTTTAAGGTATTGTGGAGAGAGACGTAGACTTGTTCTCTCTAGCGCCACCAATACCTTGGAAGTGAAGTTCCATTCAGATGAATCCTACACTGATAAGGGATTCAGGATCACTTACACCGCCTTTGACCCTGTAAACCGTACGTAAGCCCAGTGTTTCAATATGGCCAGCCAAATGTATTGATGGAGTTTTGAATCAGGACCATTTAAAACTAACAGATCACATTATTCTGTCATTAGAACTATTTCACTTCTCCTACGTGTTGAGTTCTGGCTGTCTTCCTGTTTTTACCCTTATGAATTTCATCTCCAGCTTGCCCTGGTCAGTTTGCGTGCACCTCAGGCTACTGCATCAAAAAAGAGCAACACTGTGACGGATGGAACGACTGCGAAGACATGAGTGATGAGAAGAACTGCCGTAAGTCTCATCCCTGTCAGGATTTTGCAAAATTTAATTTAAACCTTTAAATTCGATTAGCTCTGTCCAACGGGATACTGATGTGAAATGACAGGAAGATGAATTCAAAATTCAAATTCAAAGACAGAATTCAAACACTATTCAGTATACATACATACATGCATACATATACACACATATACAGTCATGGCCAAAAATATCGGCACGCTTGGTAAATATGATCAAAGAAGGCTGTGAAAATTAATCTGCATTGTTAATCCTTTTGAAATTTAATTTTTCAAAATTCACAAAAATCTAACCTCATTGGATAAGAATTTAAAATGGGGGAAAATATCATTATGAAATAAATGTTTTGAAGAGTGAACTGAAGAGAAGGAGCACCAACATGGAGCTGGGAATCTAAACTCTGGTTTGCTATCCTTGTTGGGACTCTCCATAGGCGCAATGGTTTTTATACTGTACAGACCATATATTCTATTGCCCTACACTTAACCCTACCCCTTACAGGAAAGTTTTTGCATTTTTAGATTTTCAGATAAACATTTACTATTTTTAATCAATTTTTTCCCTCGTGTCACAATGTCAAAAATTTCAGGTTTTACTATCCTTGTGGGGACATTTGGTCCCCACAATGTAGCATAAACAAGTACACACACACACACACACACACACACACACACACAAAAAAAAATATATATAATATATTATATTATTTATTTATTTTTTTACTGATTGGACAGTGGCAATTTTACAGTTTTACTCAATGCTTTGAATTGTACAGGACATTATAAAAAAAACATTAACACTAAAAATAATAAATAATAGTATTATATTTGTGTATGTTTAAATATATCATTTGTTATGTACATAAATTCTAGGTGTTTTTGGTTTATAAAATGAACATAATTTACACTATAGGCCGTATTTCAAACATCAGTTCTTTAGATCATCTAATGCTTCTGGAAATATTTTACATGTTGTATGAAAGCATGGTTATGTTTAATTGAGAATCAAGTGCACGTTCTACTACATTAACTTCAGATTTGCATTATAATTTTGCATCTCGTTTGCTGCAAGTAACCAATAAACTTAAATAAACGGAAATAACATTTTGATGAGTATTTAAATTGTACTAATAATTGATAAAGTTAGATGATGTTTCAGATCAATTTTATGTTGACACATTATTCACTTGAATGTGTTTTGTGTTTCAGGCTGTGATGACGGACAGTTTACTTGCAGTAATGGGCTGTGTAGGCCTCAGTACTTTGTGTGTGACAGAGTGAATGACTGTGGTGACAATAGTGATGAGGAACATTGTGGTGAGTTTCTCCTATTACATTTTAATTAACATGTATTTATATTAGCATTTGCCTGTCAGGAAGTTAATTTAAATGAAGCAAAATACATTTAAGTATACACTAAGTACTGACAGACAAGCAGTGGCAGGTGTTTTATCTCCACAAAGTGGAAACTTAAGACTTACTTTGAACTATGACATTTTTCTGGACAACTTCAACATATTTAAGACTTGCTTCATTGTGGCATACTTTAAAAAGCCACTTTGATTTTTGCATTTGAAGAGCACTTGACGAGCTTTTGTTTTGGTGTTCCTCCTAGATTGTGGCAGAGCAGAGGAAAGGTGCGGGGATGGTGCCTGTATCCCACAAGAATTTATATGTGATGGGAAAAATGATTGTGCTGATGGCAGTGATGAAGTCTCTTGTGCAGCAGGTGAGTGAATTTAACTTTGACTTACTGACCACAGATCTGCTTTTCCATAGAGCTTATCTCCAGGTTAATCTAGTTTGTTTTGTAAGCTAATGTGCATTGAATATACCTATTCACAAGCAACAAACTAACCTAAGTTTTGTCATGGCATCATAGGTGTCACTTGAAAGCAAGCAAAATAAATAAAATTATAATATAATATAAAATATAATCGATCAATAAGATCAAATAAAATAAAGCTGGGTCCAATCCAATGTAAGGAAATGGGGAAAAAGTGGAGAAAATGCAACAGGATACAAAATTGAATTAGTTAATATAGGCCATATATAACTATGGTCACTATAATTATAACTTATATATGTAAAATATTTTGATTACTCAAAAATGGATTAACTTATATTTATATATGAGATTGTGCTAACTTATAATGAAAATATTGTTACAATAGAAAAAAATGAATGGTCGTAAAAATAGGCTTTATTTACTTTGCACAAAACATAATGTACCTTTTTTTTTCTTTGAGGAAAACATTAGACATTTTCATGGAGAGATTAACATACGCAGGTCTTGAGTTATTCACAAAAACATAAAATATTAAACACTTCTAGTGCTTTCTATTGTCGGGCTGGATGTTCATTTGCAGTGAGATTTGCGACTATCCTACGTGTCTGTAGTTTAGGGTCTCTAATATCCAAATGTTTAAGTAAGATAAAAATGAAAAGTTTGTTGTCACAATAAATAGCCAGTCACTGAAAAGGTGACTTAAATATACTTAAATATTTAGAGGTTTCAGATGTTTGTGGATGTTTTAAGTGTAACTTTAATCAGATAGCTGCATTTGAATTTTGATCTTCTTAAACATTTTCTGCTGGCTTGAAGTGTTTCTCCACTTCTGCAGATGTTAAACTGACATGCATTAATATCTTCCACTGGATACTGAGTACCAATGTGACAAGTAACCTGCTTTTAATTTGCAACACTTGTGAGCAATATCTTTAACACTTGTGCTGAAATGGTAGTGAAATCGCATGTTTTTGCTTTAGTCTGCTGTGTACAAACTTCTTTACCGCCCACTCTTTCTATCACAAAGTTGTTCATTGTTTTTGTATCCTTCAGCAGAGATAAGTGACCTATCCCACAATCAATAGGCCTGATCAATGCACTGGCTCTTGTATCACCATGAACGAGGCGTAGGTCTTTGGTGATGAAAAGAAGCTGCACTTGATGTTTTTATTCCCCTCATTTACCTCAAGTTGTACTTTCCCTATACTCTCTTCCTCTTAGCGGCTGGTATCTGCAATGATTTCTCCTTCAAGTGTAAAAACAATCTGTGTGTAAACAAAGTGAATGCAGAGTGTGATCGCGAACAGGACTGCTCAGATGGTTCAGATGAACAGGGATGCGGTAAGTCACATTTTTGAATATATATATTTTTTATAGTCTGTGTGTTGCATAGTAACTGGCCCTTTATTGCATAATATTAAGATCTTTTTGATTAAATCACAACTGTGCTGGTATTCAGAACAACAGCACCGTTGCTCATGTGAAATTACCTAAATACAGTGCCCTCCAAAAGTATTGGAACAGTAAAGACAAAATTGCTCTGTTGGCTGTGGAGTCAAGACATTTACAAATATGATTAAAAGATGAATATGAGACAAAACTACATAATGTCACATTTTATTATTGGGTGATTCAACACACAGATGTTTCACCAGCTAAGAAGTTCAGCACTTTTAGAGTTTTATCCCTCTCTCTGATGTGAGCATAAGTATTGGATCAGTTGCCTCACAGGTCTTTCTAAGTGATCAGCTGTGTCCTGTTGCATTAATTCTTCAGATATTAAAAGCAGGGAATGTGTCCTATCAGTTATATCCATTAATTCTGCATTCTGAATCTTGCATTCGATGATGACACACACAAACCAGGATGAAGATGAGGGAGCTGACTTTGAAAGAAAAGCAAGCAATTTGGATGCTAAAAGAAAAGAGGAAGTCAATTAGAGCTATAGCAAAAATAAAGGGCATGGAGAAATCAAGAGTTTGGAAACCACCAGCGACACCAGCAACCAACAACTACCTGATCGGCTGAGAAAACAACAGTAGTTGATGACAGACAAATCATAAAAGCTGTGAAAATGAACCCTAAAAGACGTGTCTGTAAAATCACTAACAACTTCCAGAAAGCTGGGGTGATGCTCTGACAATCTACTGTCCTCAGGAGACTTTGACACAGAATTACAGATGCTACACAGCCAGATACAAACCTCTGACCAGCTCCAAAAATAGAAAGGCAAGATTAGAGTTTGCAAAAAAGCACAAAGGTGAGCCAGAAGAGTTTTGGAACTGTGTTTATGGACCGATGAGACCAAGATGAACCTTTATCTAAGTGATGGGAAAGCAAAAATGTGGAGAAAAACAGGGAACTGCAAATGATCCCAAGCATACAGCCTCATCTGTAAAGCATGATGGAGGTGGTGTCACGGCATGGGCATGCATGGCTGCCTCTGGAACAGGCCCTCTCAACTTTACTGATTACTTAATGTATGATGACAGTAGCAGAATGAATTTGGAAGAGTGCAAAACCATCTTGCCTACCAATATTCAAGAAAATGCCACCAGATTCATTGGGAAGTGCTTCATATTGCATCAGGACAATGACCCAAAACACCCTGCCAGTTCAGTCAAGGGATTTATAAGGGCAAAGAAATGGAAAGTCTTAAATTGCCCAAGTCAATCTCCAGATTTAAATCCGATTGAACATGAATTTCACCAGCTGAAGAGGAGAGTAAAGGCAGAATCTCCCCAAAACAAGCAACAATTGGAATTGGCTGCATTAAAGGCTGGGAAAAGTATTTCAAAGGATGAGACCAAGAGTCTGGTGCTGTCTATGGGTCACAGACTCACTGCTGTGATTGTGCACAAGGGATCTGCAACTAAATAATAGCTTTTAATCTTTTATATCGGCCTTATGTTCAACTGTCCCAATACTTATGCTCACATCAACGAGTGGGATGAACTCTAAAAGTGCTGTTCTTTTTATTTGGTAAAACATGTATGTTGAAACGGCTAATAATAAAATGTGGTATCATTATGAAATGTTTTTTTTCTCTAATACACATTAGAGACAATTAACGGTACCTTTTTATTCAATACTTTTTGAAACCTCCATTTGCCAAAATAGTATAGGAGTTTTCTCCTATAATGCCTGATGAGGTTAGAGAACACCTGACAAGAGATCAGAGACCATTCCTTCATCCAGAATCACTCCAGACCCTTTAGATCCACAGCTCCATGTTGGTGCTTCTTCTCTTCAGTTCACCCACTCATTTTCTACGGGGTTCAGGTCAGAGGACTGGAATGGCCATAGCAGAAGCTTGGTTTTGACCCATTTTTGCGTTGTTTTTAAGGTTTGTTTTTGGATTATTGCCTGTTTGGAAGATCCAAACATGGCCCATTATAAGATTTCTAACAGAGCCAGTCACTTGTTGATTTTTTTTTTTTTTTTTATCCGTTGATATTTGATAGAATCCATGATGCCATGTGTCTAAACAAGATGTCCAGGACCTCCAGCAGAAATATAGGCCCACAACATTAAAAATACAGCAGTATATTTAATTGTACACATGGGGTTCGTTTCATCCCTGTGTTCACCAAACCCATCTTGAGTGTTTGCTGCTTAAAAGCAAATTATTTAGTTACATCTGACCATAGGAGCCAGTCCCATTTGAAGTTCCAGTCGTGTCTGATAACTGAATATGCTGGGGATTGTTTTTTGGTGAAAGCATTTATTTATTTATTTATTTTTTCTTGAAGCCCTCCCAAACAACATGTGGTGATTGTAGGTGCTGTTTGATAATTGTTTTTTAGGTTTTCTGACCCCGAAGCTCAACCTTTTTCTGCAGTTCTCCAGCTGTGATCCTTGAAGAGTCTTTGGCCACTCAAACTCTCCTTCTCACCATGCATTAGGATGATATAGACACATGTCCTCTTCCAGGCAGATTCATAACATTTTCTGTTGATTGGAACTCAGGGCTCCAGACTGCGACCATTTTTTCTAAACTAAACAAAATTTTGTGAGCGGTCGCACTGGCACGACCACCGCGTTGCCAAATTAATAAGCGCTGTTATTATTTGTTGCATATGATCAACATCAAACGGCAAACGAAAGAAATCCATAACAAAACCGCACTACTCGTTTGAGCGGTGCAGCGCGGACCGTTTGTGTTGATCTCGTGATACTGTTATTGCACAGCGCTGCTGTGAGATCCAGTGAGAAGTGTTTGCATTCGCCGCACAACGATCTAGATCTAGATCTATTGAGAAGAAGCAAATTCTGCTCAGAATTCTCTAGTATAAACATCAAACAGCGCGTAGAAAACCAGATGTAGTAACGCTGACTATAGCCATGGTGTTGTGGCAGAAATAGTCAAATGTTGTACATTATTCCTTTCAGGGTTTGTATAATACCTTTTGAGAGAGAAATTCAAGCACTTTTAAATGACTTTCAAACCGCTATTTTCTGCTCTTTAGCGCTCTAAAAATTATCCAAATTAAATGTTATTTTAATGGGATGACCTAAATATTCTTTGTCGTAAACACACTTATGTAAAATAAAAAAATAAAAAAACATAAAATCACCACTATAACCAATAGATGGCAGCAGAGGAGGACTATTGGCTGATTAGACATTAATTTCTACATTTTGCTTTATATTTTGAAATTATAAAATTACTATTATAAAATCATCAATAAATCAAATTTTGTCGGTTTTGCAATTTTTGTGTATGAAGAAAAGTCACAAAACGCCTTGAAAAACTAACTTTTCAATTTGCAGCTGAATCACATAAAAAGCAATCAATTTATATTCACAGAAGTTGTCTGTCAGTTCTGTATAGTCATATAGAAGAAGAATGCTACTCATTTAATAAAAGTAGAAATTCAGTAATATAAAGTTTCCATATGAAATTACATTTTGCACGTTACCATGTACATTTTGAATTCTTGCCAAATCAAGCTCAGTGCTTTACTGTTAAATGTGCATTACCAAGAAATAAACACACAATATTATTAGTAACTGCACTTATTAATGCAAAACAATAGTAATTTTATGATTAAACTATCTTTATTTTTAATACCCCAACACCACCCCCAGCGCTACCAAATCTGCTCCTGGCACCACCATCTGTAGAACCTTAGTGCTCGCAAATGTTAGTCTGGAGCCCTGCTTCTTAGTTACTGCCCTGATGGTGGAAATGGGACTTTTCACTGCTCTAGCTCTTGTTAAAGCCACTTTCTAATTTGTGAAGCTCAATTATCTCAGAAATATATTCTTTGGTTTTTCTGATTGTGATGGGTGATTAATTTGGAATTTGGCCTTTGTTTTCCCTCCTATTTATATTTCTGTGAAACAGAAAGCCCTGGCTAGATAATTTCATGTTCATAATTGTGAATATGAATGGGAATATATTTCAGATATATTTTACTCATGAGAATTTCTAGGGGTACCAGTAATTGTGTCCAACATGTATTTGAGGAAAAAAAACATTTATTTCATAATGATATTTCCCCCCATTTTAAATTCTTATTCTCCAATAAAAGCTAAGAAAGGTTAGATTTTTATGAATTTGTTTTTAATAAAAGATCAAAAGGATTAACAATGCACATTTATTTTCACAGCCTTCTTTGATCATGTTTACCAAGGGTACCAACAATTCTGACCACGTGTGTATGTATATATATTCAGTGGCAGAAACAGGCTATTTTATTTATTTATTTATTTTTTTTATGTAATCGCGGCTTTTTTATCTCACAATTCTGAACTTCTGATATGTGCAGCACGATTGCGTGAACATTTCTGAGCGGCAAAAGTGATAGATCTGTAAAGCAATATATTGTGAGAGGGCTGTGTGTTACAGCGTCCCAAACGACTCAAAATAATAAACCACAAAGTTAACAAAATGATGCACTCCACTGTGCTGAGCAAGAGTGCTTAGTCTCTGCTATCTTCACATGCTATCAGAAACATGAAGTTGTGAGCGCTGCTGCAGTCTTAGGCCCACCCGAGACACGTGATGACATACCCATCTATATTTATATATATATAAAACACACACGTGGTCTGAATTGTTGGTACCCTTGGTAAATATGAACAAAAAAGGCTGTGAAAATAAACCTGCATTATTAATTATTTTGATCTTTATTTAAAAAACAAACAAACACACAAATCTAACCTTTCATTGAACTAAAACACTTTAAAATGGGGGGGAAATATCATTATGAAATAAATGTTTTTCTCAAATACATGTTGGACACAATTATTGCCACCCCTAGAAATTCTTATGAGTAAAATATCTCTGAAGTATATTCCCATTCATATTCACAATTTTGAGGTGATTCCTGAGGTGAGATTGACTCCAGGGTGATTATGAACATGAAATTATCCAGCCATGGCTTCCTGTTTCACAGAAATATAAATAGGAGGGAAAACAAAGCCCAAATTCCCTTAATCACCCATCACAATGAGAAAAACCAAGGAATCTATTTCTGATGTGCAGCAAAACATAACTGAGCTTCACAAATTAGTGAAGTGGCTTTAAGAAAAGTGCTAGAGCAGTGAAAACTCCCATTTCCACCATCAGGGCAATAATTAAGAATCTCCAATCAACAGAAAATGTTACGAAACTGCCTGGAAGAGGACATGCGTCTATATCGTCCTAATGCATGGTGAGAAGGAGAGTTTGAGTGGCTAAAGACTCTCCAAGGACCACAGCTGGAGAAAATTGCAGGACATAGTTCTCTCAGGGTCAGAAAACCTTTAAAAAATAATTAAATAAATAAATACAAAAATCAAACCTACACCACATCTACACATGTTGTTTGGGAGGGTTTCAAGAAAAAAAAAGCAAGAAAAGAAAATGCTCTCATGCAAAAGCAATCCCCAGCATATTCAGTAGTCAGACACGACTGGAACTTCAAATTGGACTGGCTTCTATGGTCAAATGTAACTTTAAAAAATTTGCTTTTTAGCAGCAAACACTCAAGATGGGTTTGGTGAACACAGGGATAAAAAGTACCCCATGTGTACAATTAAATATACTGCTGTATTTTTGATGTTGTAGGCCTATATTTCTGCTGGAGGTCCTGGACATCTTCTTTAGACACATGGCATCATGGATTCTATCAAATACCAACAGATAAAGAATCAACAACTGACTCTGTTAGAAATCTTATAATGGGCCATGTTTGGATCTTCCAACCAGACAATAATCCAAAAACAAACCTTAAAAACAATGGACACAAAACCAAGCTTCTGCTATGGCCATTCCAGTCCTCTGACCTGAACACTGTAGAAAATGAGTGGGTGAACTGAAGAGAAGAAGCACCATCATGGAGCTGGGAATCTAAAGGGTCTGGAGTGATTCTGGATGAAGGAATGGTCTCTGATCTCTTGTCAGGTGTTCTCTAACCTCATCAGGCATTATAGGAGAAAATTCCTACACTATTTTGGCAAATGGAGGTTTCAAAAAGTATTGAATAAAAGGGTATTGGTAATTATGTCCAATGTGTATTAGAGAGAAACATTTATTTCATAATGATATTTCCCCCCATTTAAACTTCTCATTCTCCAATGAAAGGTTCGTTTTTTTTTTTTTTTTTTTAAAAGATCAAAATAATTAACAAAGCAGTTTTATTTTCACAGCCTTCTTTGATCGTATTTACCAAGGGTACCAACAATTCTGACTGTATGTATGTATGCATCACTGATGTTGCTGGTTTCTAGCAAAATAGCTATATTATAATTAGGGATGAACAATTAATCTGCTCAATACGAGTTATCTGCATTCTTTTTTTAATTAATCAGAATTAGCAAATATTGGACATTTAAATATAATAAGATATAGATCATCATCTTGTACTAATTTAAAGGCACACCAATTGTGGCAAAGATTTATCCCTTAGCAACACACAGTCTTAAAGAGAGATGTATGCAAATATGCTAGAGCTGTATGCAAATATGCATTTTTTTTATTTTATTTATTTATTAGTTTCATTTATCTTTGCTATAATTTCTTTGAGATGCACAGTACAAATTTCAGACAACTCTTTTGTAAAACCAAATTAATTGTTAAAATCCATTTGTTATAACTGTTAACTAAATAAACTATTTAGTGTTTTAATTTGAAAGTAATATAGGTGTATAATGTTTCATAATAATTATATATGCAAATACAATTATCAGTAAGAACTTAAGGTCGTGCTGCCCACATTTAGTGTTTTTATTGCATATTCATTTGAGGATAATGATCTTGTTTTCACAAGCTTTTGGTGTTTTAATGAATTTAGAAACAATTGTAATTTCCAGAAGTTGCTGCATCATCAACAATGTGGTAATTAGTGTAAAAAAAATTCACATCAGAGCCCTAAGCCATTAAACTTTTTTTTATGAAACCTTACAAAACTTTATTCTTCTTTTTATAGGCCTCAGGGTTGCTAGTTTCTTTTTCCTTCCTCATTGTGTTTTTATCAGCCAGCATGGTTCGTTCCTCTATATATCTGCCTCCTTATGATTCTGCTTGAGTCTCGCTAAAGGCCAACGGTCCTGTGAGTCAGAGCAGATGTTACGAGAAACTCGCCATCTTTCAATGCAAACAGTTTTCCAGTTGGCCCTCTGATCTTATCCCTGCTGGTCTTGTTCAAGACCCCCTTCACCTCTCATCTCAGCATGCCAAAGCTAGCCCTTCCGTTGTCTTCCTTGAAGTCTTTGTGTTTGAACCATTCCTACAATTTGGTTTCAGACTGTGGAGTCCGGCCATACAAGCACAACCGTATTGTGGGTGGGCAGAACGCAGATGTGGGTGAATGGCCATGGCAGGTCAGTCTACATTTCAAGACCAGCGGACATGTTTGCGGCGCCTCAATCATCTCCAACAAATGGTTGCTGTCCGCTGCCCACTGCTTCATCCAGCCTGATTCAGCGTGAGTCAGTTTATTCCATCTCTGCATGGCTGTTTTTATTTTTCTCTGCTTAATTTAGCTGTAGTTGATGATAATTTATCACAGACATCAATTAGACATTAAGTATCTTTCTCCTTTCGCTTGGTGCTCAAACATCATCCAACATCTGCGCACTGTGTTGGATCAAAGCCTAAGTTTGTATTTATTTGCATTGGCCAGAAGGTGGAGCACAAGACATGCAATACAATCATACTTTACCTTGATAAATGATTCCAACATGTTTCTGAGACTGAAACACTAAAGCTGAATTGAAAAATAATTCACTCTCCTGAGCTGTGGTTTCAGCATGAAATCAAAATCGACCCCATTTACTTTCTTAATAAACATTTCTGGTCTTATTGTGAATGATACATCAGTGCACAAATATTTGTGATTTTAATCTTTCATCAAAATGTAATAACCCGTTCCACCTCTGAAATGACTTTGCAATTCGGCTGAAATCACCAAGCCCTCTTATTTTTCAATCCCTCTTCATATAGATGTCCTATAAACACAGCTTTTCACAATCCCGCCCAGTGCCCATACTTTTTTATTTATTATTTCTTTGTCAGCTTTTATAACCTTTTCCAAGCTTTTTGGAGTTTCAGTGAATTTTAAACAATTGTAATATCCAGATGTTACTGGCAATGTGGTAATTAGTGGAAAAGTTCATGTTTCCTCAGGTTTCCTGTCAAATTACAGATTTTAAATGTATTTGAATGCCATTTCGTATTGGCCTTTCAAAACAACATTGTGTAGATTGTCTCTTCCAACAGCCTCAAATTAGATATTTATATAAGCAAATACAATTATCAGATTATTTGTATAACATTTTAGTTATAACACCGCCTCTAGTGTCTTTATTATATAATCATTTGAAGATAATAAACTTCCCAGTGTGCTTTTAAGAAGCTTTTGGTGTTTCAATGAATTTAAAACCAACTATAAAGTGTGGACATTTACTTGTCTTTAGATTTTCTGATTTATAATGGTTTGAACACCATTTCGTGTTGATCTTTCAGAACATCTGATTTAAACGACTAACCTCCAAAACAACATTGTGTTTATCGCCAACAGCTACAAAATTATATCCAACTGGCTGACGTACAGTGGTCTGCGGGACCAGAACATCCAGGACACTGTTCAGAAGCGCACTTTGAAGAACATCATCACCCACCCAAACTACGACCCAATGTCCTACGATTATGACATCTCACTGCTGGAACTGAGCCAGCCGTTGAACTTCACCAACACCGTGCATCCCATCTGCCTTCCAGCACCAACTCACGTCTTCTCGGCCGGTAGTTCCTGCTTTGTTACGGGCTGGGGCACGCTCCGAGAGGGAGGTGAGACAGCTTGTGTGCCTGAGGGCTGCCCTTTTGCGTTTGGAGTTCCTTTTTTCTATTAGATGCCTTTTGGAATTTTACCTCACAAGTTTGACATTTATCAATCCCATGTCTCAATGTCACTTTTAACACAAGTTTTGTTATAAGATTTTGTGGAAGCACATAACTAATTGTAATCAACCTTTCAAACACCCATAATAAGTAAAGATGCTCTTTGCTATTAGATTCGTTCTCGTAGGACTAATGTTTTATGTATGTGTTGTAGGAAGTGTTGCACAGATCTTGCAGAAAGCAGAAGTAAAGGTGATTAATGATACAGTATGCAACATGGTGACTGAAGGTCAGGTGACCTCTAGAATGATGTGTAGCGGCTACCTCACTGGAGGTGTGGATGCTTGTCAGGTAAAAATTTTTTTTTTTTTTTTTTTTGTGAAAACGCACTGAATCTTTTTTTTTTTTTTTTTTTCTCGTTCACTTACAATATACAGTGCCCTCCACTAATATTGGCACCTTTGGTAAATATGAGCAAAGGTGGCTATGAAAATAAATCTGCATTGTTTGTCCTTTTGATCTTTCATTAAAAAAATTCACAAAATTCTAATCTATCATTGAAATGAAACAATTGAAAGTGGGGGGAAAATCTCATTGTGAAATAAATTCTTTCTCTAGTTCATATTGGCCACAATTATTGGCACCCAATTGTTGAAATGTCCTTTTCCCAAGATAGCAGCCCTGAGTTTTATCCTATAATGCCTGAAGAGTTTGGAGAACATGTATAAGAGATAAGAGATCAGAGACCATTCCTTCATGCAGAATCTCTCCAGATCCTTCAGATTCACAGCTCCATGTTGGTGCTTCTTCTCTTCAGTTCACCTCACTCATTTTCTGTAGGGTTCTGGTCAGAGGACTGGGACAGCCATGGCAAAAGCTTCATTTTGTGCTCAGTGACCCATTTTTGTGTTGATTTTGATGTTTGTTTTGCATTACTGTCCTGATGGATCCAAACACGGCCCATTATAAGATTTCTAACCGAGGCAGTCAGCTTTAGATTTTTTATGTTGATTTTTGAGAGAATCCATGATGCCATACATCGGAACAAGATGTCCAGGACCTCCAGCAGAAAAACAGGCCCACAACATTAAAAATCCAGCAGTATATTTAACTGTGGGCATGGGGTACTTTTTATCCCTGTTTGTACTAAACCCATCTAGTGGGTTTGCTGCCAAAAAGCTCCTATTTTTTTTTTTTCTAAGTTTCATCTGACCATAGAAGCCAGTGTCATTTAAAGTTCCAGGCGTGTCTGACAACTGAGATGCTGGAGAATGTTTTTGGATGAGTGAGGAGAATTTTTCTTGAAACCCTCCTGAACAATATGTGGTGATGTAGGGGCTGTTTGATATATATTTGTTTTTAGGCTTTCTGGCACCAAGACTCAACTAATCTCTACAATTCTCCAGCTGTGGTGCTTGGAGAGTCTTTAGCCACTCGGACTCTCCTCACCGTGCATTAGGACGATATAGACACACATCCTCTTTCAGGCAGATTTGTAACATCTTTAGTTGATTGGAACCTCTTAATTATTGCCCTGATGGTGGAAATGGGGATTTTCAATGCTTTAGCTTTTGTCTTAGAGCAACTTTCTATTTTGTGAAGCTCAACAATCTTGTTCTGCACATCAGAACTTTGTTTGGTTTTACTCCTTGTGATGGATGATTGAGGGAATTTGGCCTTTGTTTTCTTTTATATTTATAATCCTTTGGAACAGGAAGCCAAGGGTGGACAATTTCATGCTCCTAGTCACCCTGATATGCTAAAAAAAAATTAAATATGAATGGGAATATACTTCAGAGATATTTTACTCATAAGAATTTCCAGGGGTGCCAATAATTGTGGCCAACATTCATTGGAGAAAAACATTTATTTTATCATGAGATTTTCTCTCCAATTTCAATTGTTTTACTTCAATGATAGGTTAGAATTTTGTGGGGGGGGGGTGGTGTTGTGTGTGGTTTTTTTTAAATGAAAGATCAAAAGCATAAACAATGCAGATTTTTCACAGCCACCTTTGCTCAGATTTACCAAGGGTGCCAATATTAGTGGAGGGCACTGTATGTAGGAATCTATCAAATATGTTTTTTTGTTTTTTGTTTTGTTTTTTCCGAAATGACTTTGGACTGTCAGGTCAAAATTCTTTTTTTTTTTTTTTTTTAATCTTTAAGTAAAATAATGTGAATAATCGGGGTGTGATGAGACACTTATCCCACGAGACTGGGTTCATGAGAACGAGACGAGATTTTTAGACTTTAAAAAAAAAAAAAATCCTCAATGATGAAATATATAGGGAAAATAGTATTATATTCAACTGAAAAACACAAAATACAAAAAATGTAGGTGCATTTTGAAATCAACTTATACTTTATGAAATTAAACTTCTTTTTTAATGAATTATATGCAGTAATAACATGTAAACTAGAGCTGCACGATTCTGGATAAATTGAGAATCCCTTTTTTTTTAAATATAAATTGGAGATCACGATTCTCTCACAAAATAACGTAATTTATTAGTTGTTCTGACAATGTTCATTGCTTAAGTCTTTTAAAAATATATATTAATTTGAACAAAATTAAAAAAAAAAAAAAATTCAATGGAGTCAGTGTCTCACTTCATAAAGACTTGTTTCACTACTGGAATCTCTTGAATGAATGATTCAATGTCAAATACATTTTTTAAACTGGTTGTCGCCACCTCCTGGCGGAAGATGATAAGCGTTATAATACAAGTGTTAAGATACTTTAGTTTTGATCGCTACTGTAGACTAAGTGTTTATACACAAACTATAAACTTTTATCCCAGTACTTCTGTTATTTAAATATCTGTAACACAGAAATAATGATCTGTGGTTGAAAAGACTGTTTGTGTTGCTCTTCCTGGATCAGCAGCAGCATGAATGCAGATTTGAATGTCTTTTAACACCTGTTTCGCATCGTAAGCGTCAGTGGAACTTGAGCAGCGCGTGTTTAGTCTGACAGCATTCACATCGGAAGCGTGATGATGGTCGACCCTCTGATTCATCAACATCTCACGCTCCACTGACACTCGCGATGTGACTTAATAGACATAGCTGAATCGTTGTCATTCAAGAATAAGATCGCGTGGGTCTTTGAATCAAGATCACAAGCGCAATTTTTAACCACGAGATCTCGTCACATCTCTAGTGAATAATTATATTAATAATCAAAACATTAATAGAATTAATCTCTCTTGCACATACAGAACACTGTGCAAAGACCAAATTGCATGCATGCGCATATGTGTATATATATGTATGTATGTATATATGTATAAACGTAATTTTTGATTAGTAATATGCATTGCTTAGAACTTCATTTGGACAACTTTAAAGGAGATTTTCTCAATATTTAGATTTTTTTGCACCCTCAGATTCCAGATTTTCAAATAGTTGTATCTCAGCCAAATATTGTCCGATCCTAACAAACCATACATCAGTTCCAAACTCAGTTTTGAAAAATTGACACTTAAGACTGGTCTTGTCGTCCAGGGTATAATATATAATATATATCACGTCTGAAGGCATGTTTACATGGCTCTGTAACTCTGGCGTAGCAGTATATGAAATTTTAACATGAAATTTTGCAGTGCTTACATAGACACTTTAAAAATAAGTAACTTTCTGTTTGTTGATCAATATGGACCAACTTGATGTGAAATCTGCATAGGGAAATCTTTCGCAGATTCCTATTAAAATGAACAACAGATGTTGTTTTTTTAAAGCGACATTTACAAACTCAAAATCATAACGCCCCCACCCCAGTTGTGAGTTAAAAATCTTTATATCTACAGCATGTGCAAAATTAGGCCTACACGTTTATCGAATGTTAATGAATTCAAGGTGGTTTAATAGGCATTAAGATGCATTGTCAAGCCCAGAGTCTCTTTCGTCCTGTTCTATTCATTCAGAAACACCTACAGTACAAATATGACATGAGCATAATGCCGTCAAAATGTTCAGCTAATGTTGTTGTCTTCCTGCAGTGTGTGTACAGCCTCGTAGTGGAGAAGATTAATTATTCTACCTTGTTCCCTGATATTCAAATGAGCTGATTTCCATAATTTCTACTTCTATCTCACTTGTTATTCATCTTGCTTTCCTCTTCTGAACGCTCTGTGCGTCTCTCTTATTCCGGGTGTAATCTTCTTAGTGTGCTTTTCTCTCGCACAGGTTCCGGTCCTGGTCTTGTGACTCCTTTCTATCTTCCTCTCCTGCTATTGGAGCTCATAGATTTTATGCACATTCTCTCTCTTTCTTTGTACTTTGCTCCATCCTTCTCACCCTCTGTAATATTCTTTCATTCACTTAGTTGTTTTGTCTTCCTCTCACCTCCCAATTCAAATATGCTTTATTGCCACGTCTGTTTACATTGCAATATTGGCAAAGTAATTAAGAGCCGAATTGTATTACACACAAAACAAATCATTCAGGAATAATAGTAATGGAATGAAATGACACAGTAAATAAGCAGCTTAAATTAGAGGTACAAGATAATAAATGATAAGTGATTACAATAATTAAAACGTTTGCAATTGCTTTACATGCCCCCCTTTTTTCTTTTGTTTTTCAGTTTCTCATATACATAATCATCATTTCATCTCCTTTTTCAATTTCAAGCACTTTATTGGCATGATTATTTTGTATACAATATTGTAAAGCATCAATACACACAATTTTGAAAAAAATACAAAATAAAATAAATAATCACAGTACACTGTACATTACATTAAAAATGAAGTAAACATTCAGTGATGCATTAAAGAACATTCTCTAGAATAGATCAACAGGCAACTCTTGAATACGGTCATCAAATATGTTTAGTTACATGAGTGTCCTTCATGCATTTCGTCGAGTTTTGGAAAATGTGGAGTGACGTTTAAAAGTTTCTTTCTTTTGGCTTCCACAGGGAGACTCCGGCGGTCCTCTTGTATGTCGTTCCGATGTTGGCAAATGGTTCCAGGCTGGAATAGTGAGCTGGGGAGAAGGATGCGCTCGGCGGAACAAGCCTGGCGTCTACACGCGTGTCACCAAACTGCGGGACTGGATCCGTGAATTCACAAACATATAGTGAAGCCTGGACCTGCAATCATACGACAACCAAAGCAGAAGAACACAAATGTTGAGTGCCGTGAATATTTAGTACAGTATGTGAGCCACACTCACAAAAACGAAAGTGAATACAGCTTTGGTCGACATCCTTTGTGAGAAAAAAAATCATTCAAATTGAACTTGCGTATGTTTCAGACCACCTGGTCGTTTTCATAATAGCATTTTCAGTCAGTATGACTATTTGGTTGTTATGGCTTATGAATGATGTTTTTCATAGCTGTATCAATCTAAAGTTGAGTTCAACTTTAGTCAACCAAATAAAAAGGTTCATAAAAATACATGCAGATACCACTATAATGAGAATATATATTGCTGTGATGTACTGTTACACTCATTTACCAACTCTTTGTCACGCAGTTGTGGTTCCATTTGTTCGTATCGGATTCCTTGAACAGTAACTTTGTAAATGGCACTTAGAGATCAAACTGTCATATAATGAGGCTGCCAGCACTTATGACCTGGTGGAAGTCATGTTGTTATCTTTATGAATTGTATTCTGTTTAAAAAGTCTTTTTCTTATGCTCAAAATGTACCTTTGTTCCAAAGACTGGACCCTGCCTCTTCTCAGAAACTCTTGTTTCAGGCTTTGGAGATAGCTTCAATCCCTACATTTTTTTCCCCCCCTTTAAGCGAAGGTCAAAAGCTTCTTTGCAATCTAGAAATTTCTGTAAGCATCCCACTCAGGCTGACCTTCTTTCCTCACATCTGTGTGATCTCATAACCTCAGTGCCAAAGCTCTGAAATGGAGGATTAGGTAAAAATAGGATATTTCCGTCATCCATTTGCCAATACAACCAAGGCCAACATAGGTCACTCACTTCTGCTGCATGTTAAAGTTCCAGCCAATCAATGTCAAAGCTGTTGGCTGAAACAACCTAGCAGGATGGTCTCTCCTTCAAAGAGACCTGAACGTATCGAATAATCTATACTGCCGGTTCCTCATAGACTTGGCAAGTTTCTTTCCCATGGAAAGTCCACTTGCTTAGTAAGATTTTCAGGCTTTGTAGTGTAGTGACTTAATTTCCCAGGAGGTACAAGAGACGTCCACTTTATTTTGAGAGATGTCAGGCAATAGATGCTATATTTATGTACTACAGAAGTTTCATATAGCATCATAAAGTGCAATTTGACCTATTGAGTGCTTGTTAGGCTTTCATTTTTAAATTGTTTTTAAAACTGCAATGATTATGTATGGCTTAATGTGTCTGGGTGACTAAATGCGCTTTGTATTGTTAATATAAATGAACTTGTTGGTCTTTTCTGTCGTTAAATTTTATTTTATTTTAACACTATGCAAATGTTTTAATGTATGCAAATTTTCCTAGAGTTTATAATGTTTTCTTCACAATAAAATACATGCTGGTTTTACATTTACTTTTTTTCCAGAATAGAGTGTTTTGGGTCATTTCCAAGTAATTTAATTTCCCCCTCAAAATGCAAAATGTAGTAAAGAAAACTCAAAACCGTTTCATCAATATTAAATCAGCTGGCTTTGGCATAAACCAATGTCAACAATTATTTGCCTATAAATCAGTGGTCTCCTAATGGAAAATGAAAGAACGCAAAATAAATCTACTCTCTTCAGTTGATACGAGAAAATCCACAGCATGTCTTTGTTACAGATGTGAATGTACTTTGTTTTGACCTTGCACCAATTAAAAAGCTGTAGGTTTAATTAAGCATTGCACTGCACTGCAACAGTTGTTTTAAATGGTTGACAGAGTATTCAATTTAGGTTAATTACATGCCACATTTGACCTTGTATGAGCTTTAGATTGGTGTTCAGCCTTTTATATCATTTCCAATCGATGTGATAACAACGCTTGCTCTTGAGCATAATACACATGGTAACTAGGCAACCAAAGGTCACTATCACTTACTACCTAATGGAGAAATGTAACCAAATGATGGAAACAAAGCATTGTGGTCAACGAAATACATGATTGAAATCAGGCCCTTAGTTCAACCAATTTTTCTATACATTTACGTTACACCTTTTGTTTAATCTTGCCTTATATTCAAATGTATGTAAATGACGCAAAAAACAGTTGGGCCTGCTGGGAGATATACGGCGTGCGTTCGGTGAGTGGAATGTTTTTAGCGAATTGGTGTATTGTTTGTTTGTTTGTTTTTGTGCTTAATTTCATTGTTTTAATATATATATATTTTAATTATTAATACGTTAATAATCTGTCGATTTATCAGCTCTATGACAGCACGTTTGGCGCCAGGCGTCTCAACTGAGAATTTACCTCAGAAAAACCTTGATTTCGTTTGTAACGTCAGGAGATTAGATAACTATAAGTAACAATGAACTTAGGTTTCATAACATTTGTATTGTATCTTTCCAATATAGGCACTGGTTGTTTCAGTCAGTATATTGGCAAACCTAACTCAGTAAATTCTGGCAAACCTTTCCGCTACTTTATATTATCACGGTAACTTAAACACTTGCCATTTCATCCCCAGCATGCTGAATGGACATAAAGTGCCATATGCAACTGACAGTTTATGGATAACAAGAGTTTGCATTTTATATTACCAGGTTTGCACATTATGCATATTCATTCTTGTTTTGTTACTTTGGGCAATGTTCGTGGTATGCAAGGGATGATGACAGCTGATGGAAACATGACCCTGAATTTACCAGAGTAGCCATCAGTTCATTTGTTTAATGCTGAGTACGTGTTTATGTCTTCAACACTCCCTGCGGTGAAACTCGGCGTGACATGATGAAATCTGAGAGACTGGGTGACACGACAAGAAAATGTTGTCACACAACACCAGCTCCGTCAGCGCAATATTTGGTTGCGTTGGGGGGAGACGGCCTGTGCCTGCTATGTTTGATACGCAGACAGCGGGAGGCTTGGGAATCTCATCCGTCTTTATTAAAAACCCCGCTGTCGCCGCGGGAATAAGAGAATCAACATAGGCATCACTGCTAATTTATGTATTCATCAACTCGGCAGCCCCGGAATTGTTTGTCCTCATTCCCTCATGACATTTGACGAGACCCAGCGATGTGTGCCAAACTTACTCCAGTCAGAGCAGATTATTTGAAATGGTTTTATTTAAATATAAATATGTGTACAAAGTTACAAGCAACAATAGCTTATTTTTAGCAAAGAAAATTATTTGAACGTTATTAAGAAAAAAAGACACGGAAGAAAAAGGTCAATTAGTTGTGTAACACCTTTCACCTCTCCAAAACTAATAAGTAACATGGGGCTAAAAACCGTTGTGAACCAAATAAAGTCAACTCAAAGATATAGATAAATGCATTTTATAATATAAAGGTACTTTACAATAGAGCAGCTTACACGCTGTACATTAAGGCTTATATAAAATATAAAAATAAAGACAAGCAATGTTTTGTTTCACCTATCTTACAGTTCATTTCGACTTTTTTTTTTTTTTATCTTTCCAAATGGAGCCGACCATTCAGGCTCAAAGGAAAATGGCAGTATGGTAACCTCCAAATGCAGGTATCCAAGATCGAATAGACGTAGGGTGCAGTAAGCGGTTTCTCACACAAGGAACAAACAGATGAGAAGAAATGCTGAATACGTTCACGTACACACATCATCTGCATGCAACAGACAGGAGTGAATTTCCCAACAATTTGTACAGTCATTGAAGTGGCTCTAAGTGGATATGGACAGTACTGCATTTCACTTGCTATTTCTTTTTTCTGTTTTTTCTTCTATGTAAACATGTTGGTGCTACCTGACGGTGTCAGCCATGTCAGCATGACATAACAGTCACCTTGGCACACTTTGTATTTATAACATACAGTGGTCACGTAAGGAACATTACAAGATTATTACTGCACGCCACAAGGTCGTGCTGTAATTTGGGTTTGCCGTACATGGCTTGACTTAAGAAACCGTGGTCCCGAAATGGGCTCTACTCTGAACTCTGCAACAAATCCTTGAGAGTATAGCTTAAAAAGGCCGCACCTCTAAATTTGATTATTTGGGGATTGGCCAATCTTGGTTCCATCAAACAGACAGAAATATATTTTGTGGATTTTTTTGTGGATTCTTTTTTTAACCAAATCATTCCAGATTCCAGTTTCCTGCACTGGTCCATTGAGGCTTTACACAAATACTCTCTTGCTAGCCCAATAGCAGTGCAGACTGCAGATAGAGCTTCTGAAGAAATATCTTAGGGTGAGCGCATGCGCTCAGCTTTCTTCTGCTCCCCTGCTTTGTAGATTGAACTTTGAGCCACTTTGTGTAGGCAAGACCTGTTGTCATTGATACACAAATGTGCTTACAATTCCATCAGCATGCCAACAAACACATTTTTTTTTACTTTTTAGATTTTTTAAGTTCATGTCATTTTGATTGTTTCAGCGTAGTGTCATGAGCTTGTCCTCATTTGCAAAGATTGGTTCATGAGGACACTGCCCTTTTCCACAGCACTGCTTTCCTTCTCCAAGATCTAGATGGGTCAGTGCTGGAGCCTTTTTTAATGGAAATACAGTGCCATAGAGACGAATTGATGGTCGATATTTATTTCCCTTAAAGTTCAACATTTGGACGTAGAAAATCAGTAGCTCGATGGTGACTTCAAAGCTTGAGTGGCACGTTGTAGTTCTTTCGAAAGAAGATTTCCATCAATCCAACATTCACTTCAAGATAGCAATAAAGCTTTTCCGCCTCTTGAATCTCAGTTTAAAGTTTGCTTAATCCCTCCTGAACCCATTCAGAAGAAAGTCCTTGTGATGTTGATCATGCCAGACCCTTACCGGGTCTTCGAGGGAGCCATCACACATGAGTCTGCATGCGTTGCTGCGAGGGCCGCCCATAGTCAGACTGCTGCGACGACACCTGTGAGGATGCGTATGAGAAACGGGAGGAGTTGGATACCTTGCTGGCCTGGTCTGAATGCTCGTACCCGTCAACCTTCTCAAAGGATGCAGGTTTGACGTAGCTTGTGAAGGCACGGCCATAGGTGGCGGGCAGGTAGGCGGAGCCCGCATAGAGTGGCTCCTGAGGATAGATGGTGGGAGTTTGCTGTTGTTGCTGTGGTTGTTGAGACTGCTGTTGCTCATAGGTGGTGCGTGTGGCAGGGGTTGTGGCGTAACGCTGGGAGAAGTCATAAATCCGAGGCTGAGTGGAGTGTTGGCCATACAAGGGGCTCGGCGAGGGAAGCTGAGAGGGAGTGTAGACTGGGCGAGCATTAGGGACATATTCAGAGAAGCCAGTTCTTGTAATGTGGCGGTCCTCGTGAGCCCGCACATTGTAGTAGCCATTGGTGGGATCCTAGGAAGAATGAAAGAAACACTGTCAGATAAACAACAAAATTTTGTACAGAATGACATGCGTGCAAATTATTTTAGTAAGGTGCTAGCTAGAATTTAGAAATTGACCAAGAATTGTAGGTTTTCTTGAACATGATCCAAGCTCGTGGTGTAATACAAATATGATCTCAGCAAGTTAGTGTTATTAAGTACAATAGTTTCCTCAAACCTTTGAAAACAACCTTTTGCTTTTATCAGATTAACCATCCGAGTCATGCTTTGTGAAATGTAATACCTTGATATCTGATCTCTCATCATCCTCCTCTTCCAGCAGGTCGCTGTGCTCTGTGCGAGACGTTCCTGGAGACTCACTGCTGTTGGGAGCCTGAGAAGAGTACAGAGATTTGGGTTACAGACTGCTCAGTGTCTATGGTATGTTAAATGCCATGCAATCATAATTAATGTTGTCCCTAGCTCCTGGCCGTCTTGTGAGCAAATGATCAGTATATATGTTTTTTTAGCATCTTTCAGCAAAATATAATTAAATCTTTACTTTTGGCTAATGTCACTACATATTTCTAGTCATGGTGGATAAAATGAAGTCCAGCTTAACATTTTGTTTCCTTATTGAATATCCCATTTCCCTCAGAAATCAGGGAATATATTTTAAAACGAAAAAACGAAAAAAAAAAATAATTTCTATGAAAGAAAAATAGTATAAAAGCTGTTTCTAACTATTAGGCCATTCTGAATATTTCTTTTGTTTTGTGAGTGACTTACCATAGGCTCCTTCACATCCTCCTCATCGTCGTTTCCTCTGGCTGCGTTGTGGTCGCTGTGCACGATTTGTACGCGGATGTCGCTCTTAGACAGGCGTGTGCCCTTTTTGCCTGGGTGAGGAAATAGCGCAGTGTATAGAGATTAATGAGGTGAACGGTGGGAAGACTTCCAGAGAGGTGAAAAGGTCAACACTGCTCCAGGCAAAGAGGTGGCCCCATAATTAACCTCTGTCTAGTTAGTTCGTTTGATTTCTACTGTATCATGTTTTTTGAGGAGAGAATAAGAACTCTCAGATAACATCTGACCTTTGACCTCACCTTTAGCAGTGTGGCGGCAGCAGATGGAAACCAGGGTAATGACACAAACGATGAAGACACAGCCTCCGCCCACCGATGCTCCAATGATGATTAGCAAGGGGAGGGCCTCTGCAAGGGAAACAGGGAACGTGACTGAGCTGAATTCTCAAAATCTATTATTATATCTACCTCTTCAGTTGCAGGGTATGCAGATGATCCAAATTCAGGCATGTCTTTCATTTTATTACAAGTGGAATTTAAATGTTTCCATTATAACATCCACAACGCTTAGTTTGTACTTTTACACTTTCAATCCTGCCATAATCATATTTGGAGGTGATTCTTTAAAATTTATGTATATGTGTAATATATATATATATATATGTATATATATATTAGGGATGGGTCACGATTTTCAAATATTCGATTAGTTGATTTAATAATAGAATATCGATTAGGCTGTGCGATGTTTTTTAATTAATTTTTTTTAATTCTTCATGTTTTCGGTGCTGATGTGGTGGTGACGTGTTCGTGTAACCAGAGGGAGGTGCTGCCGATAACGCACCTGAAAGCTGTCAAAGACAACAGAAGAGCACCACATTCTCACGCGCACACTGTAGATTTGCGCCAGGATAACCGCCAAACTTTTTCTCAGGTGGCTGATTTGAAATCAGTGATTTCCTTAATCTAGCACTAGCAGTGGCCCGTCCGTGACAAAACGAACTCGGGCCGAAGGTAAATACACCGAGTGCAGACCTGCCGCAAGTACAACAGCTTTCAGCCTGAGATCGGCCCATAGAGAAAAAGCTGTCTGTCAGAAGTGTTTTGTAGAGTCGGCGCGGCTCTGGCCCATTATCTTCTCACCGATGTTCATGCTCATTTTTTGATGTCCTAGCAGCCTTATGAGCAATTGATTTATGCTAATCGACGGACTGTTGTGTTAATAAGTGCCGCCATTCGGTTGTATTTTTATAAATGTTTCAGCACGTTACAATTATATAGCTTGAGTTAAGATCCCTAGTAATGTATTAAACAGTTTGATAACATACAGATTGAAAGTGTGAATGGTCTCTCTCTCCCTTTCTCTCTGTTTATGGGTGTGTAGTATAGCCTATGCGTGCATGCATGCGGGGGAGGGGTGCAATTTTCGAATAACAATCGAATAATACCAGTCGATTTTCGAATATCATTTTTGCCTAAAATGCCCATCCCTAATATATATAATGTTGTTAATATAAGTTTACAAATAAGTTTGGGGCTAAATTATGACCCAGACATGTTCTTGACATTTTCTTTGTGAGATGATTTAATTTTCATATTATCAAAAGGCATGTCGGATCTCCAGCTGATTGAAGAAAAGCTCTCTGCTTGTCAAACGTGTTCTACAAAGAAGCTCTTTTTCCGAGCCACGTCCAAACTCAAGTGCAACATATAGAAATTCATCTAGTGTGATCCACAGTGGCATCACAGGACCAGGCTATTGTCTCTAATCTCTGGTGGAAAAGGGGTAACCAGGCCTGACACGCAGCGAGGCAGCCGACAGTAATCTAATTAGAGATTCCAGGAGATAGCACTGTCTGCCTCTCCAGAGACTTGGCTCTGCTGCCTTGATGCAAATTGCTGGCGAAGACCTTATTTTTGGTGTCTCCCAGTACAAAGGCTCAAGCCGTCTACCACGCTCTTAGTCTTATTTAAGCAAATTTAAGCCGGTGCACTATGCATACAAAATGAAACGGTCAGTGAAGCGTCACATACCAATGCCGTACATTAGGTCTTGATTTAATTCATTCAGGCTCAAAATCTATATCTTTGTTATGGAACGAATGTATTCATTAAGTGGACCATCTCCTGATTAAATGATATTGATTTGGTGGTGTATAATTAAGATAAGCACAGGGTTGCAGGTGTTTTGAGATGCGATTCCTGCATAGAGCTGACTCAAACTGGATTACAGCTCGTCATGACTAATCTTAGATAAAAGGCACCAACTCTAAGGTGGACAAACCCTACAACTTACTGTCAGTGTTTTAAAATCAACCATCCTTCAATAATTAAAGCGATGGTGCCAAAAGAGCTTGGCCCATCCACAAATCTAAAACTCTTGCCACTTTTCTCACTTTTCCTTTCAGTTGCTTGCATCTCACGCCTCCAATTTTTGACTCTCCAGACCCCAAATTTCCCAGAACATTTTCCCAAACACTCACTGATCTACACTACCAGTTAAAAGTATGGACACACTTGGCTGAATTTGTTTCTCACAGTCTTGAAAAGCTTTTGATCTAAAGGTTTAAGCTTAAATGCATGAGATTGTTTGTTTTTTAGACAAATATATAGGAATTTGTTAACAAATTTAAAATTTTTATTTATTTATTTTTTTAAATTGACGAATGGGGGGAGGGGGACAAGTACGAAGCATACATGTAAACTCAATACTGATTCCAGAGCTATCTACTTCAAAGGACCCAAAATGTAAAACAGTTTTATATTTAACATGTTTGACCATTACCTAATATCCATATTTCATTTGTAATTTCATAATTGAATGTCTACAACCATTCTAAAAGGTGGAACGTAGTAAAAATAAGGAATTATGTGTGTCCAAACGTTTGACCGGTACTATATTGCATTCAAATAAATGTTTTACACAGGATAATCTGGCATGAGGACCCCATACCTTGCTCTTCAAGAGTGACCAGCGCCGTGCCTGTACCAAAGCGGTTCCAAGCAGTGCAGTTGTATCGAAGCTGGAAATCCTGGGCCAGAGTTTCTGAGAGGATTAGCGAGGAGAGGACCCCTCGGTCACTGTGTACTGTCTGCACGGAAAAACGACCAGAAGAGCCAGATGACAAGATCGTGTCTCCAAATGTCCACACCTGAGGAGAAAGAGATAGCAAGGTGTAAGGTACAGCAAGTGTTGTTAATCTCACATTTTATTTAAGCATGACATGACAATTGTAATTTTGATAATTTGATTATGAAAAGGTAAGAGGGAATTGCAAAGACAAAAAAATTTATTTCTTATGCACCATTGAATCATTCACAATATGACCATGAACATGTGTTAAGCAAGTAAATAGGGTCGATTTTGATTCCAAGTTGAATTAAAATCTCATTATATATTCAAGCCTGGTCCGGCCAACACAACAGAACAACAATTAAGGACAAACATGTAAAGATTTATCACCCCAGAAGTAGACGTTTAGTGTCATAAACTCAGTGTCAGAGATTGGAATTTTTCTTGTGCTCTTTTACGCTGTCATGTCGAGCTGGTTTACCAACAGTATTGTGTCTCAGCTTGTGAAAAAGAGCTATGTAAAAAAACATGTGGGGAAGACAAGCAGCTCCTGTCTAGCAGCAGGTCAGTCTGAGATCTCAAAGCTACTCAGGGAGAGAGAACAAGCCATTGTTTCTTTGCTTCACCCTTCTGGCAAAGAGGTGAAACAGCATGTCTGAAAAGTCCTCCCTTGACTGGCCTCAGGTGAAGAAGTAACAGCCAGTAACACTCCGAATCCCCACCTGTCACCTGTTCCAGGATCAGGAGGGTTTTTTCATCGTCTCTGATTTCTTCTTTGCATCAACTGCTTTCAGTTACCCTTGCTTAACTTCCATCTGTCTCGGTGCATCTCTATGCTTTACCCTTCTTCTTTATTTCTCTCCAACTTAGACCCTAATTATCCACTGAAAGGCCTTCCCACGTACGATTGGGTCACGGGAGGTCAGTGGTGCTAAGTGCTAATTGCTCGCCGTTGGAAAGGAGCCTAGGGGGGCGGAAGTCTTCTCTGCAGACCCTGGCATTAGTGCAGTTCGCCTCTGCACGCTTGAGGGTGGAAAAGGTGAGATACAGGATCAGCCCTCTCATCGTGCACTCTCTAATAGGGGAATGGGGCTGTGTAGCTGTGCTTGTGTGTATTTGTGTGGGTGTCAGATATGGAAAGAGAGAGACAGGAGCAAGGAAAGAGGAGACTCGCATGAGATCTTGTTGGAGGGAGAGGGGAAGGGAGCTTGAGCGTGTGATGTGCACACACCGAAAGCACCTGCTCAAGGGAAAGGCTCACAAACAAGCTTGTCAGGAATAAGGCTACACTAAGCAACAGATACCTAGCAAACACACATATAGAAATAGGAGAATGTATACTTACAATCTTTTCAGGGGGAGGGCTGCTGCCCACGAGACACTCCAGCTTGCCCTTGGAATGCTTGACGGCCTGCTGCGTTGCCTCAGCCGTGATGATGGGAGGGCCTGAAATGTTGGTGTGAAAGAGAGAAATCGTACTGACTAAGGGTGCTAATGAAAGCAAAGGAAGACACAGAGCTGATGTTCCTTGTGTATTCAAGACCAAGTGCATGAGTCATGCACATAAATAAGAAGCTCATCAATTAGGGAAGCAATTCACTGATTAATAGGAAAAAAAAAAAATTACAGCTTTTGTTCCAAACCCAAGTGAGCTAACCAAAAGCCGTGAACTCATGTGGTTTTGAAACAGAATATATCATGAACAAAACTGGGAAAATTAATGAGATAAAAAGACAGCATTTAGTTACCGTTGACAGTTAGAGTTACATCTCTCTCTGCCACACCAATGCGAGGCACGATGGCTTTGCAGGTGTATGTCCCAGAATCCTCTTGTGTAACTGCCTTCAGCTGAAGGGTGTTACTATTGCTGAGCACCTGTTAAATAAAATGAACAAGAATAGCCTGGTCAGATCTGTTGCTATACCAAGACATTTCTCCACAGAAGTGACCACAGATATAGGCATCAGGCAAGAGTTTACCATAAACCACATGTCAATTTATACCTACTGATTAGCAAACACCAAGTATAACTATACACTTTCTATCAAACGTCTGTATGACAGTGCCTGTCTATACGTGTTTGTAATATTGATGTTTTCACTTCCTGTTAAAGTCTTATCTTTGTAGCAAGTTGTGGAATGAAAATCATTACAGCATGTCAATATTTCCACAGGATGAAGATGGGAAGATTGTGTAGTGACACAGTGAGTTTTTTGTTCCGGACACATCAAGCCGTGGCCCTCAGAGATGGCTGTTACCATTAGCACCAGTCATCCATTTCGTTGCTTGTGCCTCACACAAGAGAAAGACCAATGCCACCAATACCAAGGGGAAAGCATTGACTCTGCCTGTAATTTCGTCTGCTGCAATCTTAATTACTGTCTAAAGCGCTCCAGCCTGGGTCCTCTGAGTCAACCCACTGCTCTAATTAAACCTACGACAATGGCAGTGTGGAATTTTCCGGAGTGTGAGCAGATACTTGTGCTCCTTCGCCTCTGGTGCACTGGTACACACGCCGCGGTCACTTGTTAGAAGCCATTGATCATTAGAGCACCCTCTTCCCCTTCCTCTCCTTCCCCCTCTCGACGCCGCCAAACTGTGATTAATCCGTTTAGCACTCGCCTCGATTTTTCATTCGCCAGCACTCATCGAATTAGCCAATTAATCCATATCTTGTGGCGATGAAGTAAACGCTCTACTTGTGGATCAGATCGGCCCATACTCAGGAAGGGCTGGGTGGAGGGATGTAGTCATGGCAAAATGAACTGATTGCCTCATCAGAACCTTCTGGCTTTTCAGCCTTAGCCTCCCACTCTCTCTCTCTCTCTCTCTCTCTCTCCCTCTCTTTTTCCTTCCTCTCTCGCTTTTTGTTTGCTTTCTCAGGCTCTTTATGAAATCTGATTAAGCAACAGCAGAGAAACACTTACAGCAGAATAGGCTGATGCATTTCACACATCTACTGGAGCTAAACTTTCATTTTAGGCAAGCAATCACTTTATCCATTTGCCAAACTCCTGTAAATGCGCCGTAAACAGAAATGTCATCCATTAACCATCCAGCTCTGAGCAGAAAATCATTTCATCTTTCCTGTACAGACAGGGGTTAAATTGGGATTTTGGAGATGGGTGATTCTGGTGCTTTAGATGAGATGACATGAACTTGTTTAATGATCTTTTTTTGACAGAATAAACTTGTTTAATGGAGATAGAATGTGTGTACTGGGTCAAATAAAAACTGGACTGGGGTAACAAAAGATTTTCAAACAAAACATAAGTTTTTCTGAATCACTCCAACCCAATCCTTCCATACCCTAATGAAAATCAATATGCATCTAGAACTCATACAATGATTCAAACAGGATTGCTGTGACAGTTGTTGAACAGATGGTGTGCCATATTTAGGAAGAAGAGAAGAGGTCACCATACCACACTGGAGCCTTGTTTAGTCCAGGCCAGAGTGAGGGGAGGGTTGCCCGTCCATGAACACGTGAAAGCAGCATCCATCCCTATGTCCACTATCTGGGGTTTCGGTTCTGTCAGCAACCTGGGACCAACTAAAAAATAAAAGATGTGGATTCCCATTATGTTTTAGTACATTTCATTAGAGTATGTCTTTGTGTGAGCAAAACAAAAAATGAAGCCCATTACAATGTTCTCATCTGCGGCCTTATTAAGAATACAAGTAGGAAACAAAGGCCATTCCAAGGAGAGAATGTGGGAGGTATGTATGGCTCTATTTTTTGAAGGAAACGATGTGACTGTGTATTGTTTACAGTGCCACATTTACACGTTTATGTAAGAGACTGATTATGCCTGAACACTAGGGGTGGAACGGTACACAGATGTCACGGTTCGGTACGTAGCTACCTCGGTTCGGGGGTCACGGTTCGATACGATTTCGGTACAACAGGAAAAATAAAAAAAAATAAACTATGCTCGGTTTTCTTTTCACTTATTTTGAATAGACAGTAGTAAAAATTACAATTGTTTCCACCTACATGTGGAAATACTAAATATTATTACATATAAAATCTGCAGTACATATATACATACAAGGAATAAATTCTTGAAATATATTTGATTTAGTTTACAGATAAACAAGGGGGGAACAGTGGGACACGAAACGTAGCCTATGCTGAGTTTTTCAGTAAATTTTTGTGACACGCTTAATTAGTTCACAGAAAGGAAACTCAAATGACAGAAAGCCATATTCTATTTGTTTTCCTTATTTTACAAAAGCACGTTTTGTTTTCATTGTGAGTGTACACAAATAAAAGCAGAGCTTTATACAGTGACGCATTATTAATAAGACAATAAGTGTTTGAAGTTGATTCTGCTGGTTTAAGGAAACCAGCGCCGGAGCGCATGCACACACACAAATTGTGTTGGTACAGTTGGTACTTTATCAAAATAAAATACAGTGAACCAAACATCAGCGCGCCTGCTGTTTTGTTTTCAAGTGTGCAACTCATGGCATTCACTGTTCTTCTGCTGGCGGTTATCAAACAGCATTGCATTACTGCGGGCGCCACCTCTCCAATTTTGCTTTAATATTTTATTATGGAAGTGGATGACCACATGAGTACTTACATTGTACGTCCACCAAGGTGCTGACATTAGTACTTCCTACTGAGTTGGACACTTCGCAGGACACTGGGTCTGTGAAGTAAGAGTGGTCTACGGTCACCTCCAGGCTGTCACCATTGGCCTCTGAGATAGGAACCCCACCTTTGGACCATCTGTTTGCAATGTGAACATGAAAATGCATTTATTAGATTCACTGGTACATTCTTTGTGGTATTTCACCCTTTACAGTAACAACTATTATTAACAGCAAATGCTGAAGCAACTGTGCACAAAGCATTTGATCTGTAATTTATATCCAATTTGGGATTTACTCTCAAACCGAAATCTGATGGAGTGGATAATCTGGGATTATGCATTGAGTCTGTTGTGATATTAGATGTGCTTACCTGTAACCTGTGATCTCAGGGTTGGCAGAGGCAGAGCAGATGAACAACACTTTTGCTCCCTCCATCACCGTCTGAGGCTGAACAGAGAGAGTCACAGACGGAGGATCTGGAAGGAAACATGCAGGATTAGATTCACTGCAGCAATAGAGGCTTTACAAATCCTTCCCAATGACTTTACTGCCAAGCTCCAGGTGTGTAAATCTAAGTCACAATCCTTTTTAAAAATCCATTCCCCTGTCCAATTATACGTCTTTTTTACTATTAAAAACAAAAACAAAAAACTTGCATATAAATAGGCAATTGTACTGTGCCATGTAAATACATTTAAACCAAGTCTCACATTTACTGAATCACTAATCTTGCACTGAAATACTCTCTGTGGTATTTTTTAATGTGACAAAAATAGAAAAAAAAAAAAAATTCTATAAATTTTTAATAAAAAACGTTTTTGTTTAGTTTTTTTTTTTCCCAATGAACCATACTTTTTTTATTCTGAATACATTAAAACACAAAGCACTTGTCATTTTCAAGTATTCGGAATATAGGAAAAAATGCACTCGGTTCGGTGCATTTGGCTGTGGCTGCATAAATGAAATAAATACCACATAATCTGTATCACAGAAAAAATATACATAAAAATACTCACGCTGAACACTGATGGTAACTGAAGTTTGGCGACCTGCAGGGGCGGCAGGGTTTAGGACCCTGCAGGTGTATGTACGTCCAGAATCCCTGTCCTCAGGCACCATGGGTAGCATGCTAACCGCTGTTTCTCTCTTTCCATCCTCCATCAAAGTCTGAAAAGACAGTGATATGGTGTGAAACCAGTTAAAAAACTGAGACAGTATCAGTGCAGGTGGAACAAATTGCTGTCTCTGAAAATATAATGCCTCAATGAAATGTTCTGAAAATAATGTCAAAGGCAGCTCTTAACAAAACTATCCATAATTTATGTTACGTGTGACACCTTTTGGATTCAAATAAGAAGAGACATTTGACAGACAGCGTGGCTAGTACAATGTTATTTCGCCCTAATGGTCGGTGTACTTCAGATACAAAACACACAGCTGTTTCCCTCATCTTGTTATCACTGTTAAAATCACACAGACATGATAATCCTAATCTAATTGTCCTATATTTCCTGATGCAAGTCCTAATTTAATAAGGAATTCCCATGATGCCCGTAATCCCATTTGAGCTCAAGTCTGTGCCAGCACCGTAGGCTGAGCATTGCAGAGAATTAAAGCCGCCATCAGTTTAGCGAGGCAGGTGAGCGTTTGTGTTTTACGACACTGCCAGGCCCTTTCTGCCGTTAGCACGTTTTCACAAAGATCTGTCTATCAGCTCTTCCTGCTGCACATCATCTTCGAAATCTATTTATTGTGTGTGAGAAATCAATACGCCTAAGTGGGGAGAGGTGTACAGTCTTGGTGAATTGCTGCCTGCTGAATGTACAAGATGGCCTTAATGGAGGATCAGGCGCAGTTTTAGGTTTGGAACGATTGGAGGAGGAGTGGGGCACAGAGTGCTGTACTGGGGCAGGAGCATTATGGGAAGACGGTTCCCTGGAGAGCCTGGGGGGCGAATCGATGGCAGGTCACACGTTTAACCTCCGATGCGCTGAAAGCATTTTTACGCTAGATCGAGTCACGACGCCGCTTGTCATCAGCCTTACCATTCACTGTCCTTTTCTTATTGCTCATCTGCTCTCTCCCACCGACTTGCCCCCCTCTGTCTACCTTTTTCGCATTCCTTCACTTTGTTCTTTGCGTCTTCATGTGGCTTTCCATCTCATTTTCTTCTCCAGCTTAAATCAAAATGGCTTTGAGTTTTCCACCTCACTCTTAAACAAGCTGCTCCTGTGTTCATTTTTCCCTTATCTACTTTCCGAGTTTCATCTGTCTTTCTTTCTCTCTCGCTTTCCTCCTCTTCCCTCGATTCACTGCTGGCTCTTGCCCCCTTAAACGTGTCGTTTAGTGTCGTTTAGCGTGGTCAGAGAGCATGACAAATGTGACACTTTCGCAGTTGCAGCCGGTTCATGCTCCACTGCACTTCCCATTGTGTTTCGGCATTGTTGTGGCTGATTTCCCCTCTCTTCTCCCACCCTCTCCCTTTCTTTCTCTCTCTCTCTTTTTCCTCTCTCACTCCCTCTCTCCCTCCTTTGCTCTTTCTCTCTCAGCGGAAACTGTATCAAACGCTTATGCCTGTCTGAGCTTTGACATGCTCCAGTTATGCTCGAGTATTAGAGCAATAGCGAGAGTGAGAGAAAATAGAGGCACAAAAGGACGCAGCTTGCGGTAGGGTGATGAGGATGAGACGTATAGAGATTGAATTCAAGAGGGTTTTCGCAACTTTGGGTGTGCACTATCTGGTGAAGCTAATGTGAAGGACAGGTAAGGGCAAGACAGAGATCCTAAGTTGTAATCAGCCATAGTGACTCTCACGTCTGTCATAAAGACTGATGTGTCCACAATCTCACCTTTGAGTAGATGGCATCGTGCATTATCTCTCCGTCTCGGTACCAGGTAATCTCTGCGGCAGGTTTGGCTCCAGATGCCCGGCATGTCAGGTTATGAGGTGTATGAGCTTTGAGACGGACCACCGGCCCTCCCTCCACTACGGGATCTGAAGGTGGCACTGAAAAAGCATTGGAGAGTTTTTTTTTTATCTTCAAGAAAAGTGGCATACATCCTAGCATACATTACATGTACTGTATTTTCATACGTAAAGCTATACCCTAAACTCTTCCTGACTGCAGTGCAGAATCATTTAATTCTGCCAGTTTGACCTATATAGAACAAGCTGGTAAATGGACAGAGAGATTGAGAGAGATTGGCTTTCTCTGAAAAGAGGTTAAGACAGTACTCATGCCCTTTTAACATGGCTGAGATTTGCCATTATGAGTCTATTTACAGGCACTCCGCCGCAGGCCTGTTTCATCTGAATTACTGATTTGTTCATTTGTTTGCATGCCTGTGTGCAAGCCTTGGGCAAATAGTGTCTGCCACCTTTGATGAAGGTGTCCATCTCGCAGTACGCACAGAAACACGCAAAAAAATCTTTCTGTGGTGCACACTCTTCCGTCTGTCCTGTTCCTTTTCTCCGAACCAATTTCTGTTTTTGTATCAGAATTGTCAGAGGTCTTTTCGCTGGTCTTGCCCAGGCGCTAATGGAATCCGTGCGCGAGGTGATTCTAATTTCCATGTGGATTCCCTCGACTGCACTCCTGCCGTTGACTTCTTTGACTCTGTTGGATTGCTTTGGTCTCATCCGGCTGCATTGATTTCCCCACATGCCCCTACATGCACGTACACACATGAACGCTCACATACACGTGCACACACACACACACACACACACCTCATTCCCTGCACACAGGAGCTGGCATATTCGCTACGCTCTAGTCTGGGAATTCGAACAGTGTGCCAAACATCGGCGCTGTGCACAAAGGCTATTGTTGTAGCCATACTTTTCTTCAGTGAGTCTGTGTGTCTGTGCCAACTTTGTCCAATTAGAGGCAGAATTCTTTTTATTGTGCAGTAACAAACTTGGCCTTTCTCGCTCTCATAGTGCTAAATCGTTAACGTCTCATATTTTTAGCCTTTGATATGCTTGCACTGCAGGGGAAATCTATGTTTTTCAGGGACTATAAAAAACGGCTGTGTCCAAGTTGGGCCACCAGGTGTCAGCAATGTAGCACTGAGCTAAAATCCCCAGTGATCACCCCCTTCTGCCCCCACTGTCGCTAAATGCCGGAGAATATGTAGATCAATCACATTGCGTTAATGTAAAAGCAGCCCTGCGGTTGATGAATTCCGTGAGTCACTGTAGAATGTGCTAACTGTGCAGACTTTGACTTTTAACCATTCACGCAAGTCATTTGTGACTGCTGCAATCACATTTCCTTGGCCCTTCACCGTGTTAAGTGTCAGAAGGCTATAGAGAGAGAGAGGGAAAGAAACAGTGAGGTGGGGGTTGGATAATTTCCTCAGTGTTTCTGTCGACTCAGTTTCGCTCTGTTTGAAAAAACGAGTTCTGTTGTGGCGTGATTTAAAATTGTGAATAAATAACGAAGGCTTGACTTATGATTGCATGGGGGTGGGATCTCTGAAGTGTTTTATGCGGAGCAGAGAAATTTGCAGTGTTACGCATTTGAGGCAGTATTTTAAATACTGTTAATGAAATTGGGGACTATGAGGAATGCTCTATTCCCCCCGCTTTTAATCAGCTACAGGAGAGTTATATCGCAGTGGTTTCTTCTCACTCTCAATCACACTCACTCACTCATATCACACACACGCACACACACAGAGTTCTTACCCAGCACCGTCAGTTTGGCTCTGTGTGATCGCAGCCCAGCCTGTGTGGCTTGACACTCGTAGACCGCATCATCGCCAAGCTCAGCTGAATCGATCACCAAGCTGTGCTCTCCTGATAGTGGGTCTCCCATCAGAGAGTAACGTACCCAACCTGATCCACACAAAAATCACTGTTAGAGATATACACACACATATTTCCATCACAGATAGGGTTAGTTTTGAGACACTATTCTGTGCACATTAAAATCTCTGTGCCACTTGGTCAGCGGCAACATGTGAGATGCCTCGTTTATGCGGCCAGCCAACAGAGACTACCTTAACTGTCCAGGTTGTTGCCTTCAAAGCTGCTGGGGAAATCATTTTAAATGTCAATGCATGACATGAGCGGTGATTGATTCTCCACCTCAGCCCTAGCAGACGGCTGAGATGATTAGACAAATTAAACGCTAGTTTGCATTAGCCGTGGTGTTTGTTTGCCTTCCCGTTTCTTCACTCAATACAGCTGAGGAAGTGAGGCAGTGACATTACTCAAACACACATCCGCTGCAGAGAAGGGATGCTGCCCTTTACCTGCCAATCTGTGATTGGTTTTATCTCCCAGTTGTTAATTGGAAAAGAAAAGATGAAGATAAGAGAAGACTAAGCCTTGGTAAATGAACTTCAATAAGCATTGTGTACCTCCTCGGGGAACGGCATCATTTCTGCCTTGCTACTTGCTCTAAATTTGGTTGACATATAGGAAAGTGGGTTTCTAGCTAATTACAAACCAGTGCACCATTTTGAAGCACCTTGAAAATTAATTACGTTGACTTAATTTTTTCCCCTTTCAATTCAATTTTCAAAACCGACTCAGACAATTTTTCCTTGTTTGTTTGGGCCTTATAGAATTCTTACCGGGTAGGTCTCGTTCACCGCCTAGCGCCAAGCCATCTTTGGTCCACTGCACCATGCCCCGGTATCCCACAATCACACAGGGCAAGGTTACTGATTGGCCAGCAACCACTACTTGGTCCTGGGGCTGCTGGGAAAAGTAGGCTGCTTGAGACACTGCAGGAGGAAAACACACACAAAAAAAGCATTAATACCTGGGTTGTTGTTTGATATTGTGATGCAAATATGTATAATGAGAACAGTGGATCCATGTAGTTGATCACAGACTGTGCACGCACATACATACATACATAAGTATTTATGTGCACAGTCTGTGTGGACCCCAATGATGATGAAATTTACATCAAACATTGTAAAACTAAAGCATCCTTAAAGGCTTATGACTTCATAACATTGTTCAAATGCAATGACAGACTTCAATCTACCGTGTCCTGATTTCAACAAATTAGTTAAAAAGGCATGCCATAGCATTTATACTGTTTCAGTTTTTCTTTAAATGTAGAAGTGCCACTTTTCTTTGCATCATTCTGGCTCTGTGAAATGGACCAGTAGCTAGTTGGATCACCATGCTAAACAGCAGCAAGACTCCCTCCTACTGCTGAAGTCTATCTGTCATTTTGCTCTAACCAGTCCAGCTTGCAGGTCAGTGATTTTGTACAGGGAGAGAGATGGGAAAGCACAGAACACATTAGTGCGATAGTATATTAGCGCTGAATCAGCAAGAGCCATTCCAGCTCACATTCACCATCTCTCTGCAGCTGGTAATACTCTTCCAGATACACAATGAAACACAATTTTCCTTGCAGTACCCATGCACTGGGCTCTAGGAACATATTACCATTTTACACTGATCTAAAACCACTTTGCCTACCCAACACACTCTTTTAAGTGAAGTTTCTCGACTGGTCACGTGCTGTGCTAGTTTTTTTTTTTTTTTTTTTTTTACCAAGACCAGCGAGTGGCATTTCGCTAACTGATTGATGCAGAAAAGGCTTATGTTGCATCATCTTCCGGTTGGAAGAAAAAAAAAAGCGCAGTCCGTAACACATTTTACAACAGTTTGGTTTTCTGCAATTGGCAAAGGGTCTAGGCGTCAGCTGGTCATGACTTATTTAACTCTTTCCTATGCCCATATGGCAACCTGCATAGGATGACATGGAAAACGATGTCCCATTGAGCCAGAGAATCTGTTACCACTTCCCAGAGTGGGGGAAGTGGTGTTTTTCAGTAAAATTGTATTTTAAATAATCAAAGGAGCTTTCTGCGTCCCATGAGAGCCATCCGAAACGGGCTGAGAAAGGCACCTGCCGCCTCACTGCCTTCCCTCTATTTAGGCTTTGCTGCCATCTTTCTTTCTCCTTTTTAAACACTTTTTGCTCTGTCTTTTTTGCCAAATTTGCATAGAAGCTCTCCATCCTACTGAAAAAAAATCGCAACAAATGCACCCAGACTAAACAACAGAGCCTTCTCTCTCTCACTATCCCAGTCACTTTTATGTACACACACGGCCTTCTTACACACATTTCTGTGTTTCTCCATTGCAAGAACTTCATGATTGGATCTGGTGCATCATGAGCCCTCTTGAAAGTAGAAAGATGGCAACCAGCCAGAAGTAACTAATCCATTCACATGAGATTTCAGAGAAAGTGAGGGGGGAAAAGAGAGGTTTTAGAAGGGGAGGGCTGTTACTGGTTCTTCAAAAAGAAATGGACCGTCCCCCCATTTTTTCTGTCTTTCCTCCTCTTTCTTTGCCCTTTTATTTCTGTGTGGTTAAATAGGAGAATAGGGTGCCAGTGGCGGATAAAGAGGGATCTATTCAGCTGGTGCTAAACCCCTCTGAAACTTCTCTCTTTGGGCCAGGGGTGTTTAAACAGACAGGGTAGGGGGCCCCACCCCAGGGGGGCCAGCAAGACGGTGAAAGGAGGGCAACATACGGTGGCCAGAAACACACTATTGTCCTCTTGTCCCTTGGTTTTAATAGGCCTCTTCATTTCCAATCAATCCTGCTAAATGCAAGTTTAATAGCTTTTCAATAGCGGCTTTTCCCCCCCTGAGGGAGCCCAGGATTTTCTTTCTCCTCCATCCTCTCTCACTCTCTGTTGTTCTCACTTTCTCTCTCTCACTTCATCATTCTCACTGCATTTCTTTGAGCTGAAAAGGGGCTTCCGAGCTTGGCTGACAGAGTTTGGTCGAGACTCAATTATCCACTCCATCAAGGGGTGCAGCAAAGACCATCCACCCCCCTAACCTCCTACACAACCCCACACCAGTGTTCTCTCTCAGAAACATAAGCTTTCTTTCCCTCCGAGGCAAAGGCCAGTGCAGATTTCAGGTCTTTTCAAACTTGCTCTTTTCTCCCACTTGTGCTGACAGTCCTCTTTTCTTCTCTTGAGGATGGACACAACCAGACAGTATAAGAAATAGAGTAGAGGGAGACACTGCAATAAAATGGAAGTACCAACTTTCTACTGGGCAGGCAAATTGGTTTGTTAAAACATAACTGACAAATAGCCATTTTAAAATGTAAATGAAAATAAGAGAAAAACACTAATTTTGACACTACTATTTACTACCACCCTCAGATCCCCTTGCACCCAACAAGTGTCCCATTCCCTAGGGAACTCTTACTGAGAGAAGGATACCAATGCTCAGAGCTTAGTTGTCTCTCTTCCAAAGACCTACCTAGTTTCTTCCCTACTTCATGATTCAAATGTTACTTTTAGTAGGCTATTAAACCTTTTCTTAGTTGAGTATTATTTTCATGCTATTGTATATTACTGCGAAAAAAAAAAAATCGAAATGATCAGAAACTAAGTAGCAATTACCTCTTTATTTTTGGAAACAGACTTATGGAAGCCCTCTATGACACATGTTTTTCATGTGTCGTAGAAAAAAAAATAGACAAGATCAAAAGAGCTAAATATGACTCTTCTGTCAAAAACAAAACTCGTTTTGACAATATTATTAGTGACGGTATTTCTAAGCCAAGCTTTTAACTGTATGTTTATATAGAATCGTTCTTTTTTGTACAGTCCTGCCATCCCTGGAGTTCCACTTTTATGAGATATTGAGTCTTTTTACAGATACTGTAATTGTGTTGTGCTTCTGGGATTCTCCTTTTTGCATCAGGTACTGGATGAACATCGATTGCAATTAAAGAATCTTGCCCCAGCATCTAAATGTTTACGAGCTGTGATAATTCATCAGGATGAGCCGATGTTTAAAGGCTTTTGTACATTCAATAGTTCCTCTTTAGACCCCTCACTGAGTTGTGCCTCTGTGCATGTCTTTAATCACTCTCTCTCACACACACAAGACATTCACAGCTTGCATCAGGGCCCATTTACAAGTTACGCACCCGTATCAATGCACGCACCCGGCCGTATGAGCAAAACCAAAAGCATCTTTATTACTCTTGAAACGCATGTAGACATTCACACGCACAAACCCACATATACAGCAAAACGGGTTCACACCACAGGAGTGATTCAGTGCTCTCCAAATCTTGCTCCAAGAGAAGCTCGACAAAATATCACATCTGGTTAATGAGTCATTTCAAATTGGAATAATTCCTCCTTGCTGAATTAGCCAATTCTTTAACGGCATGTTAGCAGCTTAATTACATGAGTTCATTCCTGACAGAGAAGAGAGGGATGAAAGAAGGGAAAAAAGACGAATAAAAAGGAGGAGGTGTTGAGATGAAGAGCAGCAATGGTGGGAGAGAATTTACTTTTTTTTTTAAGGTAGACTCTTTTGAGGTTTCCTAAGCCTCTCCTGCTTAGAATGCCCTCAAGGAAAGAACAAAAAGTGATTTAACACGAACAAAAGTTCATAAACGGTAAAGGAAAATGAATATAAAATATAAAACAGGATAATAAATAGTGTACTTACATAATGAGCAGGTCAGACAAAAGGCTTGGTATTAACATGGCTGTCTGGCTCATGCAATGTCATTACAAGGTACCATAACAAATAAAGAGGTGCGTGGGATAAGACAGAGAAAGCCGTCTCTAAAAGCTACGTTGTGATTTGCTCCACAGTGTGTGGCATCTGCGTGTGCCTGTGTGTTTACGCGTTCCCCCTTCCCCTAGTAACAAGGTCACAACACACTTGGCCTGATACACTTTAATCCGGATTTTTTCAAAATGGAATATCATTTCACGGCACTGGATGGAAGCAGAGAGGAGTGTGTGTTCATGTGGTGGCGTAAATAGGGCAGGCGTGCTGTGGGGATTGCGGCTCACATTTAGTTGCTACTTTGACACAGTGACTTTGTCTTTTTTTGTCACACGTTAAGTGCAGCTGCAGCTGGGCCTGACTTGAGCATGACATATTAAAGAGCTTTGCTTTTTTCTCTCACTCTCCCCTACTTTCTCCAGGCTGTTTTTAGAGCCCAGGATGCGTCTGAGGAGAGTGCCATGCACTCTGCCTCACTGGGACGAACGGACGAACAGATGTTAGCAATGATCCCTCTCTGGTCTACCCTCGCTAGAGACAGCGGGGAGTCTTGATGGTATTAGTGAAAGTGTATGTTTGTGTGTGTGGCACTTGGTTTCGCCCCTGGCACAGTTGCAGATAAATCAGAATATTTATCCCATGTCAAGCCATATTTAGCCCTCCCTCAACCTCTTCACTGTTTGTTCTGACAACTCTGATTATAAACAGTGAAGATGTAGCAAGAGGGTAATACAGCTTACATGGATTCATGATCATGCTAAAATCTATGTAGACAGATAGATAGATAGATAGATAGATAGATAGACACTGCTTTGCTTGCCAAAAACTTATGTGCATCATTTCATTGTTGGATAATTTCAAAAAATGCAAGTGACCCGCATTTGAACGCAGATAAAGTGATATCTCAATCAAATTCATTCCACCATTTCCTGTCCTGTAAATTATAGAAAAGCCCTGAATCACCGAATTGTTCAATTCACCCTTTTCGTAGCCTGCTCTTCTATTAAGTTCAAACAGCACCTTGAGCATTGTGCTCAAGACTCGTCTAGAGGAGAGATAGGAATACGAGAGAAAGAAGGGTAAAGGGGTGGATGAGTGCAGTGGAAAAAGAGAAAACTAGTGTGAAAAAGTAACTTGCTGGAAATAAACAGGGCTGGCTAAAAGCGATCCATTGTGCCTGCTTCAGATAAGGCCACTAAACCCGAGCTGGAAAGCGCTGAGCTCCATTCTGCGCCATGGAATTATCCTTTTGTTTGGTGTGGGTAGACTCTATTGTTTCATTCTCATTGTGGAGGGTGAGCGTGTGTTTCTGTGTGTGTGTGTGTGTGTGTGTTTGTGAAATAGTTTAAGCACATGTGAAGTCCTTGTAACAGTCTGCATTTGAAAAGTATCCCTTGTAAACATAGCCGTCTCCTCTACCTAATGTCCAAACTAACTGAGCCAAGGGCCACTGGTATTTGCTTCTGTAGTTTCAGAACCTGCCACATTTCATTCCTTTCTTCTCTCCCTCATTCTTGCTTTTTCCATTCGCACCTTATCTCCTGCCTCGCATTCCAGTCGCATCTTCCCCCCTTTCTTTCTCACTTTCAGTGTTGTTTTGTGTCTAAATTGCAGCCTAACAGCTTTTTAAGAGCTGTTTGCAGGGGTTTAATCCTCCTAGCCTCTTATTCAGTCGGCAGTCTATTGTAAGCATCCTGGCACGGTGCGAGACCCTTTTCAAAACGACCATACAGCTCATCCATCCATCACACCTTCTTCCTCTGTCCTTCCCTCTCTTCTTCTAGCCCCTCCAATCCCTTTAGTAAACCCCCACTTTTTCTTTTCCCTCCATCCCTCTCTCTTTTCTCCTGTCAGCCAGGCCTGATCCCCGGCATCAATGCTGAGCAGGGCCCTTTTCACAGTTACATAAGGTGTGACAAATTGTTGATTTGCCTTCTCCATGCCTTTTTCTGCTCCTCTCTCCGCATTCCAGACACCCTGTCCCTTGCTCACACCCTCCCTGTCCCTGTCCTTTCTCTATTTATCGGCATGAAAATTGCAGGGGTTCAAGTCAGCCTGTCGACAGAGAGAGTGAAACTGGGATGATGGGGGGTCCGCAGTGGCAAAAAAACAGAGAATAGGACATAAGAGCTTCCAGCAGGGGTGGAGAAGGCAAGAACAGGCTTCTGACAGATAGAGGGCTCAAACAAGCCCATGCTTTTGAGAGGAATGTAGGAAATCTATAATCAAGCATCTCACCCTGCAGTTATTTCTCACTCTGTCTTATTCTCTTGTTAGTGGTGTTTGCTAAGGCAATTTCTCGTAGTTAGGGTTAGGCTGACTATAGACATGATTTATATTTGCATTTGTTCATTTCACAGAAGATTTTATTCAAAGCGATGTGTAACCCTCAAATCATGTGGTTTATTGATGAGTGTTGTGCTATTGCTTTTCTAAGTAATCAAACTTAAAAGTTTTACTTGGCAAATGACAAAACTGGCAAGGAGGGACCTAAGCCATCTAGAGACCTGGGTCTAAATAAGTAATCACCTAGAAACCATCCAGAACAACCTGCCAACCACCCAGAATACCCTTAATCGCCAAGATTTGCAAAAGGAAAAAAAGTTTTAATCTTGGCCTGACAACAGCGGGTAACAATGACCACATCATCAGATCGTGTCAACCCTACCAGGTCAGATAATAAGGGTGTTAAATAGAGAAATATGCGTGTATGTATGTATGTGTGTGTGTGTGTGTGTGGCGCTTAGGTCCTCTACTTGCAGCAGAGTCTGTGTCTGTCACGCACTCCTCTCTGCTGTGCCGCGTCTCTGGTGATCGTCAGAACTTTTCCAAGTGTCATTATTCCAGCGTTCCCATTCTCACTCTCCCACTTCAGAGTCTAAGAACTCCTCTACTCGCAGACGGGAAAGCTCTCCGCTAGGAACACAAAGAGGCTGGGTAGAGAAAAAAAAACTAGAGAGGGAAGGAAGAGGGGGAGGATGAGATTGTCTCTACACATCAGCCAACTGTCTTGACAAGATGTTGATTGAGCCAGTCTTGTCATTTCATTCCTGCAGGTCTCCTGGTATTTTCTGGAGACGGTTATTGCTGCTGCTCTCCCTTCTCTCACTCTACTTTATCTACTTTCCGTGCCGCCTTTCTCTAATTCTCTCTCTCCTACAGCATGCACCAATCACAATTTATCTCTCTCTTGCTTGCTCTCTGTTGCTTAGTGTACAGTATGATCTAAGATCTACTATGCTTTTAAATCATTAGCGTTGTGTGCTCTTTGCATAAATGTGTGGGTAGCTGTATGCACCAACGCCCCCACAAAGATGGAAACAACTACAATCAGTCCGCCTCTGATGGGCCTCATTCACTGTGAGGAAAAATAAATAAAGACAATAAAGGCAAATTAATAAATAAATAAACATCGCTTTTATATGCACTCTCGTTTCATTCCTTTGGCTGTGAAGTCGGGGTAAACAACACTGAGAAAAAGCAACAGTAAATATGGCAAGATGATTAAAAATCCATAAAGTCAATGAAAAGATCACATTTAAACGTCCCCCACTTATTCACCTTTGTTGATCTCTCTGCCCTGCACTCACTTTCAAAAAGCAAATGAAATGAAAACAAAGAAATCTAGCACTTATACTGAGCTATTGGGATGCTAGACTCAATGCCCTGGGGTGTCAATTAATTTAGTCTGGGGATTTGTGGCCTACACTTCCTAATTGAGCCCAGTGGAGGCCCCTGTGGCTCTCTGTGATAGGAGGAAGTGCGTTTCATAATTAATACGTTTTTTTCCCCTCATACTGTCTTTATTATTATTATTTTTTAATGAGGAAGTGATGTTGTAAATGTATGCATCTCATTAAAGCAAAGAGGGCCATGCACTTTATTGGTCTAAATGCAGAGAAGAAAGGGAAAATAGCTGTAACCTCAGTTGTTAGTGGCATATTGAAGTCTGTGCATGCATGGGAGTATGAATAAAGAGAGATGGGTTCAATGAATACCTTGTTAGGGTTGTTCAATGTGTGTGCTTTTTTTACCGCTTGGAGGTTAATGTGGCACTGGCAGTTCTATTGAAGCTTTCTAATTTGATGTTTTTTCCTTTCTCCTCGAAATAGAGACTGGCCATGGCTGAGTGTTGTTTTTGAAGACCACCGGTTTGTTTGATGTATGAGAGATTTAATTTCTGTTCTATTACAATTTCCCTTTAGCTTCATTCTGCCTGTTTTGCTTCCTTTCTTGCAACACCTATGTGGTGGCGACTTCTATCCGCATCACGTAACAGTATACAATTAAACAAACAGCTCCTTCATCTCTCTGGGGAGGGTGGCATCGGCTGAAACAATGAGCTGCCTCTTCACCAGTGAAAGGGCTGACCCACACCCACGGACGGCCTTCAAAACCGCCGTGATTAATCGATGTCTGTGGTTTTCTCAGTCTCCACATTTTGCATTTCCTTCCTCCATCAAGTTAAGGTGGTAGGGGGGTTGGGTAGTTTAATTAAAGACCGAACTTTCTTGTTCATCAGATTAGCCTGGACTCAAAGTGGTCTTTTAACATGACTGATGACTAAAACCCTCCAGAACACAAAATAACGGGTGGCGAAAGAGGATAGAAAAAGGATTGAAAAAATCTTACCTGCCGACCTCAATACATCCTGGCTTGCTTAGCGCAAAAGAGAAGAGGGAGGGAGGAAGGGGAGAAAAAAAAAAGTAATTTCCTGAAACTCCATTTCTTTGGTGGTGATTAGCAAAGAAGCGTAATTAGGCTGAAATGTGAAGTCAGGATTTTTTTTTTTTTTTTTTGTCTTTACGGATTGAACCACTTCCTCTGGAAAAATCTGGCCCTGATTAATGAATGAATGATTAATGAGAGAACTAATAAATCAATTAATTATTAAGCAAGCACTCTGAACAAGAGAAAAGGGAGGATGAGAATGAGGGAGAGATTGTGAACGTAGCCACACACAAATCGTATGAAAAACCTTTAGCTGAGCGTAACTGTGTTATCCAGACAACAAAGTATTAGTTTTAGCCAAAAAGTGACTTCTTAATGTTAGTTCTAGCCAAAAATCTGACATACGCACATTCGTTTTCACTGATTGGTGTCATCGTGTTTCAACAAGACAAGAAGTTGTAACCCTGAAGCGCATAGGTGGCAAATCTTCCTTCCCCGCTTCATCCCTCCTTCCAACTTCCTACACCCTCCCCAGTTAACTAGGACACTCTATCAATCTTTGATAATACTTGGCGTGGGCTGTGGCTGCGAGACCAGCGACGGGAGAGTCGAGGCAGAACAGCATGGCGTGATGTATGAAATGTGGGCCGTGCCAGTAACAATGATATACTGTAGCGTTTTCCAGTCAAGTTTGACCTTTTTTCCTCCGCTGATATTAATCGCTGCAGTGCCAGAATACATGTCTGATCTATTTCTCCCCCAGGAACCCCGTGCACTTTACAGTGCCGCTCTGGCCTCTCCATGTCTTTGCTAAGCTTTCTTTATCTCTCTCCCTTCTTTCTTTCGCTAAGACTACCCCCCATCGGAGTGCACCTTCACACCAGGATGTGCCACCTGACTGTTATTTTATGATTGGATAGGTTTGTTGTGGCCTTTTAAAAATGTGACGTGCCCCTGTAAACCTTCAACTCCCCAGTGCACAAGACCCAGCTTAAACATAAGAGAACTTGCTTTGTGATAGCCAGAGATATAGATCTCTATGCTTTGGCTGTGGCATTATTAGCTGAGCATCTGAGCAAGAGGAATGGACACTGAGCTTTTGAAGAGAGTCTCCTGGGGGCTTTGGAACCGGGCAACCTACAGAAGAAGTCGAGAAAAAAGAGAAGGAGCCTCAAGGCTGTTTGGCAGGATTGTTCCTAGTTAATGTGATGGAAAATGCCAAGTCCCTCTCATGCTCTCTCTTTCTCCCTTTTTCCCTGTTCTCCTCCTTTTCACTATCTTCTTGTTGACTGGTGCTATGCTGCCAGAGTGGAATTGCAGATTTCTCCGGTCTCAATTGAGTGAAAAGGGCTTTGTCCCTCCATTTGGGGTGGATCATTGACTAGAGTTTGGGACATATGGTCCCTGTGTGCTGGTGCCTGCCTAGCGCTGCTGAAGAATGCAGTGGGAGGGACACTTGACCTCCCTGCTCTTCTTTTAACACCTAGTGTGCCTAACTCAGCTAGTGGCATGATGAACTTAAACACTTCATTGTGTGTCTTCCTTTCGTTAGGGATTTTTTTCCCTCCTGTCGTCAGCTCTAAAAATTAACCGACCATGGGAGGAGTGCCAATAGCGATGGGTGCTATGTTGAAAAACCTCCTTCTTCCTAGCCTTAAGCCCTGTTCACACCTGGTATTAAGATCATTCTTAAGCAATTCAATCATGAGTGGTCAGCTGAGACACGTTGCTGTTTACACCTGGTAATAACTTGCATCTAAAATGCAATGAAAGAAATAAAAAGTTGTGGATAGATCATCAGTCAATTATTTTATTTCAAAGACAAACCTCAAAATGTTTCTGGATCCTATTTAAATATGTCTTCAGCAATTTCCTGTTTCAAACAAATCTCCAAAAATAGATGTTAATACCAGGTAAACATCATTCACTCTTTATCTATCCTAAAACAACTTGCACAACTTATTCTTTTATGCTTTAACACACACACACACACACACACTCTCTGTTTGGCTGGACAGTTAAGCAGACAGCAGTAATAGATGGACGCTGTCTGGTTGTGGCAGTATCTCTGATGCCCAGGCCCATATTGGAATGTCTCAGCGTGTTTTCCTGTGATAAGGCTTTTAATTAAGTGTCTAACAAGGGCGTCTGGGGGTGTCCATCGAAGGGACATGGCCACCTGTGTACAAGCCCATTATCCAGAGACAGAGGGAGAGAAAGAGAAGAAAGAGTGTGTGAGAGAACGAAAGATAGGCAAGAGCAGAGAAAGGCAGAAATAGATGAACAAAGCCACGCACACACATGCATACAGGCTTTCCACTCTGTAGGAACCTAATTCCCTGTACGGTCACAGCCAGGACACCAACGGATCCAAATCATGATTTACGCACTAGACGCCATGACTGCTTTAAAGATTACATAAACAAAGCTTTATTAGCAGGTAAGGCTCAGTTTCTTGGCTACTTCATAGGCTGGTAAACAAGGGAGGTATGTGCTCTTAATTCATTACTCCTGTTCAACCGACACGGTGTTGATGCCGGAGCCCAACACTGGATCTATTCTGCTAATCTCCACCATAGGAAAAAAAAACAAACAAAAAAAAAACCTCAAACCAAACTCCTCATATTTAATACTGTTGGACTGGACTCTAGTCACTTTATTTAGTAGATAAAAATTATAAATTAATATTTATTATTAATAAATATAATGTATTCATTGATTAATATGCTTTTTATTAATTAAGTTAAATTATTTCTAATTGTTGCAGCAAATATATTAAATATAATATATAATCGTACTATATAATTATACATTATTTGGGTATCTGTCTATCTATATACCTCAATTCAAATCAAATTAATGTTAAATGTTAAATCAATTTTCAATTCATTTCTGAAATTATAAGTTTCACAGATTCCCCGAGCCCTGGCTCCAGCCTCAGCACCATTTCAGTGGAAAAAGGGTACATAGGTGTCGCTATCGATCATTACAACATCTAGATAATCTGGAGATTGCTTGCCTGCAGCTCGGCAGTGTTCCAGTGACGTCTTTACAGGATATGGGTTTGGATCTTAGGAAGCACAAATCAATCTCTATAGATTCCGATATTTGGGAGGGAAAAAAAGGATTGTACCATTTAGCTTTTCCACTCCAGCAGTTTTTGTAGGGAGAATAAGAAGGAGAAAGAAAGGGTATCACCCCAACAGAAACAAAGGTAAAGAGAAAAGGGGGGAAACATCTGACCTGCAAGTGTAAATGAATGCATCCTCTACGTAACCTATTATAATTCAACAGACATAAAATGTTATATTTGTAAAATACCTTTCTATCTTCCCTAATGAATAACTTCCCTCTCGTGCAATCTGTTCCACCTCCTCTTGTCCACTCTCATCCCTCCATCCGAAGAAACCACTCAATCTTCCTTCTTGAGGGAGGCTTCCTTTAAATCTTAATTAAAACCAACTCCAAAAGCCCATCTCCTCCCAGGGGCAAGCTTGAAATCAGCTTAGAACAATCAAGCTTACGGATTAGGTTCCTGGGGAAATGAGGAAAAGCAAAGGAAAGAGAGAGGCACAACACAAAGAACAGAAAGACGAGGGAAAAGAGTTCCCCCACCCTTTCTCACTCAGGGTGGTGACTAGAGTCTGGTCTTGACCTATCAACCCCACTTTCTTGCAAGATTAAGCCACTAGCGATGCTCCTAGCGAAGGTAAACAAAGGTTGGGAACAATGGCCACCAGGCGAGAACCTTATTGGATTTTAATTAAGTGCCAAGAGAGAGTGTTAAAAAGGACTATGGGACGCAGAGGGGCTCCAGTGTTCACAATCCCGTAGAGCACATTTCTCATGCTTCACATTTTACACTTTTTCTTTTTGTGCGACCCTTGCTCCTACTATCCACCTTTTCTTTTTCAGACAAAAAAAGCTCCTTAGCCTGTTTGCCCACTCGTTCACATTGTGAGAACAACAAACAGTCTTCACTCCCCGCTCCTTAGAGAACTATTCGTCACCCGCCTCGTTTCACCCCGATCCCAGGTTATCGCTCTTGGGCTCCCTCTCTCTCTCTCTCTCTCTCTCTTAACAAGGTGAAACAAGACTCGGCCCCCTGAGGAGGCAGCGCCAGTGATAAGGTTAAAATGGGCCGAAAAAATGGAGGCGATTATTTGATATTGGACAGATTGAATTATCTAGATTGAGAGTGCAAGAGAGGAGGGGATGCTGGTTTGGCTCCGAGAGCCAAAAGAAAGATAGCGTGAGGCAGAGAGGGAAAGAAAGGAAGAAGGCTGGGCAGAATCATTTTTCTCCAGCATTGCCATTTGTGCCAATGAGGACCAGCCTGATATTAATGACCACTCAACTCGTGGCCAATGGAGGAGTTTTTACCTCTTAAGGGGCAGATTGTGAACGGCACAAAGTAGGCCGTTAATTTGACAGAGAGCAAGTCAGCCAATGGTAGATTTGCGAAGACTGAGAGAACTGTAGAGACATTCATTGCACCTGTTGGCTCCCTCTCTATCAGACCAACAAGGTTCTACAACTACTAATTATACTGCTAACTAATGAACATAGAAAAAGCTTTCTCTCAGTGCCTCTAAAAAAAAATCCAAATACACACAAACACCATGTGCCTGGCCAGAGACAGGCCATCATCACCTCAGCAGGCACCAAAAGAGAGCTGTTAATTGGTGTGAAAACACACACACTGACTTGTGTTATGGGTATTCGATGAAGCTGGCACTTGTTAACTGGATACACTGAATCACAGGGAGAGACGGAGACAAAAGGGAGAGCTGGAGAGGTTTTTTGAGAGGATAGAGACCCCACCTTCATATTTGTGAATTATTTGCTTGGCTCTAAGGAACATGGCTAATGAGTTTGTCCCACTTTAAACTCTGGTGTTTTATAAAAATCAGTGATGGCAACACTCTCAGGAAGCTTCCACCGACAAATAAGTACACTTCACACCTTCGCACTGACATGCCCACAGTACAAACACCTTTGTGCAATATAAATTGAATATAAAAAGAAAAAACACCCTCTCTTTTTTCCCTACCGAGTTAAATCTGCTTTGCTTTTACACTTAAGTGAGCCCATTAATAACATTAGCAAAACAAAAGAGGTTTCGCACCAAGCTACCGCATCACACTGGGACAAAAGACTCAGCTTTAACAGAGCCTTTTAAGGTTCTGGCTGACAATTCAAGACTCTTTCATGGTGAGTTTGGACCATAGATTTCTCAGATGCCTGGTAAACGAGCGAAAGCTTGCAGCGTAAGGACTGTTACAGGGCTAATCACTAGCATGGATGATCACTGAACCTCCCTGTGGCTCTGTTGAAAGGGGGCTTGGGTTGGCCTCTTTGCTCTCTGTTACTGATCAGCCTGCTTAAGTAGCTTGTGATTGAGGGGGTCCATTAGAAGCCTATCCATCACCTCCTCTCAACAAGCTGAGTGAAAAAGTGAAGACATCAGACACACCCCTGCACCAGTTTCTACACTTAATAAATGTCCACATTATTCAGAATACAACTGTCAAGACTTAAATAGTTAAAATTCCCAAATCTAACTGACCCTTCGTTAAACTCTGGCCATCTTGATTACTGCTGCTAACTTGCACAAACTTTGTAGAACATCACATAGGAACAAACTGGAAAATTCTGTGAATTTGTGGATTTGCAGTAATACGTGCTCATAAAGTGATAAATAAAAAATTGTACTTGATTAACGGATTTTAGGAACTATAACATTGCATTTTTTTCCTGCCATTTTTCTTTAAAGAAGCTCAAATTACAAAGAAAAACCTAGACAATCAGAATTGAGGCAAATACTTCTTACAATCAGCTTAAAGGAAAACCCTCATTTGATCATGATTACAACTGATAACATCAGTGTAAGTGAACAGCACATTTACTGCTGTACTGTGAACTCTCAAGTTACTATTGTACTACAATGACCTGAATCAATATGTAAAATAGTGTTAAAAGAAAGACTGTAAGTTTGTAACATTAATTTACATTTTAAAAATTGGAAACAGACAAACTACCCTTTTTTTCTGTGGTTCTATGGTACCATATACTTTCTGGATATCTTGTGGATCTATAAGTGACCCAGCCAGAACATTTAATGATTTTCTGTAATATTGAGTTCAAATATTATATACCTTACTTAGGTATAATTGGTCAGTATGTTTTCAAGGCTGGACTTACACCGTGTCTACACCGGACGCGGAAAAACATTTTATTTATTTTTTTGCTTTATTTGGCCATGCTAGCAGTACAAAGCTGAAAAGGAAATACTCCCTTAAAAAAGCTCCCACAAATTCCTCTGCCTGTGAAATCCCTTCATATCTACACAAGCTTTCTCAAAGCTGCAGCTCCACCAAAACTCAGCAAAACATTGACTTTGGAAATGAGATGTCAGTATCATATAACAACCTTTCACATTTGTGCCATTTTCTAGAGGCCTTCATAAATCATCACTAAATCTCCTCGCAGTGGGATGCAGTTCATAGAGAAAGCTGAACCCATATCTTCAGGCAGGAGAATATCTCGAAGAAGAACCCAGAGAAGTGCGGTTCCAAGCAGGAACACGCTCCTTATTCTTTCACCTGCTCTGAGGTGGCCCTGTTTGGGAACGCTTGAAACCAAGCAGCCTGCTGCGTACAAAGCCAGCCTGGAGCCCGAAGCTGGAAGACCCGCTGTGTCCTCCAATACCAATGCATCTTTTTCTCAGCATACTGGTGAGGCTGTTTTTGTCACACCTCGGTAACATACACAATCCATTTGAGAAGAAAGCAAAAACAAGTGGCTTGGGGTAAAGTACCAAGCAGTTTGCATTAGCATCAGACCTTTTATTCCTGTTTTCTCATTCTATCCTCCACACATGAGCCAGCCCACACTTCCTTGCCTGCTTGATGGCTTTTCTTATTTATTTGTCCTATTATGCTTTTTCCTTTATACAAGTAACACAAAATAAGGATGGCAAGGAAATGTTTTTCTCTAAAAAAAAAAAAAAAGGATGGCAACACAGGGTACAAATAATGCTCTAGATCACACTGCATAATGGATACCTCGCTAGTAAAGCTGCTTAGCGTGATATATTTTAGATCACGTTGGTCTATCAGTACCACTAGCCAAATGTTGCTGGTGAACAGCATGGCTATATATACCACCATCACAGAAACTCATGCTAGCCTAAGCAGATCTTTTCAGCCGAGTAGAGTGAAGTATTGTGGGACTGTGGAGCCTATTCCATTCTAATCTGCATAATAGGCATATTTATGCATGCAGCCGCATAAAAAGTGTCACTTTGTGAGGCGGCTTGGTAAAGTTCTAAAAAGCTCAGCTAATGTAAGCATCGGATCACTTTTTTAGACTTCATCTGTCCATACAAACTCATTATTCACTCCAAGAGACATTATGTTTAGCAAGCAACTTCTCTTTCCTTTTGTCTCTCTTTGTTTCTTGTTCTCTTTGTCTTCGATCTCACTCCCTCCCTCTCCTATTTATCTCTGTCCTTATCTGTGACTGACAAGCACCCCACACCAGTGTTTACAGCAAGCCAGAACCAGGGAGAGAATTTCAAAAGTAAACAGCCAATATCCTGTGCAACAACGCTGAGGAAGCTCTTTTCAGTGTGTATCGTGTACCTGTCCCTGTGTGTGTGTGTGTGTGTGTGTGTGTGTGAACTTCCTCTTCAACTCCACAGAGAACTGCAGGGTTTGGACGCCTTGCCCAGACAATAGTCACAGACCATTAGAGGTTTCTCTGTCTTTCTCTGTGCAGGGTTTGGTGCTGTAATCCGTTACAGCCCTCCCACAGCAGTAGAGCGGCTGGAATGCATCAATCAGGAAGGTCCAGGGGCACTGCCTGACATTACCTCATCGTCTGAAAGAGGCTGTGTATCAAATTCAACCCATCAACACTACTACAGCCCCCACACCCCCCACCCCGCTTTCCCTTTCATCCACCCAGCTCCGGCCAACCTGTGCATTCAAAGCTTGTCTGCTTTGTTACGGCTTCATCATTGCCCCCAGGTGTCTCCAAATGCCCTATCCGGTCTCCTGTGTCAGACAGTCACTTTTCATCTGGTATGTCTTTGTTACTGTGTTTCCTACTTTTAAACTGGGAGAACAGATGAAGGGGTTCCTTCACACCAGTACAAACGTATCCATTACCTTCAGAGCTAAGATGCTGGAAGTTAATCTGTTTGACCCCCCTCTTTTCCTCTCTTCCCTTTCTGCCTTGGCACACCACTTTGTCAAGCCGCATGGACTACTGAGCCTTCCACACCTTGGCTTAATGGTTCTCTCGCTTTCTTTGCTGCCATCCTTTCTACTTTCTAAATCATTTGATCGCCCCTTCTATTTTCCAAAGGCACTGGCTTGTTTCAGATAACTTTGGATCGCTCGATAAAATTACCATGTTTGGACACATGAGTGACGGCGGAAAGCTTGTTTGACGCGCCTTGACTGACACCCCTCACTTGATAGCAAATTGGCCAGCTTCTCCCTCGACCTCCCACTGTGGCGTTCAAAGCCATGCCGTAATATCCCAGCAATCAAGAACAAGAAAGACTGTGGGGAGAGAAAAGGAAAGACATACATGCTTTTCTCAATTTCTTGCCCAGCTGTCTGAAAACTAAACAGAGATGCCTTTCAACCCTGGTGTGGTGGGGGAGGTTGAGTGAGGTCTTCTCTCCGGTGTGGAGTATTATGGTTAACGGTTGAGCTCACAATCACAATATTTGCGCGCACATTCCACTGGGGTTTCCAGAGAAGAAGAACTATTTGGTTAAGGGATGTGAGTGTGTGTGCGACAGAGAACGAGACAGAGAAAGACAGAGAGAAAGAGAGAGAGAGTGAGAGAATGAGTTCACAAATAGCTGATAATGAGGGTCTTCCTGTCTGCATGACAATCTTTATGCCAAAGGCTCAAGTAGGTTCTGTGCTGAGCTGAGATCTGTCGTTTAATATGATGCTATCTCATAATGGAAGCAGGTGTAAGATCCTATGCTGATACAGAATCTAGACAGCGTTAGCGGAACTGAAATCAGTGTCCTACTAGTGCATGGAAGTCAAAGACTATATTACTATATCAGTATGAAATACTCCATAATATCCTGTTTGTAGATAAAACAGGACAGATAAACTAACAGAAAAGCTTTACTGCACACATCTAAAAAATGTTTAACAAATAAAAACTGGCCTGCATAATGTGACATTGTGTCAAAACCTAAAATGACTTTGACACCACTGTACCAGATCACATGAAATGCTTTAAACTGAATATCAGGGGCAAAGTTTGATCCTAAAGCATCGCACACAATATTACAATCAGACTGTGGCTTTCTTGAGAGCTTTTCTGTCTCTCTCAGGCACACAATGTCTTCTGTGATGGAGTAATCGTTAATTAAGCAGTCAGGCTTTGACTAATCACCCTACAAAGGGCATGCAGCTTTAACCACGAGACACTCATCTCAGCTGCCCCTTTGGCACACCCTTCAACTGTGTGTGTGTGTGTGTGTGAGAGAGAAACAATCAATTACTTCTAGCTGTCGGTCCATCTGAACATCTATGACTCATCAATGAATGTATGCATGAATCCATAAGTACAACAAACCCCACAACAGATAATAGAGGAACATAATGTCAAATCTTGCTCAATGATTTGCAGTACAGCATTTTTCCCCAAACGTAAACACAAAAAAAATCTAATATTCAATAAATAAACAGACAGATAAAATTAATGAACAGTTTTCATAGCAGAATTGTATTTTTTTCCACTGCAGAAAACATCCTCGCTTATCAGGGCCATCTTTAAGACCGGGTTTAGGGATCTCGGCCCGAGAGGATAATATGAGCCCAGATATTGCAGCAACATGGAAGATAAATTTCAATTTACTGTTGCTTTCTGTGTCACAGCAGGAGATATGAAATTTTGTCTTGGAGGACTGGAGGTGATAGTAAAATAGGAGCCGATGTGCGCTCTACCAAATCCCAGTTCATTCTACACAGGCATGTGTCAAAACACTTCCTTGCTCCTGTTCGTACCAAATTGTGATACATTTCCCCCAGTAAAAAGTGACACTTTTCGCATTTTGGGAGAAAAAAAATGCAAGCAAAGTGCTTCTAAAAATAGGAAATGAGTGTTTGAAATTGTGTCTCTTTCCTTAGGCATTGTTTTAATGATTTTCTCCAAATTAACTCAGGCTGCTGAGCCTCACCCCTTTGTGATCAGGGAGTAACGTCAGCAGTAAACACCCTCTTTTTTTTCCCACTGTATGCAAATATCTGTGATTATCTGACCCTACTGCCTACTGTATCTCATCATCAGAATAAACACACTCCCCTAAAAAACAGCAACATTGTTGACAGGAATCCCAAGGGATGTGGATGCAGAAGATAAAATTCAGCTCTAAGAGTCACTCTCAGCCTTGGAAAACAAACTGTCCGTTTTAATGTAACTGAAGACCTCCGATGACATCATTGCCCTCTTTTTCATTTTCTCCTCCAGAGGAAGAAGTCAGCACAATTCCTCTTTGTCCACTCGCTCATCTTTCCGCCCAAGGAAAATGAGGTGAGGATGTGGGTGGACGGAGACGAGGCGAGAGGAAGAGAGGGGCTGAAAAAACAATGGAGATGGAGGAGATGGCCTTGTCCCAGAGTGAGAAACAACTGGCCACCTCTCCTCTGGGCTCTGCCATTAGGCATGCGAGCTGGAGACACTGACAGCTGATAACAAAAGCCCCCCTGAACACAATGCCAAGTTCTTTATCTGTGTGCTCCTGCATGGGCAAGCTGATTACAGCCTTTCCCTCCAAAATCTTCTCATTTGCTTTCTCTATTCCACTAATTCTCCTCAATATTTGCCTGTCTGTTGGGGGGGGTGGAAAACTGCGGAAAACGTGGGTGAGACCCCAGGGTCTCTGTCTTATGTCTGTGAAAGATAATTAGACAATACGGCTGTGTGTAACATGTCTTGGGGAGAAAACAGAGAGAGCCATTGTTTCAAGACCCCCCTAACCTAACAGCTGTATGTGTCATCAGGAGCACGGTTTGAACGTTATGACGGGCAAATGAGGCCGCAGGAAATATGGAAAACAAGGATTTGTGGCATTTTCTCCACAGGAAGTATTAGAAAAGTTAACTTGCAATGAGGGTTTTCCTTTTTTTTACTGTACAGAGAAGGCATAGCATTATCCTGATCCCCTTAGTCCTATTCACAAACTTGAATGTCATTCTCAACATCCGTTCCAGCAACACATATAAAATTTGTACGCTAGAATGTTGTCTGGGGAGAAAATCTTGCGATTTGCTCTCTGCTGTAAACAAAACTGACCTTTATGTTGAATTTGTCTCCGAGCGCCAACCTCTCCCTGTAAAAGAGCCCAGAGCACTCAACCGCTCGCAGCCAGTCCATCTCGCTCCGGTCTGCAGAGTGCAAGCGAATCAAAGCAGGCCAAAACTCATCCATATCTATGCCATACGAGCATCTCCTAAATAATGCAGCAGTCTTCCTGCACCAGACAGATTCTGCTGCATCGGCGCTATTGTGAATCGTGTGTGTCACACACTTACTCTCTCGATCTCAAACGCACACACACTCATCACTGAACTTGCTCGCTTCCAACTTTTCTACTCCTTTTCAATAAGGAAAAACAGGTGAAACATGGAAGCCCATTTCTGCCTCAGTTGTCACTTTATTTCTTATAACTGTGACTTTGTATGTCACAAAGTGACTATTTATTATTTTAAACTTTATCTTACATTGAATCAGAAATTGGCTTCCAGAGAAAAGAGTAAGCAAGTGAAGTAAGAGGAAAAGAGAAATAATGACACTAATTATTTGTATTATTATGCCAACATTTTATGGTCCTCTTTTCCGATCATTACAGTGGACACACAACCTCATATTACAAACCTTTACATTAAGCCTCTTAACAATACACACGCATACATAAAAACTGAAAAAAATAAGTAAATAAATTCAATCCCAATATGGTCTCCTAAGACATCCAGCTCATGCATAATACAGAAAGCTCCTAAAACAAACCCAGAGAGCCACATGGCCAGAAATACCACCATACAACCCCACTCAATCTCAGCGCCCAGCAGTCCTCACCACTAATGGGAGGTCCCGTGTGCAGGTCAAACTATCTGTCCCTCTAATGGAGCCAGCTAAGTCATCAAGTCTGCAGATCCGCAAAGCTGTTTGTTGGAGTGTTTACATGTGTGTGGCTGAGTCTGAAACCGAAGCCAGCAGCCTTGCTGCCCAGTCAGTCAATTACTTAACAGACAGCAGTTGAAGGCACCAACTAAAGAAACTGGTTTCAGACAGGCTTCCCAACCACCATTATGATGCCTAATGGTCTAGAACAAATTTGAGTCAGCCTTAGACATAACTAAGAAAGTACTTAATGATAGTAATTATTAATTATAATGAGACAGAATCATATGTTAAAACAAATGGATATTTACATGCAAAAATGCATAATATGTGCTGATTTTTGAAGAAATCTTAGAAGGCAGGATGTTACACAACTATTATATTTAATGTCTTGATGCACAGTAAGTCAATTTATTCAGTCGTCCACCTTGCTGATACTGATACTCAACACTACAAAGCAGAAAAGAAAGTAATACGTGAACGAAAGTGTGTGTTAGGATACAAAATTATACAAATATTTAAATAAAAATGCACAAAGGGATAGTCAGTTATGTATTTCTTTTGCTCTTTACAAGGCAAAAGAACTAGAGAGGAAGGAAGCAGTAGGCGAAAGTCTTATGATCTTAACACGCTTCCTTTGAACGCTGCCTTATGGGACTTGCCAACCCCATGCCAAAGGTTTAAAAAAAAAGCACAGTGCTGGAGATTACTTGGAATACCGATGGCACAGTGCAACAGAATTCCACTGGGAGACTGAGGGACATTCCGAGAAAGCAAATTATGGCTGGGAGAAAGAAGCGGCAGAGCTTTGGTAAGGGCATGCACATGAATATCTGGCACTAGGGGCTGGTCTCTTCAAGACTCTGTCATGTTCTCTGCTTCAAACCCTGCTCTTTGCTACTAGTTCTGAGCCTTCGTCTTGTCAGACACTCTGAAATTGTGTGTGTGTGTGTATGTGTGTGTGTGAGAGAGAGAGAGAGTGAGAGAGTGAGAGAGAAAGACAGGCAGAGAAGAAAAACAAGAGGGAGACCAAGAGATAAAGGAGATGTGTGTTTGCACCTACGTTCGGGTGTGTATATGTCTGGGTGAGTGTGTAAGGAAGCATGTGTGTTTATGTGAACCAGGACAATCTCTCTCTCTCTCTGTGCTATCTATCTATGAGCCATTATTCAGAGAGGGAGATGTGAGCTGGTGGTGGTTTTTCAGAGTGTGGCGTGCTGCTTGTATAGTTGTCAGGTGAGATGAGTGGTTCAGGCCGTCCGGGAGCCTCTCTGCTCCTCCCAAAGCAGCTGCCACCAGTCTGTCAAAGAATTGCTCTGCTACATCCTATTCTTCCCTCTCCCCCCTCCTTCTGTCTTACTTACACACCCACTTAATAATGAGAAAAACATCTAGAGTGCAGCCAGGGTCATATTTTACCCCTAAATGAGTTACAAAGTCCACATGAAAAGCTCAATAGTCAACAAATATGTTCCCCTGAAATACGTTAGAAAGTCCACATAAAAGCCAATGGTCAACAAATAGCTGTTATAAAGGAACATTGATAACATATCCTCAGATAAACCTCTGTTATTGTGCTTAACTGAAGCATACTCTACTTTGATGCTATGATTATTACAAATTTAGAACCTATTTGCGAACCAGGCAGGCATTTTATTAACATTTCCGCCTATATTTTCCCTCTAAGTTTGTGATGGTGCTAGGCATTTAGATTCAACATTTAAATTTAATTACCGCCTCCATCCGTGTCAATACGGCGGCCTCATTTATCAAAGAGACAGACAGAAAGCACAGCTTAACCGCCAATAAACATTTGTTTTTAATTCGTTTACTGGAGCGCCGACCGAAAGCGCTTTGCCTCGCTTGCGGTTATGCCGTTAATTGGGAGAAGAAACACTTTTGGATCTGAGGGGGCCGGGGGATTTTGAAGCCTTTATCTAGAGCTGAATCAAAGCCGGCGTTAATAATACACCCAATGAATAAAATATTTGTTAAAAGGCGTGGAAACAACAGACGCACTGTAAAAATAGGCCAGGCACGAAGATGCTGTACTACTCCGCAAATGAATCGACCTTTCACAGCATACAGAATATGCAAAATGTAGCGCCGCCTTTGGTGTGAAATAAACAGCGCAAATTTGAATACGGTGCCCGACAACTACTTAGGAGTATACAAAGAGTACTAATCGAGCTTTTAAATGCAACACTGTAGAAAACAATCCTCATAGAGACATGTTTTCTTTGTTTTCATGTTTGAAAATAATTCAAATTGCATGTTGTGCAATAACAAGTTTACACACATTTCACTTTGCACAATGTCATTCTGCAGTAGTGATGAGAATAACTCATTTACAGTACATGCTATCTAGAAATAAAATTTGGAGGGAAATGTTAATCTTATTGCACTGCCAAATAATGAGATACTTCCAGATTTTAACAGAATAAATGTAATAACTCATAAATATAAATAGTAATAAAAAATACATGTATTTTAATGACTTGTGTGACAGACGTCATCTTGCCCTAAATCTTTACAACTTATTTACAACTTACACTGATTTGCAGAAGCTAAGTCTGAACATAACACAACAACAGTTCTTGATTCAGTATCCGCTAGCACTGATTTTGATTCACTATAAAGAACCTGCTCATAAGAGTCATTTGTTCTGAAATTAAACAACAACCGGTCACGCTGAATGTTTGTCATTCACAAAAAAGAGCCGACTCATACGAGTCGTTCGTTCGGGAATCATGCTGTACTGTTGGCGATGTATGTCACTAAAACGGACCTGTTCATAAGACTCGTTCTGTTAGGAATCGGACTACATTGATCTCAGTTTAAGTTTAGGAGTCACTAAAAAGAACATGTTCATGAGAGTCATTGGTTCGGGAGTCGGACAGTATTTATCACACTGTCAGTATAGTGTGTATAGTACGGCGTTCCGTCCGCGTCGGCGTGAAAAAGCATGTTCGAGAATCCTTAATGGAATCCTCTAAATCCATAAAAACCATTCGATTTCGGTCTTTTTAAAGAGTGGAAACAGTTCCCCGCTCCCAACCCTACTCTGCAGCGCTAGTCTCTGTCAGAAACAAAGAGGCAGCGCACTGAGTGCAGCAAGCGATAGCCAGCTCATTCATACTCGCAACATATCAGGATAGCGAGAGATGCCCGCGGCCACTACTACATAAAGTACAAAATAATGAATAAATCAACACTGCGACGAGCATAATCTTTCAGATCGCGCGCATTCCCGGCTCCCCCAAGACTGTATCGAGAAATGTCGCACCTCTGCCCGGCACCATTTATATTTATTTAATGCTGTTAAATTATTCTGTTTGAGAGAGGAGATTGTGCCTTCCTGATGGCGTTGACTGTGAAATTATTAAGAGGTGTTTCTTCTGTTTTAGAGACTGTGATCAGCACATCTCTTATGCAGTAGACCTCCGTGGCTTTTAACACACTTTTCCAAACCCTCGGAAGGGTGTTAGCTGATAGCCATTATCATGGTCACACTTGATTCAACTTTTCTCTTTCTAAGTCTGCTGTCTGGATGATCTCGCTAAATGGTGCACTGGACAACATCCTCAAGTCTGTCATGTAGGCTACATTAGGCTTTAGCCTCCAGTCCAGTATGCATATAATGCATGATTAGTCAGAAACGCAGCCACTTGTTCCATGTACTGATGCTCTCGCGATTGCATCAAACAACAACAACAAAAAGTTCCCAAAGCATATCTATTCAACACTTAACACACCATATTTAAGCGGTCAAATTTTCTGTGTGCCAGAGTATTTCTTCACATCCACACAAAAGGATGTATAACTAGAGTTCACAAATATAAATGCACCAAATACCAAAAAAAAAAAAAAAACTATGGCACTCATGTTTCGGACATGTCATGCCATCATTAATTACCTTGCGGAAATATGCAAATACATACATTTCAGTATTATGTGTTATGTAGCTACAATATGATACCATCACTGTACCTCGGCACTGCCACAGTACTTTTCTGTAGGGGTACAGTGAGCAGTATATCAACATCAGCTGCATTATGCTGGAGTACACGCCTGTATTGGACAAGTTTAATTTCCAAATTAGCCTTGTTTGCATTTGGCGCAGTGCCACTCGCTCATTATATCGGCAAGGTCTCACTAGGACCTCATATGTCACAAAATGCAATTATGACACACCTAAAAACCACTGCGTTAACTTCAAATCGGAGCGCGCTGAACGATCGTTAATCGGGTTATGGTTAGGTTGACGCAGCGCTGAGTAGTACACAAACATCCGATTCTATCATTAGAGTAGTTACTGAACTAAAACAAAACGTCTTACCTGTTCCTAAAAGGCACAATGCGATGTAAAACGTCAACATCTTTCCGGAGTCTTCAACACTTGTCCTGCAGTCCAGACTGAAAGTGTGCGTACGAAAGCTCCGGCTGGACTGAATGTGGAAGCTGGTCCTCGCCCACCTCTTGAATTGGGTAAAAAATTAAAAACACAGCAGATTATGTTAACCTCAGCTCTGAGAGCTGGAAGTCTCTACTGCCATCTGAACACAGTCTAAGCATCAATGCTGGTTGTCTCTTTAAAGTTTAGAACTTTCTCTCGATCGTTCTCGGGTTCAGTTAATATTTCCCAACAAAATTTTGTTCAGATCAAGTTGCTTCTATGCGCAGGTCTTGAATCAATCCAAGTACTTGGAGTAAATCCTCCGTATATGGGTGATAGAAAAAAAAATCTCCGTTTCTCCTGATCAGCGGGGCTCCGCTCGCCGGTGCAACTGAGCGCGTTTCAGCACCACAAGCTCTATAGCGCACATAAACGCCTCCTCTTGCGCACAGTTCCCTCCGTACTGCTCTGTTCGCTCCTCACTCTCTTGTAATGCAGCGGCAAGACGAGGATACGATCCGCGCTGACTGTCGCAGTTACAACTGACTGGAGGTTGGGCTTGATGAATAAAACAGGCGCTTTTTTCCCCACTGGGGAACATCGAGTTTGAGAATGAAGTAATTCTCAGTCCACAGGGACTGCCGTTGGCCTACGCCCCCCGGGTCCTGCGATTGGTTAAAGGTTTAAACTATAGGGGGGTGATAGCAGTTGGGGGTGTTTGGTCCTTAAACAACGGGGGGGTGCTTGGTTATGAGCGCCTGTGAATGAATAAACTGCTGGGGAAAGTAAACAGGTGTGTCCCGGAGCAAACAGAGTCTACCGAACAGATGATCTTAATGGGGTTTCTTTGACTCAATATACATGCGATGTGATTAGATTGATATCAATTAATGTTATTTATCAATGTATGGTTGGATACTGTCTACCTCCATATGCACAGCATGGAATATAGATTTTCAAGATTAAATAAAGATTAACTAAATAGATTGTATTATTATTATTATTATTATTGAATAAGCAAATATATTAATATAGCTATTCCAATTGATATATATCATCAAACTATTAAATAATTAATTAGGCTAAACCACAACTCTGGCAAAATGAGCATAGTTACAAAATAAGGTTATTATTATTTTGGTGCTGGTTGAATGGTCTCAAAACAAAAATATTCAAAATATTCACGTGCTGTTTGTTACAGTGTTTGGTTAAACACAGGAGTCAGCAGCAACTGCCCAAATAAACTGCAGGAAAAAGAACCCATGCGTTTTGTTTTTCTTTGTATCTTTACAAACAAACAAACAAACCAAAAATTACCTTGAAATACAGTCTATAGTCTCAGGACATGTATTAGCTATAGGCCTATGTCAGAATAATATAGCCTAACGGTCACTCCGATTTTGTGTCATTTGGGCGTGGTTTTGCGAAATAAATGATTTCTACTACAAAATCAATAATAATTAAAGGTGTTGTTTACTTACAAGAGCAGTTTCACAGCGAGAAATCTGTACCTCCCTATGTGATATGTGAGTATAACGCAGATAAAGTACGTAAAAGAGATGACATGTTACTGCGACAGAGCGTTCTCCAGCGCTTGGTACATCATGTCGGATTCGTTCACTCGTTTTCATTCGTTCATTTCAAGGTAGGGAATATCATAAATAAATCCCCCTTCATTCAATGTATTTACTTTAAAAACTGTCTATTTTAATACATTACGTTCATATATGTTATTATGTAAATGTTCACACTCATGCTTTTGAAATTTTGTTGGCTGTCTCGGAATAGTGAATGAGTGATTCGGACACAGCGAATCGTTCAGATCTCTTGTGTGCAGTAGCCCCTCACTGCAGAACAAAAGATCCAGGGGGCGGAGTTGGATCCACATCCAGGGGGTGGAGATTGGTAGGTTTAGGGGTGGAGATGGGTAGGTTTAGGGGTGGGGATGGGTGGGTTTATGGATCAGTGGGTGGAGACGGGTAGGTTTAGGTCTATGTAAGGTGGGAGGAGTTGGATCTAGATCCAACTCCACCCCCTGGATCTTGTGTTCTGCAGTGAGGACCATCTCCTTGTGTGAACCGCATGGGCGGCGCTAGGGAGGGGCTAGCAGGTGCTCCAGCACCCCCAAGAAAAACCAAAGCACTACCATAAAACCCCCATACAAAATGAAATAAAATAAAAATATTTGACTCAACTACTGCAATGCAATAGGCTACAACGTGACGTGATTTGCAGTCGCAGGTAATGTCAGCATTTTATTTTAAAAATGGATCGGTTCAATTGTGCCAAGTAAGCATGCCCCCGACTAAAGATTTTTGTAGTCAACTAGTCTCACATTTATATTAAATTGATTTGTATAATAACCTAAACCATCCTTTAATATAGGCAATTATCATGTTAGCCTATTCTGCGCTCAAGCGCATTTGAGTTTCCCCTCTTTTCCTCGCTTTCATTCAGTTTTAAATAAATTGTAAAAGCTCTGTGCACATTTTACATCCACTTTCAAATTTGCGGCAATTCGGCATTAAGCAGTTGTTTAGTTTTAGTTTCTTTGCGTTTTCCCACTTTCCTTTGCTTAAATAGCTTGTAAAAGCACCATGCGCATTTTACTTTCACTTTTAAATTAGCAGTAAATTCGGCATCAATTGCTTGAATTCAATTCAAAATGCAAAGTCGGCAACACCAAAGCTCCAAAAGTATCAAATAAATGTATTAAAAAAAATTCGCTCGAAACTTAACACTATGTGAATTTTTTTTTTAATAAATTTAGAATCACAGAGTTTAAATAAAATAAAAATCAGCAAATACTGTGGAACCAAATAAATGAGAACCAAATGTTAAAAAAAAAAAAAAAAACTTCCAATATCACCTTAGGCTAAATGGCAGGTCAACAGGCTTTTCCAAAATCCAAAATATTTTTAAAAACAGGCACTTTTACATTTCGTTTTGAAACTCTTCTGCCATCGTCTTGTCTGTCTCACCTCACTCTTCTTGTCAGTCAGCTCGTGATAAATGAAATCTGATCTGTGATGCTCGACTGTCCTTAGTTCGGTGTGCTGCATTGAGCAGGCGCGTTTAGTTAATTGTTGTGTCTGTTCTCTAAACAGAACTAAAGTATTTTTATTACTATTAAAAAAAAAAAAAATTACGGTGAGGGACGGTGCTTAACACCGGTATCACCGCCAACACCGTTGCAGCAAGCCTAATGCACTTATACTACATAATCAGAGAATTTGTTTTGTTTGTTTGTTTGTTTGTGTGTGTGTTTTTTTTTAATAGGTTTTCAAGATTTCTGCAAGATTTGTTATGTCTGTGAACTGGTTCATTGTTGTGAGCGCTCCATTCACGGAGACTGCATGAGGTGACAGAAAGCACATCCAAAAATGACACGAGTATTTTAAACTCATTCCTCAGGGGGAAAAAAATAAAATAAAATTATTGCGCGAACGCCCCCATGTCATACAGTAGGCTACGCGATAATACTCCCACTCCTCATAAACATTTGAAACGCGTTCATATACAAAATAATAACAACAACAACAACATGTTTTGGTCATATTTACTATTAATTGCCCAGCTCCCCCTGTCATTGATCTAGCACCCCCTCAGCACCTGTGTTCAAAATTCTCTGGCGCCGCCCCTGGTGAGCCGATTCATTGTCAACACTCAAACGATTCATTCCTGCATCAGATATTTGAGGTGGCGTTACATTTGTTGCCATAAATGTTGCTATCTCCGATATCAATACAGCCGATGAGTTGATTGGCATAGCAGTGAAATCAACTGGATTCACGCTGGTTGGTACTCAATTTTTTTTTTTTTTTGTATTTACTACTTCACGCGGCATTGGAAATGATTACCAGCGCATAGATTGCAGACCAACTTGCTGATACACAGTTTTAAATGTATCTCTTAAGATTCCACCTTGTAATTTCTCACGAAAAAACACGCTGGTACCTTTTAGAAATCGAGTCAAAGAGAGGAGAGCTGTAAAACCATGAGGATGGTTTTGGTCTCCTCCCCGTTAAGATTTATTACAGGTGAGGAGATCAAATGTGAGACTGCCGCTCACAAACACATGCTGATGAGAGAAACAGCTTGCTGGAGGCGCAGATGATGGGATTCCTGTGAGTTGAAAGAAACGAGGTTGAGTAAAGGGGCAATAGGATGATCTCAAAACAACAGGGGCTCACACCTGCTGGGAGAGCAAAGTAAACACCAACAACTACTGCGTGAAGTTTACCAAGTCTTGAAAGGGTGTGAGCCAGACGTGTAAATTAGCAGGTACTTTCATTGGTTGAAAGCAGTCGAGGTCCAGAGGCCTCATGCCCATTCAAAGTGAGGGGGCACGTGCCCCCTCAGAATTTTGAGCCAAGTGGATTTTGAATACAGCTTCCAAAAGACAAAAAATAGCAATCTTCTATATTTAATACAATAACAGCAGCATGATTGGAATGTTCATTGCATCATATCATAAGCTGCTAAATTCAAATCTGCATTCACTGGCTGGCGCTGAGCCAGATACAGACGCGTTTTTACAGCACTGCGCATTATAACCAATCACACATGATTCTGTTGAGCTTATGAATGCAATGACCAATCAGAGGTGTTCTGATGAGTCATCATCACTAAATGCCAGTGTTTTCTTCACTCGCTAGCTAACTGAATACCTCTTTCTGGCTAATTCTCTCCTCAGAAACAACAAAGTGCAAATGTGTGTTCGAATCTGTAAGTAAGATATTCGTTTCATAGTGTAAAAAGCTTCTGTGATTTTAATGGGATTTTTTGAGAGTGCCTGAACTCTAGACGGTCAGTAAAAATGTTCTTTGATAATGTAAATGTTCTTTGCTCTCTTTCTGTACAATGAAAGTGTTATGATTAGTAGCCTAACTTACAATGTTTTTATTCACATTAACTTTCAATGTTAAATTCACATTAAATATAAAGTCAGTCGTATTAAAATATGTTATGGCATGACACCCATATCTGTTAATTAAGTAAACAGACAGGTTTTAATGCATAGTTAATAGATTATATTATTAGGTTACTTTGACCATCGCCCACTATAGATCAACTAACATAATCTATGAAGGTGAGAATCAAGATCTTTCATGATATAGTTAATGCGTTTGGTAATGTTTCGAATAAAAAAATAAAAATAAAAAAACATAAGTGCTGTTGTGGCTGCTGTGTGTCACATGACGACCCCATATGGTCGAGGTTATGTATCTGCTTAGTACGCCTCTAACTGGAATATACAGTAATTTATTTTGTAACCTCACATTGAGGGTGCTATAACCCACCCTAGGCCCGTGAATACTTAAATAATTCATGTACTTATAAGAGGGGTTTTTAGACTGTAGATTTATTAATAATGAATACAGTTTGATATTTACTAAACTGTTCTGTGTTGGGGGGAGGAGGAGACATTTAAGATGTCGTTTGCATGATAATTGTAAAGAAATTCATAAATAAAGCATGAGGTGAAGTTATATGGAAATGCGACTCCCCAGGAAATGAGAATATTTTAACAAAATATTATCTCAGGCCTATTTGACCCAGGGTCAATTAGAAAAGAAACGTCAGCGTCGACGAGGACGCAAGGCTGAAATTAACATTGAAGCTTTTCCCCTCCTGCCTAATTTGCAAGGCTGATGCAAAGTTGAGCTGAAACAAGTATATTGTCGTGAGATTGCGGTTTAATTTGACATGGCGCTAAAAAGTCGATTCCGATCTCGCTCTGACAGACAACAAACACAGCTTTCTGGGCTTTTGTCTTGAAGACAAACTAAAATGGCATTCCCTCCAAGGAGAACATTTTCTTGCTGATGTGGACAAACTGTTATTGTGCTGTCATACAAAGGTTAAAATGTCTTTTTGTCAGTCTTAAAATGGTCTCCTCTACATCCCTTAAGTAAATATTGTATCACTTAAAGGTCAGCATTCCTTCTAAATGTATAAATCAGAGCTGGTTTATGTCTATTTCATCCAAATGTCACAGGATATATGCTATTAATAGTCTCAGGCATATAATAATGTCAGTCTTGAGTTTCAAATATCTGGTTTTATCACTCTGCAGTGTAAATTAAGTGAAGACATGTAGAATTCCATTGTCAGCATGAAATGAATGGACTCTTTCTTTCATCAAAATGTAATTAATTTGCCCCGTCTCTGAAATAACTTTCCCTTTTTTGTGACAAAACCATTCTTTTTACTTAACCACTTCCCCTCAACCTGTTATATAATATATTAGTGTTATTTTAGTATCATTGATATGCTTTTATATATATATAATGTAATTTTATTTTTATATTTTCTGTTTTCATTTTAGTTTTAGTTAAGGTTTAATAATTTTGTTTGGATGTGTTTTTGTCATTTTCATTATATTATTATTATTATCATTTTAATTAAAACTAATAGATCTCCTTAAGTTTTACTTTTAGTTGATTTAGTTTGAGTTATTTTAGTACTTCAACTTAAGCTCAGTGGAAAAAAAAAAGTTGCCTTGGCAACTAGTTGAAATAAAATAAGTTTAAGTGGTTAATGTTTATTTTATTTCAATGGATGTCCTGTTTTACCTAGAAAGGTCACATTCAAGCATCAAATTTAATTTCGTGTTGACTTAAAACTTATCCTCTAGTTTCTCCACGTCTATACCTAGTGCACAGGCAGCATATTTTCATCATTAAAAACATCATGCATCAGTTCAGAGTTTAGTGCTGAGCAGTGCGCAGTCTGCTACGGTCAAAGTTCCCCTCTCTTTACATCAACCATATGGGGACATTACAGCAGCTCTTACTATAATTGTGTTATTGAGTACAGCCTTGATCTGTGTCAACCATAACTCTGAGTACTGCTACACAGCAATAACTCTTTATGCCTTTACCTATGCCAGGCATCTCATGCATTCCACCTGTTATTGTAAATATCATGCATTTTGGTTGCGATGCATACTAGCACTGCTTTAAACTTGACCTTTTTGTTAAGCCATCTTTGTCCAGCTATAACTACAGATACCATCATGAAAAGAACAGTCAACAACATGTCCTTCATCTCAATATCAAAATACAAGGCAGGCCATTATTGAAAGCAGAGTTGGCTGAAATGAAAGTACCTCAGGGGAAGTTCAGGAGGTATATGGTTGCTCAGGGGTCAAGGGTATGGCCTTTTGCTGGGCCACAGGCTGCTGAAAAAGGCTGTGTTACGGAAACAGGAGTGTGATGAACGCTGCTTCGTTCCATGTGCCATGCCCTTTATTGTGTGATATGGTATTCTTAGACTGGGACAGGTTTCTTTAGTCAGGTTTAAAGTTACAGAGAATATCAAGTGCCTGTGTGACATGGAATCATTTGTGTATGAGCCTGCTTCGGAGGCTTTGCCATTAAGATTGCAGTTTCCGAATGCAAAATGTTCTTTGTTCACTTAAATTACTCTATTTGTGTTTGGTTGTTGCTTAATTGTATAGTTTCAATCCTGGGAAAATGCCTGCATATTGGAAATTCAGAATCTTCTATTTTTTATTTTGTTTCACGATTTGTTCAGTCTGTGCTAATCAGTAAGCCCAGACCGAACAATCTGATCAATAATAGCACATTCTCATTCTCCGTGTCTGCTTGTGTGTTTCCAATTGATTAAAGTTTATTTGAGGATGTCTGCACGAAACTAGCATTCACCTAGGAAATGTTTAGCTTTAAATTCTTAGCAAGTGTCTCTTTTCTATAGCAGCCCACAGTAAAAATGCACAATAAGGTAGCAGAGAGTGCAAAACACCAGCCTAAGCAATGAGATCGAATGGGTAGGTAGTTACAGATCACTAGGCTAAAAGAGTATTTTCTCATCCGTGTCGATTTTGAATGAGGTCAGACTGGGTGACGGTTTCAGGCCTTGAGTTATGTCAAGGTTGGATAAGGCCAAGTTTCGGATGGTGGCCACCATGTTTCAAAGTGGGTCATAAAGTGAGTGTGGATGGTGGAGGAGTTGGGAAAGGAAGCCAAAAGGATGTAGATAAAAATTGTCCACCCACTATCACAGATGTTTACTGACAAACTGCAAAGAAATTGTCCTAAAATGTGGTACACCAATGCACTCCATGTGTTTTTATCTGAAAGAATATACACTGATGCAGTGTTTTGTGTTGTGTTAACAGATAATTTGCATATGTATGTGTATATATATATATATATATATATTTTTTATATAGTTAAACCACATTCTTAGAAATAAAGGTGCTTTATTGGCATCTGTGGTTCCATGAAGAACCTTTAACATCAATGGAATATTTTCATTGCACAAAATGTTCTTTATAGTGGAAAAAGGTTCAATTTTCATGGTTCTTTAAGAACTGCTTGGGAACGGTGTTTTGGGGAACCCAAAAGGGTTCTTTGATAGCATCATGGTGAAAACCCCCTTTTTAAACTTTTATTTTTCAGATACAAAACTACCCATCAGAGTTTTGAATGATTGACAAAGCATTGTTACATTGTTGCTAGAGTATTTCTAGGTGGTTGCTTGGGTGTTCTGGTTGGTTTCTAAGTGGTTATTTCTTAGTCCAATTCGGAAAGGTCTACCTCTTCTCAGATATGGCTTGAGTTGCTCTTTTAATGTCAGTCTAAGAGATTGTGCCACTCAATTTAATGTGAAATTTGCTCACTTATAACAGTAATGGTACACCTCTCTTCAGTAAGCCGCACTATTTGATTATTATGCATGTCTGTAGCTCTGATAAGTCTAATAATTAGTTCAGACATTGGTTTAGTTATGATAAGTGTTTTTGGCAATATCTTCTGGAGATGCAGCAGGTCTATACTGCATATATCTCTAAAAGCTGATCTTTATCATCATGTCTACTTGAGAATCAGACAGCGCTTTGTAGTTTTAAAACTAAGACTGTCATCTCATCCGTTAAGACTTGTTTGGGATTAACACTCAGAGCTGTGACTATAATAAAAGTTCATCACCCATATGTCCTTATTCTGTAGTGTTTTTTTTTTTTTTACTTGAAAAATTGACTGACTTTCTGTATTACTAAACAGTTGCATATCAGCTTCGGTATTGGTGTTTGTTTATAAACCATGTAAACGGAGTGAGAGATTGTCTGAGAGAGACGAAAGAGAGAAAGATGACCCATACCAGCTGTTGGTCCAGGACTGGCACCGTTGCCAGATCGAGACTTTGGATCTCCGCTCAGCTCTGACCTAATCCCTGGGCGAGCTCTCCCAGATGGGCCGACAGATTTAGATCAGCCACCCTGACATGCACTGACCGATCTCGACAGCAGTCCCGCATCTCGGCTGTATCACTGAAGAGCCACAAAAATTGCTGCCAAATTCCTAAAAGTGATGTATTAACCATGAATGATGATCACAGTTTTAGTTGCAAATTGCAGGCTCTAATGGTTTCTGAAACATCCACTCTGCGAGTCACTGTTGACTTTAATCAAATGAATTATGGGAAATGGTTCCTCTTAAAACATGTAAAAACTAGTCATCTTCTATCCTCTGATTCTTAGAATTGACTCTCCATCGCATTTCTTTTTCATGTGATTGTTTTTTTTTGTTTGTTTTTTTTTTTTATCTCTTAAATACTGCCTTGCTCTGTTATTTATTTTAATTAATTATGCATTTAATTATTTAATGTGTTTAGGTTTACTTATAATTCAAGTGTTCATAGCTTGTGATTAAATGACTACACGGCTTCCCACAAAAGGAAAACAGGCTGTAGGCCAATGAACGTCTGTTGTTAAATGCTCTTTCAAGTGATTCTTCTGAGATTACGTGTAGGAACACAAATAATGTACAATTTCACCCTCATATTTTAACTGCTGTTGAGAAATTGTGCACGCTAGGGTTCTTTTAATGTCAGTGTCGGTAATTACAAGTGCAATAGTATACCATTTCACTAAAACCACACAAATACAAATTCACAATTAGTTCTATATCCAATTGGTTTCGGAACAAGACTGCTGTGGGTGCTATTATTTCCGGGTATTTCCATGAGTCGCCATAACACCTGTTCATTCAAAAGCCAATCCTGTTGAGAGTGACTTGCATCAGGCATTTGGTTTCACAGCAGGGTGTTTGCTGTAGTAATTGAGAATGCTGGAGGGCACAACAGTAGCATCCACATCTGGGAATTCCCAACCTGGCTCATGGCTTCTTAATTACTCAACCAAACATGGACTAGAAATGGTGTAGATAAACCTTTAGAGAGGTCTGCAGTTAATGTGGCAACTCGAGTGCTAAATGTTTTTCTCATAGGAATACAGCTAAAGTTGTAACACGGATAGGAAATATGTATTTTCAAGCTTATATTTATGATTAATTTCTCTGTCTTGGGGTAACGCAGTACAAGTAACACGAGTTACAAAATCAGATAATTTTTTAATAACTAATAAAGTAATGCATTACTTTTAAATTTGCAATGAAATATCTGAGTTTCTTTTTCAAAGAAGTAGTAAATATGCAAGTTACTTTGTTTTGCCACTTGTGTCCGGTGTAGACACGGTATTAAATAACTAAACTAAATAAAGCTAATTTACACTTCATGGACTTGTTTGCATCAACCCATATACATACGTTTAGAATCAAAAGAAGATTTAAATGAATACACCAGAGACCAGGATCATCACTTTGATGTAAAGGTCAGAGTTTATTAAAAATCAAGACTAATTTCAAGACAATTCAAATGTGTGGAGTTTTTTTATTTTTATTTTGTATTTTTTTCATATATATATATATACTTTTGTTTTTAAAGGGAATGTGCCGATCCCGATCTACCTAAATGCATATATGTTTGCGCGAATCATTCGTGATCCAGCTTCATCTACAAAAAAAAAAAAAAAAAAAGGTGAGTATAAGGGTTTTTTATGAATCTTTGCAAATCGCCTTTCCTAATAACGTGCTAGTTGGCTAGTTTCGCGGCTGAAGTTTACAGTCTGCTCGTCACTCCATAGAAGAGAGGAACGGGGTCAGCAGAGCTCATTAGCATTTAAAGCAAGATGGACTAAAATGGCTTGATGAAAACAGAGCTGATTTTGACAGGGTAAAGAAGGTATTTTTTACACTGCCATTGAGAAATTTTAACCAAAGTATGTTATAGACTTTTCATTAAGACCCTAAAGAATCATGCCAACTTGTGGAAAATGGGCATCCGATGACCCCTTTAAGATGCATCTGTTTAAAAGGACGATATTGAAACAATAGTCTTTTTTTGTAAATATACTACAAAAATATCCCATACATAAAAAGTAGGTAGACGTAAACAATTCTGTCAGTAATTCATTTGGCAGTGCTACATTTTAGTCCTTGTACTCTTGCCAACCACAGGTGTTTGTAAGCAGCCACAGAGCGTGTTGTTTTCTCTGGGTTTCGGGGCTTTTGCCCCTGGCTCTCTGATTGAGGTACAGGCACTGCAGTGACTTGGTTTCCCGAGAGCCGTTGTTGCTAACGTTAGCAGTGGCGGTGGGGCCAGCTGACAGTCACGGGAATGGGCCATGACTGGCTGCTTGTTTTGTGCCACGATCCCTCACTGTTCACGCCCGCTGAAAAAATAAATACTCCGGCTCTGGAGCTATAAATAATGGATGACTTGTCCACTGTCACTTTAAATCTTGCGTCTAGCCACGGCCTGGCCATTATTAGGGTCTCCCTTTCTGTTTTTCTCTCTTGCTCTTTCAGTCCACCTTACATTTGTCTCTGCTTTACCACAAGAACCACAGTCTACCTACAGATTGTCACAGGAATGGAAGGTTTACATGGTAAAATAAACCTATCTTTGAAATCTTCCATGACTCCCTAACCATACGGACCTCATCCGACATCAAAACATCCTGAAGAAGAAAGACACAGAAAAGAGAGAGAGAGTGGGTAGACGTGTGCAGTAAGGTAAACATTTTCATCTGCCACGATCCCGGTCTTGCATTTGATAGGTGCTGTAAGAGTGCTCGAGGGGCCGCGACTCAGAATCTGACCCCATCAAGCTAAACCAGTCACCTCGCTGCAGCCCCTGCATGTGATGTCCATGGAACCCTGTCATGTTAAACATTGAGCAGGCCTGATGAAAATCTGTCCTGAGGATAAGTGAGGAGAAGAGAAGGGAGAGCGAGAGATGCAGAGAGCAAGCAAAAGCTCAAGCCCACCCATTCGAACAGGAGAGATCATGGATTATTCACATTTGCAGCTGTGATAAGGAGAAAAATTGATGAAGAACAGCTGGCTGGAGCATGATGCGTGAAGGCTAGAAGCTGCTCCACCTTTGAAACAGCTGGGAAGCTACCAAAGACTGCTTCTGTTTGCCTCAGTGATGGAAACAAATCATTAAAAGCCAACATCTAGCTTTAAACTATGGCTTATATCTCTGGCTTGTATGGTGGAAGCTCTGGTTAGAGGAAGAAAAAGGAACTAAGATCTAGTGGTCGGCATATATCAAACTGTGGTGACCGTGTGATCGATGTGGGTTTGAATCTAGCTTATGTGGCTTCCTCTCTCTCAATAGTTTGCTGTCCTTTCAATAATTAAATGTCAGATGCTCAAAAAAAGTGTCATGGATAGTCTCACCAGAATTTGAGTATTCATTAATTTATACCCCACAATGAAAATGAGCGTCAATGATATGATGTTACGATCCTGGGGCCTCATTTATCAACAGTGTGTATGCACAGATGTGTGCGTAATGAGTGCATAAGAACAGTTTCACACAAAGTGTGGGATCAACTTGTACTTATACGTTGGAATGTGTAAATATAAGCACAACTCTGAGCATGCTTACGCAGAGAATCTAGTGGAAGAATGGGGGTACTACAAAAAGAAAGTACCGCCGCGTATTTCCTGCGTCCTTTAATTGCAAATACTCAATTAGTATTTCATAGTTCAAGCTATATATTTGCATAATTGGTATGAAAAGCTATACAAGACAGCTGGGAAGTCATTTGAAATGTAGCTAAAGTGTCATGGCTGATCGCACTTTGCTGGGAGATTTGGCAAACCATGCGCTGCGCAGAGAACACGTTTTCAAAGACTGCGCTGGTCTGTTTAGTGAGAGCACAGAACGGCTTCTCAGTCGGTACTGCTTTCTTTGCCATGATTTCGGTGAAGACGTATACATTCACGGGAGGGATTTGTAAAGGGAGGTGTTGTTACCATATATGGTTATCCCTTAAAAATGATCATCTAGCACTACAAACTGCTGGAACTAGGGGATCATCATTTTAATATTTGGTTTTGGTGGGTACATGGGCACTGTGGAATCGAAGGAAATGAGGAAGCCGACTCTGCTGCAAAAGAAGCATTATTGGTGGATCTCAAAATTTGTGCAGTACCTCCTATGGATTTAAAACCAATAATTTCTTCCTATGTTAATAATACATGGCAAACAGAGTGGGATCTATATATACAATGAATGAACTCCATGAAATTAGTCTCAGTGTTGAAAAAAGAAATTTCTATCAATTTTCTAACCAATGGGACCAGATTGTTTATACTCGCTGTAGAATAGGTCATTTCAGGATGACACACAAGTTTTTAATACTAGGGGAAGATCCTCCAACATGTTCTCTCTGCCGAATCCCTTCATCCTTTAAGCATGTTTTATTAGATTGTGCTAGTTTTAATTCTGTGAGAGAATTTTTTTTATTCAGTTAACTCTTTTGAAGAGATTTTTAACAGAGTTAAAGGATTACTCCACCCCAAAATGAAAATTTTGTCATTAATCACTTACCCCCATGTTGTTCCAAACCTTTAAAAGCTTCGTTCGTCTTCGGAACACAATTTTTCAGCCGCACCACATGGATACGTCTTCTACGTTTATTTACGCTTTGATTTGAATGAAAACAGTGTATCCGTGTGGTGCGGCTAACACAGAACAGAATGCGCTATTTGCGTTCAGCGGATATTCTCTAAAATGGCGCTATAGTGGCGTTACGGAATCGCGGAGGAGACGAATTGTTGAATAAAGTCGTTTTTTTTTTTTCTTTGCACAGAAAATGTATTCTCGTCACTTCATTAAATTCAGATTGAACCACTGATGGCAGATGGACTATTTTGACGATGTCTTTCATACTTTTCTGGGTCTTGACAGTGTAATTTAGTTGGCAGTCAATGGGACAGTCACAAGCCTCCCGGTTTTCATCCAAAATATCTTAAATTGTGTTTTGAAGACAAACAAAGCTTTTACGGGTTTGGAACGACATAGAGGTAAGTGGTTAATGACAAAATTTTCATTTTGGGGTGGAGTAATCCTTTAAGCTAAATACAGAGTTTTTATCAAAAATAAATTGTAAAAATTTATATAATTCAGCCATAGTATTTCTCACCATGAAAATAGCCACAGAAGTATAAATAAATAAACCATTGGAGGCGTTTCTGAATGCAAATGAATGTGAACGAGCATGGTGCTTAAGAATATGTGGGACTTTTTCAACAGTTATTACATACTGGTGTGCGTAAGAACTGCATGCGCACATTTGATAAATACAGATTATTTTGTATTTATGGACATTCTAATTTTCATTCATAGGACAAAATATAGAACTTTAAGGTCGCTTTTAGTTATTTAGTTAGTATTTTTTTTAATTACATTTTTTATTCTGTTTACTTTTTTAATAATTTTAGTTTTTTATTTGTGCATTCGCTCTGATAAGAAGAGATGACACACAGCAATATAGATTTAAAATAAAATCTATAATTATTTATTCATTTTTAATTTTCCTACATTTAAAATGCTGAAATTTTATCTGCTCACAATCCTGCTACACTGCAGACCATGTAGCTTTAAAGTTTGTATTAATTTTATTGATAAGAGAGGTCAGTCTGTGACATTTGAACAACAAAGCATGTCAATATTTTTTTTACTCTGCGAATTTGTAAATGAGAGTTCACCAAACGGGATTACTTTTGATGAAACATCTATGCATATGCCATTTGTTCCAGCTCTCCCACGTTCACATGCATGCTAATGAAAGTGACTGTAACACACAGTGTAGTGTGACCCCATCAAAATGAGATGCCGAGAATCAAACCATTACAACATCTGCTTTCTGCTGTTAACACCAGCTAGATCAAACTCATCACCATTCACACCGAGGACATGGTGTGAGGGAAAGGGGAGTTTACCTGGAAAAGTAGCCAGTCGGCTTTGTCTGTGGTCTGAGTCACTCTAGATGTGTGAAGGGATTTAGGTTGACGCAACATTGGTTAGATACAGAGAAAAGGAGACGTGATGGTGGAAGCTGGGGGCATGGGTGGATTGTTTTTAAATCAAGGCCTCGTGTTGGCACTGTGAATTTTTCATCAGCCTCCTAAATTAAAAATGTGAGCGGTCATCATTTATTTGTCAAGCCGTCTCAGCGCAAAAGGTGGATATGACAGGGGGTTTACGTAAGGCCTTAGGAGCCTACAGCCAAAGCCTGACTGCAGACACCAAACACAAAGACACCAAGAGAAAATACTGTCTCACACTTTTTTGTGATATAGCAGATTTAAGTGCTCAGAGGAAGGAGGAAAAAGTCGCAGAGCTTTTCAGCAAACTTAGTAGATGACATTCACTGCCATCTCGACATACGGAGCAGCTTATGCAGCTTATTCTATGCAAAACCCTGATTAACACTAAGCCCATACATATAGACAACATGTAAACATTCTCAGTTTATCTCTGGAAGTAGTAAATGGGGCCAAGTTCTAATACACATTTGATACATATGCACCTTTTCAGTAATCCTAGGTTTAAAGATGTTGGCCGAAAGAGTGGCACTTTGTTGTTGAGTTTATTTTATTTTTTGGGCACTATGAATTTTATTTTATCCCAAAATTCCTTTATTGTCCCCCAAATTTATTTATTTAAAAAAATGGCTAAATGAAAAATAATAATCAAAAACGATGGTAATCAAATAAAGGCATAGAGCATTAAGAATTTAATTGATTTTTAAAATGTAAAAAAAACAAAGAACATGCAGAATTCATATTAAAATAGCAGCCTTTTTGTGCTTTAATATTCACAGACATTAGTCCATATTGCGATTTAATTCCATTCCAAATTCCATTTTATGAACTGATTCTGACACGGGTTTTCTGCATTGTTGAAATCATTGGGCCCTATTTTAATACCATTTTTATGATTGCCTAACTGAGAACTGAGAGTACAGTTTGGCTTACTAATCTTGCAGTTTATTTTCATTTTAGAACCTCAAAGAAAAAACAAAGACCAGGTGAACCGAACCTTTATTTTCACATTTTTGTATGATGTTTTGTCAGTAAGCCTTTTAGACTCCTCGTTTGGCTTTGTTTTGGCTTGCGTTTCCTCTGGAGAAGGCGATGGCCGTCTGTTTCAGGGACAGGAAAATGATACAAACATAAACACTGGCCAAGCGATGGTTCCCCTCGGCAGCACGAGCGCATACACGGCAACAGGTGATGTGCCAGATCTCAGAGTATTGGCACTTGGTGGATACACACACGTTCACAAACACATACTATCTCCATGGATGGCTGCAGTTCAGCTGCCAAATGTGGGGGTGTTTGGCAGCGATGTTTCCTTCTGTGTGACCGAGAGGTAGATCCAGAAAAAAAAAGTTTTGTTTCATCACCTGTTGTGAAAGGTCAAGGTACGTTTTTTTCGTAATTGGCATCCACATGTTGCTAAAAAGACTGGCGTCAGACCTTGCTATAATCCAGAAGTCCTCCAGCAAACTCCTTTGAAGATCTCTGCGATGAGTTTCCTGTTTGGAAAACACCACATGACGCATTTTAAGTTGTTTTTTTCCTTGAGGGGGCAGGAAACCGGTCGGGTCTTTCAAAACGGTCAGGGGTTAATGCACTAATGGCATTAAAGAATGGCCCATCCACACATCTGGAACGAGTGGTTTCTGCAAGAGTAGAAGAAAGTTAAGCTCTACTTTGTTTTCCAGGCAAAGGATGAGCATCTGTGACTGGGCACTGCCAGAGGATACTAGAAAATTCTGTTTCAGGATAACACAGAGCTTGTTTTCATTTAAAAGGTTGGTGTGCTTCACCAGGAAGACTTCCATCTCTGTTGCTTGACCTCTTGCAGCCCAGCAGATTTAAACCACTTTAGGGAGGAAGAGTGAAGGAGGTTTGAAGGGAATAGAGATATGCGTTGCATTGTTCCTCATCCAGAAGGTTTGATTGTCTTTTAAAGAAATACTCCACCCAAAAATTATCTGATCATTTACTCACCCTCATGCCATCCCAGATCTGTAGGGCTTTCATTCTTCAGATTTGAAGAAAAATAATCAATTTCTGTGAATCCATATAATGTGTACAGGACCTCCAGAGTTGATCCAGTGTAGACAACATTGCTGATTATGATGGGCTCTATTGTCTTCTGTCACTTTGTGTTAAGCTCCTCACATACAGTGAACAAGTGATGTAAGAAAATACTAATATTTGAAAGTTTCTAAACCATAAACCATCACTTCCAGCCAAGTTCCATACATAAGTGCATTCTGAAGCTCTCACGAAAAGTGACATGGAAGCAGGACCGTCAACAGAGATGGTCTTATTATTGGGAGATGCCAAGGTCTGCGTTTGTAACATTGCAAAGTAGATCAGGTGTGCCTTGATAACCAATCACATCACAGCCCTGATGTCATTGACTTTCTGTCAAAGTCATGCAGCAGTTAACCACTGTTTTTCAGATACCATAGAAATGACTGAGAAGTACTGTAAACTGAATCATACCTGTCTTCTCTTATAAAACACAATTTTTTTCTACTAAAATAGTTTGATCCAAAATGAATGTTTAATAGCAAATATATTGAAGATTAGCTAATAGGCTGTAAAAAAACAACAACAAAAAAACATAATAATTGACGAGAAATTAAAAAAAGTTTAAAGTATTGTTACTTTTCTTACACACAATTATAATTTGGGGTTGTATGGTTTACCATCATGTCCTCTTTGTGGTTTTTGAAGCATCAATTTTGGTCGTCCCATACAATTACATTACAGAATCTCACAGAGATGGATTGTTTTTCATTGTTTTTGTTTTTCTGTTAATAATAGTAAGTCATGCACATCTGGGATGACATGAGGGTGAGTAAATGCTGAGAGAATTATCATTTTGGGTGGAATGTCCCTTTAACAAACTAGAATGTTGACTCTGATTAGGTCTCAAGAAGAGTTTGATAAAAAAAAAAAAATGTGACGCATTTTACAAAACTTTTGAAAATGCTTCCACCCCTCAGGGGGGTGCATGAAAATGCACTGAACTTCAGAATTTTCCCGTACATGCCCTCAGATCGTTCCATGCAATAGCTGTTGGATGCTATTTCTTGCTTCGTTATCAAGAAGCTAATAATAGCGGAGCATTTCTCTCTTGGTGTCTGTCTCTTCGCTCAGCGTGTTTCCTTTAAGGATATCCTGATCAGATTTTTTTTTCTTCGCAGGCGGATCTCATCATTTGCTCTCTCACCCTTTCTCCCTGCTCTCTTCTGTCAGCCTTTTAAATATAGGCCTCCAGGTTCGCTAGCATGTTTGTTTTTGAGATTCTGATTGGAATAGGGCACTCTCTCTTTCTCTCTCGCCCTGTAGTCACGCAGCCGTCATCACCTCCAGTGGCTGCAGTCGTGGCCTCATTTTCCACAGGGACGCGCTCCACTTATGGTGCACTCTTAATTACACTCTGCACCGCTGAGGTACGTTACACACCGTCGCTGCAACCGACCTCAGGAAAGATAGAGCTTGCCGCAATGGCTGCCAGAGACGCTCATTTTTCTTCTCTGCAAACCGGCTCTGGAACACGCATCGAGAATTCAGCCTCCAGTGTAAATATTGGTACTCTGATTGTTGCATTTGGCTAAGGCCCTGGCTCGTCTCCTGTGAGTTCTGTAGGCTGTGTGCTCTGTCGGGCCATTAGCCAAAGCAGCACAGGTAGTGAAGCGCAGGCTTCCAGAGGCTCAAAGTGTTCCACACAATGCGTGTTGTATTTAAAGGAATGGTTCACAGAATGTCAGTGCTGCTCTTTTCCATACAGTGAAAGTGGTCGGTGATTCATTCTGGCGAGCGCCAAAAAGGATTGCGTAAAGTACTTAAAGCAATTACATAAAATTACAATAACTTTCTGTGAAGAACAGACTGAGCTTTAAGCTATTCACTACTAATCTTCCTCTCCGGAGGATCTCTCAAATCTCATTTACGCCTTCAAATACAAAATGCAGACTCCATTCTCATCAAGTTTGACATGATCATACTGTTCTTCACACAAAACTATCTTATGCCTTGAGACAACTTGGAGTGTCTACCTTATTTTGCAACGCTGTTTTCTGTAAATGTCCCAAGACTTCTGATTCATTAGCCGGCCGCTATAGGTCAATAACTAAAAGAATAACAAAGTGCAGTAAATAGTAAAACTATTTGCACTACAAAACATAATATAATAAGAAGCACTAGTTTGCAATATCAAGCAGCATGACAGGTTGTTTTTGTACAGAAAAAAACTTGTTGCAAAACAAGTTATTCAATTAACAACAGCATCAACAGTAACAACAGTGTAAATAAAACTGCCAAACAGTAAAAAAAATGCATCCTTCTGAATTATTCAAGCATGCATTATTCAAATATTTATTGTAAATATAACAAACTTAAGTGTGCTGTATTGAACAAACATGCTTGAGCAAACTAATTCCTTGTAAGTTGATGTTAATGCATTAACTACGTTAACGAAATTGGTCTTTTTTTTGTAAAGTGTTACCCAAATATGTGTACTTTTATGCTGCCTTTTTGGAGTTTGGCGATATAATTTACCAACCAGTTTCTTTCTTTGGAAAATAGAAGCAAGGACATTTTGGCTAATATCTCCTTTTATGTTTTACCTAAGAAAAAAGGTTATTATATGGGTTTGAGTAAAATGCTGACAATTTCCATTTCTGTACAAATTATTCTTTTGCAAACAAATGCACACAAATTAAGTGGTTTGAAAATGGACTTGCGCAGAGAGGTGAGATAGATGGTAAAAGTTGATAAATGTTCAGCTGAGAATATGCTGACGGGAATAACTGAACATTGACCACTTGCATTAGAAATTTGATTTATATCAGCAGCCGTGGTGCTAAGGGAAGGGGTTCTGGGATATGAAATGTATCATGAAAGACATGAATGCATAAAAAAAAATGGCTGAATGACTTTCGTTACGCCTGCCAATATGTGATATGTAACTCCCTTCTTAAAACAGGAGAGATCCATTTCAGCAAGCTCTCCCTGTCAGGGGAGGCAGAAAAACCTAAATTAGCTTTATTGTTTCTTATCATTGCACAAGATCGTATTTCTTCATGTTAAATCACAAGCGCTCATAGCCTCTCATAATGACTTTGAGAAATCAGCCACTTTGTAATGACCTGTGCTCCAAAAACTCTAACTATTGTTCCAGGCGCAGTTATAACAAATGACCTTTGCTGCTGTAATGTGTGTGTGTGTGCAAGTATGTTTGCGGGTGTGTGTTTCCCAAGTGCTCACATTCCCGGCCCCAAACACACTAATTATTGCATACCAGCAGTTTGGTCCAGAGGTTTTCCTGTGTCGACAGCTCATTTGATTCATTAGTAAGCTCTCCGTATGGTTTGACCAAAGGACCCTGAGGGAAGGAAAGCAAGAAAAATTGGGAGAGTGACAAAAATTGGAAAGTAGAGAGAATAAGAGTGAGGTGGGGGGTGGAGAGACAGAATGAGAAAGATATGAGAGTGTAGGAAGTGAAAGAGAGAATATAACCATGTGCTTTGGGAGAAAGATGGAGGGATGACATTGGAGGTTTGCCCTGATCACTCAAAAAGAAAAAAGATGATTGATTTGCTTGCCTGGGAGATGACATGCCCCAGCCGAAGCAGAGAGCTGTTAACTCGATATGCACAGAACGACTCAAACCTGTTGTGACTTCGAGAAAACACCCAGCTTGACTGGGCTGGCCGTAACGGCGTGCAGATTGGCAGTGAGATGCAAGAGACCCGCAGGGCAAGACGAGGAAAAGAGGGTGGAGTAACAGGAAATATAATGGAGATGGACAGATTCTGAGGCTTCCTTAAATACTCGTTTGCATAGTTTAACTGAGTGTGGCGTCTGATGATTTCGATCGTTGTCTGCTTGGAGCGAATATATCGTGGCAATAGCTTCCTGTGGTCTTGTGCTTATGCAGTTTGGTGGCTTTTCTTCTGTCAACATGGAGATATCCAAGAGTGCGCTAATTATTATGAATACAGTGTGGAAGAACAAAGCATTGTTGCATCACAATGCAAAAACTACTGTGATGGTGCAACGCTCTTAAATGTTGTTTTCGTGACTATATGCGTTCCGTTCTAGAACTGTGTGTTTAAATGAGCTCTCTGTAGCACTTCATTCTGATTGGTCCATCACGACTTTCTGCGGTAAAGTAATTTTTGTATAGATGAAGTTACTGTTTTCAAGAGAAAAACTTGGAAAAAAGTTTTTAAAAAGGCAAAAATATACTTTTTTGACAGGGAGAAAGCACTAAAATGTTTGTGTGGGTTTAAAACACCCAGCTTACAAAAGATAGCTGGAGATTTGGCCTTTTTATTTTTTCAGTAAGGCATCACACAATTCCTAAATTCAAAAACTTTTATTTGTTTTACTTCAATGCAATTGTAAATGTGTACGAATATCATGTGTACAGTTCCAAGTATAAGACCAAATGATAATCTTATTTTGCATGTTGTAAGTAACTTTACAATCAAAAACAGCTGTTATTAAGCAATCTTAATCAAATATTATTATAACTAACTAGGCCTACTTTGCAGGCAGTGTTATAAAGCTAAAAATGGTTTAATAGATATACATAGAATAATTTAATACATTACTGTATACCATAGGTTTCACTAATTACACACAGTTCCCTATTGTGTGTCGCTGTAATGTCTATTAAACTGCATAATGTAAGCTATATAACTGACCGTTGCACCAGTCAACTGATTCCTTACATGGCTGTGCTGGTTTTATGTGTCTTACAGCACTCTGTGGTCTCTGAATTTCAACTCAAATTAGTAGTTCATGTCATTTTAATTATTTATACAGCAAGTAGCTGTGTACAAAGCAGGAAAATGTGCAGTCAGCCAGTCATTATCACAAAATAAACCCCTTCAGGGTGATGCAAGACCATTTGCAGTAATGACCAGCCGAGTGTGTATTATTCTTCTGCATATGATGTTAGCTTTGTTGTTAGAAAGGACATCATCAGTGATGCTGATGTTGAAGTGTGCGTGTGTGTGTCTTTTACAATAATATAGAAGTCCTGATACTATCACCTTAACGGGTTTACAGCTGATTTCTTTTCTCTAGTTAATCCCGCACCAAGCTAATGTGGATTTATCTGGACTCCCGTGAGGGCCCTGATTAAATCAAGCTTCCTAAAGTCTGTCCCAGCCTCACTCTCTCTTTCTCTGAGAAGAAGAGGCCCTTGCATCAAGCAGGGAAGTGGCGTTGTCGCTACCCTGTCTGTCACCAGCAATTAGCGGTCAGATCAAAGCGCTGATGCAATCACAGACCCACTGTGGCTTCCTATTATCATCCCCCAAGAGGGCTGACACTGAACGAGCGCGTTTGTGTGTGTGTGTCTTTGAGGGAGGGGTGTTATATCCTTTCCTCGCTTTCACTGATCTCTGTAGGTAATGCTCGTACCACACCCTTCGTCCTGCAGTCATTAGTACGTTTAAATTTGATTGTCTTAACAATCAAATCAGCATTCAGGCTTAACCAGACAGAAGGGCTGGTCACACTCTTGTTATTTCACATTCAGAGCAACAACTGCTCAAACTGTCTACCCAACCGTTTACCTTGTTGCAGACAGACAAAGAAGTAGCTCGCTAAAAGTTTACATTTCATGTAAACACTTAAAATCATTTGCAATGTTAGCAATCTGTGGATTGTGCGAACAATGCTAATTACAATAAAATAATATCATACTATACCAATTTTGGTAGTTACCAAAATTGAGTAAATAACTTCCAGAAGTAATCCAATAAAAGCTAATATTACAGTTTGCCACCATTTGAGTAGAAGATAATGAAGTCTCAATGCTTCATCTCGGTATGTTTTTAACTAGGATCTGAGCAGTTGGGGGTCTTATTTGCGTTGAAATATTTTACATGTGACGCCCACACTGCGCTGCAATGTAAACAAGCATAAGTTAAGTTTGGTTAAGTTTGACTTGGTGGTTAGTATGTCATAAAATCATATACCTTGAAATGAGAGATCTAAAATGTGAAAACCTTTGTAATGTGGAAAGTTAGCCTGTTAGCATTAGCCGTTTAGCATGCAATACCGACAATGGCTGTTTCCGAAAGCTTATGCAACTGACTCGAATCCTCGCTGCCTTATGCAATGACTTTGCTGGCAGAGTTTGCACATGAAGGTACCTCACGAAACTGGTTTTGGACAGACTTCTGAAGCAGCATAAAAGTTTAATGATCTACAACAAAATAGAGAGACTGAGAACTAAGCGAATATTTAATTACAATACTAATTTCTCGCTAGAAATTACATCAAAAGTGAAAAAAAGTTGGTCAAAAACCTACATCTACACACAAACTGACCACCAACTGCAACTTTCAGATTCCATTTTTAATTTTTAGCTCTTCCATCATGGAGTTGAATGCATAGGATTGTGGGATATCAAAGGCAGTGAAGGATACATCTATACTGCCTTCAAAAATCGATCAGATGAAGGCATCTCAAGAGACAGGAAGTGAAGCTAACACTGGATTCAGATGTGCCTTGATGCCTTCGTACCTTGGAATACTTCTTCTGAATTTTTCAGATTTCAGATACAGCCAGTGACTAACAAATATGGCAGTTTATCATAGCGAGTTGTAAACTTTTAGCTGATTTATTTGTCTGTCTGCAACATAATGTCACATTAACTGTTAAGTAGACTGTGTATTATATATTATATTTTATACTTCTTTGCTGCTCTAACATTATATTATAGGAGAATCTGGAATTTGTTGCATATTGATTAAGGCTCTTCAAGCCCCTGGAACACACACCTTTCATGGCTAATTTGGGGACAATGCAATGAAAGCAGCAAAGTGTGGTGCATCAAATGTCACCCATCATGGTTATTTCAGGGGCCATTTGACAGCGCACTTCCTGTCTGCTAGCGTCTCTCTGATATGGTAATGCTAATTAATGGCATCTTATCATGGTGGCGCTGATACTCACAATCAACACGATCTGGCTGTGTGTATTTCATTTAATGTCCTTCAGCCTCAGCCAGTGGCTGTTAACATCGTTAACCTTTACTCGGACACAATGGAGATAGACAATTGTTTTGTTTTACAAAAATTGTATTTGATCAGGGCTCACCTTTTCCAGAAGCCTCTTCTCTTGTCCTTCTAAATGCCAGATAAATAAACAGAGCTGCTTAGAATGTCACTCAGCTCTCGTTTTCACAGTTAGGTTTCTGACATGTGACTAGAAATGATAAAATAAGGATGTGTGTGTGTTTATGTGAGTGCTACAAACAATTATTTGTTGGAAGTCTTGTAGGTTTTGAATGAGGATAAAGGTTGGATTTTTCTGGAAGCCAGATTTTGTCATTTTATTCGTCATGTTTGTGTATTTATATATTTCTAAAGCAGCTTAGTTTCTTGCAATTGCAACTTCATATATCACAATAGTGGCTTTATTTCTAATAATTGTGACTTCATATTTCACAGTTTGCGTCTTTATTTCTTACATTTGCACCTGTATTACAAAGTTTATTTGAATAAAAATACAGTAAAAACATTTAAAACTGTAATTCATCCCTGTGATGGCAAAACTGAAATTTCCATATATGCTCAATTGCTGCTCAAGAAACATTTCTTATCATTATCAGTGTTGAAAACAGTTGTGTTGCTTAATATTTTTGTTAATGCATTTTTATGATTCTTTGAGTAGAAAGTTCAAAAGAGTAATTTTTTTGGTAACAACGTAAAAGTCTTTACTATCACTTTTGATCAAAATAAAGCATGCTTGCTCATAAAATAATTTATTTTAAAAAATCTTACTGACCCTAAACTTTTGAGCGATGGTGTGTGTCTCTGAATGTGACTATAATTCCTATTTTTGAACAATATCTCACAATTACGCTTAGGCAGAATCTGTATAAGATATACTAATATAAGCTTCTATCTACAGTGACTGGCCATATGACTTCTAATCATTAAATAGTGCTACTCATGTCATGGCTCGTTTACCTACCAAACAAATCTGTTTCCTTGTGTGTACCATAGGAAGACTAGTGCACTGCACAAAGATAAAGGACACTTCTAGGCGTGCTTCCAAACCCTAGTGAGGACCTAGACAGCATTTTTAGGCATTATAGGCACGCTACCAACACTACAGGCCATTCCAAACAGTAGGCAGCAGAATTACGCTGCCAAATAAGATGCCTTGTTTTGGCCAAAGGCATCACATGTAGCCTTCACGGACACTCTCGAAATACATTGAATGAAAGGAACATTTTCTTTATAATTCTAAAATTATTTCATTGTATTCAATTTGTAAAATAGAAATTGAATTATTTTTGTGTTGGAACTACATGAAAAAATGTAAACAATCTCTTACAATTTAAACAATTTAAATATTTGAATATTTAAATATTTGTTGCCAAATGAAACTGGACAGTGGATTTCTAGTTCCCAGCATGGACTGGATTGAAGTGTGAATGTTGAAATGAGGTGTTTGTAAGTAATGGGCAAAGATTTGTCCAGTTATATTGGATTTTATGGGAAGTTTCACATCTGTTGTAGGTTTTATTGTCCCCACTGTACTGAAGAGTGGAGCTTGTGCTTAATGGGCGGCTACATACACACTGTGGTGTATGTTGCTTCACTCACTCAGTACTGTGCTAATGTCAGTGCTGCAGAGTCTCTTTTTTTTCCTCACATACATCACATTTATTTAAAGAAACTTATAATTAGCTTGCATGTGTTGAATAAGAAATTTAATTAAATAAACCTTATTAAATTGAGTTTGACAAATCTAATGAAGCTGAATTAAAACTGTGGTACATTTATTTAACCTAATCCAACTAAATTATGTTGGCTCAGTGAAACTTGTTCTGAAAGATAGACATTTAATTAGATGTAAAACATTCTGTAATTCAGTTAGTTCATGGTAGTCAATTTTGTGTTACGTTTTGTTTTTGCTATGCATAAAAAAATTAATAAAATTAAAAAAGTATAACTGTGGCAGCCGTGGTTGCCAGAACTTTATATATGGTAAATATATGGTAAATACTTAACTTATGCTATATACCATATATATTCTTTATAAAAATATGGTAGCAACATTTTAGGTTACATATATTGAACTTAAACTCAAATGGTAACCAATGGTAACAAACATGACACCTAAATAATGCAGTAACCATTCATTTAAATCATAATATAAAACCCTGATCTACATCTTAGAAAAAAAAAATAAAATGCTAAGTGTCACACAGGGAATTCTGGGAATGTCACTTTGCAGTTTACAGTTTGAAAAACTGTAAATTTAACAATATTTTTTACTGTAAAATTAAATTAGGCTAAACGTCCCTTTAGATTTTTTTTTTTTTTTTTTTTTACCGTATATGGTAATTAAACTTACCGTTAACCTAGTCTTTTACTTTAACATTTACATAGATTTTTACAGTGTAGAGCAGTGGTTTTCCAACCCTGGGTCGCGACCCTCGGGTGTGTCGCCAGGATGATTTAAGGAAAACATAGGTTATGTAACCAAGTTCAAGACTCAGGAAAGAAGTAACTAAATAACATAATCAACAAAACGAAAGTAACCGGCAGCCGCCTCAGGTCAGAATCAAATGTATATTTGTGTTTGCGCTCTGTTTTTGCAGCGTTGCACATTGTAGCAAATCAGAGACATATCTGTTGATTTCTATAACGCAATGGCCAATCAGAGGAGCTTTAGTGAGTCAGAATCCACTCACCTCTCAGAACGCGAGTGTTCTTGTTCAGTCCAGAGTTCTGGAAGCTCGCGACATGAATCCTCTTATTATAATTAACACAATGTAGGTGATGTAAATAAGAGATACATTTTTTACGGAAGCGCACTTTGCGCGCTTTCTTTGCTGTATATAGCCTATTCTCCATTCAGAATTTGAATAAAAGTTTCGTTGTTCATGCTACTAAGAGGACCAATGTGGCGTACTTGCAACAAACTTTTGGAAGTGACATCCGCATATTCTCTCGAAATCACAATGATATTTTGATAATCATAATTATGGACTGGACAAAATATGACATGTCAGAATAGATGTGCATAAAGGCAAGTAAAATCACTTTCTTTCTTTCTTTCTTTCTTTCCTTCTAATATATATACGGTTCGCGTCAATTTAAAAAAAAAAGTAGGGTCGCTCTGAAAAAAGTTTGAAAACCACTGGTGTAGAGCATTGAGTTAGTAACATCAAATTTTATTGGAATCAATTGAGAGTGTTGAATTTCTTTTGCATGAAGAGCACTATTTGTGTAGTGCACTTGTGTAAGCTGTCAGTGTCAAGCATTTCATTTCAGTCAGTTTTGATATTTTATTTTGGTCGGGATGCTGCTTTAGATGGTAGTTGACCTGTTTACCCAAATCAGCGAAACCCATCAAATTCCATGTAATGCATCCTGACGGAAAACACTTTAATCTTTGTATTCATGAGCACGGCAGGGAGAACTGAGCCTGGTGATTGAGAGAGGTATTTCGACAGACTCCAAACTCGGAGACGTGGGTCCCGGGTGGTTTCTGTGCAGCTGAAGACAGTGATCATTGTAATCTTCACCCTGGCAGGGGACGAGCCAGCTTGCCCTGGGTGTGACACGCCTGTCACTGGAGTCCACGCTTGACAGCGTTTGGGCATGACAAGTCCCACCGCTGTGAGGCAACCGTCCTTCCATCCCTGTCCAACACATACCCTCACACGAACAGAGGTCTACAGACAATCACACACATTCACAATCACATTCTTTTTCCTGCCTTTACGGAATAGACTGCCAGGCAACTTTTGTCTCCCTCGGCCCCCTTTGTGTCCCAGTCGACTGAGAGAAGTGACAACTTTGTGATGGCTGAATCATAGCTGTGCCCATCTTATCTTCCTGAACATCACTTACTGTATGTGCATGTGTGTCACTTTCCAAAGTCGTTTTACTTTCGGGAATGGTCCTAATTCCTGTGGACGCAGAGTTGACATTTAGTCAGTTGTCTTGTTTATGATGCTGCTTCACATTTTCAGTCACTTCGCATGGCAACCGAGGCTTCTCGGATCCCTCTCCTCTAATGAAGCTCATCATGTATGCTGAGGGGACGGAGTCACGGTAGAAGCACACAACAATGACCCCAATCCGTCAGCAGCTGTTGTTTCTCTTTGCGACGACGACTCTTCCATCTACACCAACGTGTCATTGACCAGACTTTGTTTGTTCTTGTATGTCTTGCTCCTTCTTTGTGATGGTTCGCAGGGTTTGGCAAAATTCAGAATTGGAGAATTGACTCTTTTTCATTTCACGAGTTGCAATTGGGAACACTTCATAGGAAGCTGAATTGGAATGACAGGAACTATACTGATTTGGACTTCAAAGAAGCACTGGTAATTCATTCTGGAAAATAAAGTGTTCTTCAACAGTTAGTTACAAAATCTGTCTATTGTTCGTTCTATCTTCCTGTTAGTGGTTTTAGTCTAACTATCATACTGTCTATGGTTCTACTGAACTATTGTTCTATCTGAGGCTGTATCTATCTATGGTTCTATCTGTGGTTCTATTTAACGATCAATCTGTCTATGGTTCTAACTGTCATCCTGTCTGTGGTTCTAACTATCATTCTATCTGTGGTTCTATCTAACTAGTATATTATCTATGATTGTGTCTATTTGTGCTTTTATTTATGGTTTTATCTGTGGTGCTATCGAACTATTGTTCTGTCTGTGGTTTTAGCTATCATTGTAGTTTCATTTTAGAAGTCTCATTATAGTTGTCGTTCTAGCTATCGTTAGATCTATGGTTCTGTCTATTGTTCTATCTGTCTGTATAAGGTTTTATCTAACTATCGTTCTAACTATCATTCTATCTATGGTTCTATCTGACTATTTTTTTATCTGTGTTTTGATCTATGGTTCTAACTGTTGTTCTTTCCATGTCGTTCTATCTATGGTTCTACCTAACTATCATTATATGGTTCTACCTAACTATCATTATAAGGTTCTATCTACCTATCATTCTTTCTATGATTCTGTCTATCTAACTATCATTCTGTCTAACTATCTAAACTTTCTAACTTCTATCTATGGTTGAATATATCTGTGGTCCTGTTTATGGTTTTATATATGGTTTTATCTAACTGTCATTCTATCTATGGTTCTAACTCTCATTATATCTATAGTTCTAACTGTCGTTCTATGGTTTGATCTATGGTTCTGTCTAGCTATTGTTCTATCTATGGTTCAATATAAGTCCTATACAACTATTGTACTATCTATGGTTCTAAATATGATTCTTTCTGTGGTTTGATCTATGGTTCTATCTAACTATTGTTCTATCTATGGGCCAAACTATCGTTCTATCTATGGTTCGATCTATGGTTTTACCTAACTGTCATTCTATATAATGGTCTGGTTCTCTCTGACTATTCTATTTGTGGTTCTGTTTATCGTGCAATGTATGGTTCTAGAGTTCTATTTATCATTTTGCACATAAGGCCTATACAACTTCTGGATGGAACAATGTTTAACTTATTTTCAAAACTGTCAAAAACCATAAATTCTAATTCTAAATCAAACTCAGGAATTGAATTGAAATGTATAAGGCGTTCTCAATTCAATTTTAAATGGCCACAACCCTGCATCATCATCAACCTCAATATGCTTTACAGCCGTTTGCAGTAAGTGAGGTGGACAAGAAGTCCTGTGGCTTCCTGAGAACAAAGCCCTTTGTCAGAGACGGGTGATCGAATGAAGGAGAAAGATACAAGGAGAGACGCGCAGAGACAGAGATACAGACAGTAGCTAGGCTGACAGCCCCTACGGCAGACGGACAGAGATTGATAGATGTGTTTGAGTCGGTGGGGACATCTGAGTCACTGTCCGCGTGGTTTTATAAAGGTGCTTGCCCCTGCTGGTCACGGCCCTGTTATGTCTTCTTCAGGGTCAGAGACAGAGAGGCTCAGACAAAAACAACTTGAACAATGACGCTTGCGAGCACCCCATGCTTTTGACAGCGCGCATCAATCAAACACGTAGCCCAGACTCAATTCTTTGATAGGACACCTTGATGGCTGAGAGATGCATGACACCCTGTTTCACCTGGCAGTAAACAAAGTCTACGGATTATTCATGAGGTAAAGTAACCGGATACGTAACAACGTATGCACTAAGCCTCTGGGCTGAACAAAACGTTTAACTAGTTTGCGGAATACGCCTTAGATCTTTTAATATCTTTCCTTTTTCTTTTTATTATAATAATTCAATTTGAAATAAGCTACTGGCTCAGGGACATTAATATAAAAGGGTCTATGGCCCAATGAAATCTTATTACTTCTAATTACTCAATATTTCTAATTATTTTTCCACAGTTGTATACCCTTTGCTTCCTCCTTTCGCATTGTACTCATTAGAACCATTGCATAATTGCACTCTCAATGAATTTGTGACTAGTGAGTAAACAACTTTTGACTGTTATATTCCCCAAATAATTACCTAAATTGTTATTTGTGCTACTTCAGAACAAGGACAAAAAATACAGGATTTGCAGTATCTAATGCGTAATAGTTTATGTAGGTGAGAGCATGCTAGCACACCACAGTTTTGTAAAACTCAATCCTGTCCTCATTTCCACCATCTCCACCACACGACTGCTTCCATCCTACAAATGAAGCCACATTATTTTTCTCAGCTTTAACAAGCTCCCAACCTTGCACCATGGCAGCTGCTTGTTTAGTACTTGTTGTTGACTCTTTCCTCCTCAATCCAAGGCCTTCTAATGATGGTGCTGGACTGTTTGTCGCATCTAAATAGTTTTGGCTCTCTAATGGTGGCCCACCAACTTCTGTGTATCACTGATTTTAGGCCATATACCTTTGGACCAAAGTGAAGACTCCCTCCGATACGTCTTCTGCGCTTTGTCGGCGATCATTAAGATGGCTTCCAAACAGAGCAGATTGCCTTTGGAAAACTCCGCGGATGTTGGCACACGCACCCTGGGGGACAAGCATTGAATAGGACTAAACAGACATCTGCTGCACTGTGGATGTGAATGTGTGTTTGTGAGTGATATCTGAGCGTGCATGTGATATGATGTGATCATAGGGTCTAGTCAGGCATTGAGTCATCTTCAGTCAGTGAACTGGAGCAAATGGTCAGCTGAGCTCCAGATGAGGGCTATGAGCATGCCGGGCTCACCCGAGGGCGGTTCGGGGCGGGGCGGGGCGGGGGAATGCGCCCCCGTGAGAGCCCCCACAGTCCGCTTTTAATTGAGTTGCTCACTCAGCCAAAGGCCTTGAGGGACACCCGCCATGTCACTTCCGATGATCAACCGCAATTTCAGTCAGTGCGGAGGAACGCTGCCAGGTCCTCTCAAGCCAGGATCTGAATATTCAGAGACATCCTCAAAAAAGCCGACATGGGGGTGGTTTCTGTTTAGATGGTAGATGCATTGTCCAAAAAAAAAAAAAAAAAGGATGCTGACATTGACTTTGCTGCAGAACAAACAAAAGTGAAGACAGCACAGTGATGGACATCATGGATCAGACTGTGACAATTGATGTTCTCCTTTCGCCTGGATGACAAAAAAATCAGGGGTTCCATTAAGCTGCTGAGATGAAGACCAATTTTCAGCTTCTAAGCTTTGGTGAATTCCCAAGCCAAATGAGATGTCTTGCTGAGGATTTGTCTGAGGCAAGCGTTCTCATTTCCAGAGGAAGTACTGCAAGATCAAAAGGAGTAAACTGTCAAGTTCATTCCTCCTCCTCTTCCTCCTCCTTTCGCTGGCCAATCAGTCCACTCATTTATCGGCACTCCAGGAAGCTGTATAAATCACGCCGGACGCCATCGACCCGAACTTTACTCATGATCAGTAGCTCAGAACAACTCATGGATTTGCTGCTTGCTTTGATCAATATTAAGTTATTTAAGAACTTTGATGGCTGGTCATTGGGCGAGCCAGGATTTTATTTTACTTTTTATTCGTGAATGTGTGTTTGTGTTGGCTTGGGCTTCAAGTATAACAGTTGTCTCTGTTGACTTTCATTTCACTCTTTCTCTTCTTCACACTTCTTTTGTCTTCTAATCAGAGGTTGTGGTAAGCGGTGTGGATTTGCTGGTGCAGTCGGAGTGTATGTAGGCGGAGGGAAACCCGGAGCCAGTCAGTGTAAAATAAATATGGACGGTGGAGGGGCAAACGAGAGCGGATCATCTGTTTTGCCATCTGCTCACGCCACTATGTGCGTGGAGCCACATCGATGGCTGCTCAGTCTATCGAGACTTGTGTTTTTTTCGATTGTGGCTTAAACCGAGATCTGCCTGTGTGCATGTATTCATAGACAAAATGCATTTTTGCTCATTAGTGGCTGCTTTCATTGACTGTATATACAAAAACATGAACACCAAAATAAGAAATATGTGTGACAACATGCTTTTTATACTCTCAGTGTATCTGTTCACATTGTGAGGCATTTGGATGCTCATTCCCAGATTCCCCCACTCACCATTACAGAGCTCAATGCCCATGCATCCTCTTTTGGGCTCAGGTACAAAGCGTGGAACCGAGTCTCTGTGTGTGTGTTCCTCTGCACTGCTTATTTAGCAAAGCAGCTGGCATGCTGCAGACATTAGGAGAGATGGAGAGAGGAAAGTGCCAGCCTGGAAAGTGATCGCTGATTGTTCAGTTGGCAGTGTCCAATGTGCCAGCCTGGTGCTTTTTGTTAGCAACCAGAGCTTCAAATTCTCAGCTCTCAGTGGGGTTGGTTGCGTAAACCTACATGCACGCCTTCTTGCAGAAAATGACCCAATATACCAGCTCTCTGGCTATTTGTGCATGATTTTATTCTGTTGGGGAAGGATAGTTTGAGTGGCCATTTATAAACTCGCATGGGGAGCTAGATTTTACGTGTTATGTGCTCTATCATTTTCAGCCGTTTATAGAGAAAAGTGACATTTAGCAAAACAATTATTATTATTTTTTTTTTTATGAACTCTCAGCTTTCGAAGTATTTCAGTGTTATTCAGTGCATTTACATTTATATTTGTTCTGTATTTTTTATTAACTTTTCATATGTTGTTCTGTCATTCTATTTAGCTCAATACAACAATTTTGACTTTGGTACGATACCAGAATCTAATATCTCGGTATCCATACTAAATCGGTAGGTGACAAGTAAGCAGCCTCACAAGATAACTGAATTAAAAACAAACTTACTTCCAAAAATTCAAACTGCAATTCTGCATCCTGTTTTCTACCTCTATCTGTCTATTCATTAAAGATTTATAGTTCAGTAACAGTTTGGCATGCCACTAAAATAACTTTATAATTAGAATACTTGCTTACTAATTATTAGATTCCTCTTTTACTATAGTGCATAAAACCTGCAATGTGTTTGAACTCAAAATGTGTTTCTAGGTCAGAGTGATTCAGAATGATTGAGCAGGTCACATTGAGTCATATTGGACAAGTGGGACTCAAGCAAAACTCCCAACTTTTAACTCCTGAAATGTATGCAAGCTGTGGAATGGAAAGGCAATTGTATGTATGGCTGGATGGTTTCATAAACTCATAAAAGTGTTTTTATAGTGAAATGGTGCAGCTGCTGTGTGTGTGTGTGAGAATGTAAAGACTGTTTGTTGCTTAAACGTATTAGTCACATATATTGGACCTCAAGTGGAAATGGTTTATATAGGGAGTCATAAAGCAGATTTAATTTAATTTGTTTCAGCATCGGAGAATCAATAGCCAGTCAATTGTTATTTAGCCACACAAACAAGGGCTCCGTGATCAAACACAGCCTGATTGCTTTCATTGAAGCACACCGGCAGGAAAAGACGTGTTCTGTCTGTAGCGATTATGTTGCATTTTATGGCCATGTGTAAACTTGGACATGACTGTCATTGATGCGTAAGTCTTGTTTGCGTGCTGGCTCCTCCCTTTCCCCCAGACATACACCACAATGGAACTGCCGGATATCCTTGATTCATCCGTTATCCTCAGAGTGACTTGTCTTGAAATGGAAAGTGGAGATGAATGATGACTAAGGCGACTCTTTAGCTTAAGGTCTCCTGTCTGTCACGTCCTGAACGATAAACGCCACCGGGGTGACAAGGGAACCGAGGGGGGGGGTCGCACAATTTGCCCCATTTCCCCTTTACCCCGCTCTATGTTTGCGGCCCTCCAGGGTCTGCTTCCTGTCTTCTCAGTAGACTTGCATGCAAATTGGACCCAAAGGGTTGCTTGCCATGTAAGACAAAACATAAAACAGAAAAGACAGAACAAACGGTCATTACGCTAAAGAGATCTGTCAGTCTTGCTGGTCCAAAAAGCGGTCCGTGTCTTGCTGTGCCCCCTTTGATACTGAACGTTTCCCTGTTATAAAAAAACCTTTGTTCCCAGCCTGCCTCTGCACTGTTGCCGTTTGATAGAGAAATCCCTAACATCCCCTGTTCCGCAGTAAAGCCAGGGATTTGCCATCCCTCTTAGGCATAAAGACTGTCCCCTCATTCGGTTTGAAGCTGCACCAGTTTTGCCAGCTGTCGTGTTTTTCCCCCTCCCCTCTCTCGCTGCCTCTCCATCAGACGTGTTTGAAGTGGCTCTGGCATTTGGCAACGGAGTATGAGGGCTTTGAAAATTGGCCTGGCTGAAAGTTTAATTCCAGCGCCTGAGTCACAGGAGGTGCAGGGACGCATGCCGACTCGGTACGTTTGAACCTGTGCTTTGAGTGACCTTATCAGCCCCGGAGTCTCCTCATTAACGTCATTACAGAGTCTGGGGAGAAGTCGGAGTCTGGAAGGGAGGAAAAATTGTCTGTTTTGTCTGTTCGGTAAGGCAGTCACAATCAACCTTTGCTGTTCCAGTTGTTCTCAAACCATCGCCCCAGTGGGACCCCTTTCTGTTTGTGGTCCATCTTTGGTCCACAAGATGAAGTGTTTGTCCTGTAAATCAGGGCAATATAACAGCCAGTGATTAAAGACATAGCCACAGCTCCTCCGGGGCCCATAAATAGCCACTGGACTGGCTGAGAATTCTCATGTACCCAGGCGTACACGTCCATCGCATGCTATCGTCGCTGAAGGAGACTAATCCCTGAGCTCAAGGCCTGCTCTTAGACACACATACATACCAGATCTGTTTCGAGGAGGGTGACAGGGTCTGATCATCAGCAAACGCGATCTTCCCCCAAGAAACCCCCCGTCCACTCTGATAAGCGCTAATCCCGGCTCGCGTGGAAGCGTGACCGAGATCAATTAAACTAGTGGCAGATAGCAATCAGAGCTGCGGGCCAGCCATCAAATGAAGGGAGGAGACAGAAGGAGGAGAAAAGGATCAGTCTATCTCCTGCTATCTTTTATCTTCCCTCTTTTCCTTTATCTCTCTCTCTCTCTCTCAGTGCCGCAGTCTTCCTCAGAGCCCGGCGGCAAGCTGAGACTCGGGGATCGATTCTCACCGCTGCCTTACAGCTGCAAAAAAAGACAACAAAGAACAATAACCGTCATCATCGCTACCGCCATTATATCTCTGGCCATCACGAGGATCGTTATCTCCCTGAATGATACTCCTCTCCTGTGCCGGTTACATCAGCAAACTGCATTTCCAGATGTTCATGAATGCTTTGTCTACGGGGCTTCTGTGATGATTTGATCTGTTATTGTTGTTGATGGTGCTGTCTTACAACTGACTTACACGTACAAAAACAATCCACCACATGAAGCATATTTTTTTATGTGTTATCACGCCTACGAATAGAAAGGAATTTGATTTCAATTATGTTCTTGGAGTCGCGTGTAAACAGACAGCAAGTGTATCGAGTTTGCCTATGCGCCAGGTCCCCGGTGGACCATTTTCGCAGGAAGCCCACAGTAAGATTGAACAAGATCAGAATGATTGAGAAAGTGAGATATGGTATGTTTGGATATATTATACTATAATATACTATGAGGTACGCAGTGCTGGGTAGATTACTTACGAATTGTAGTCTCTTACTGAATACAAATTGCATGATGGAAATTGTAGTTTGTATCACAATGCATTGGATTATATAATATTAGGTAATGTATTCTGACTACTCTTTGATTACTTTTAGATTACTTTTGACCTAAAATATATTCCATTCTTTATTAACATCATGAAGTGTATTAAACGATACATCAGGGGTTCTCAAGATCCATTGTCCTGCAGAATTAAGCTACAATCCTAATCAAACACATCAAGGTCTTTGGGATCACTAGAAAGTTACAGGTAGGTGAGCTTGATCAAGGTTGGAGCGAAACTGCAGGAAAATGGATCTTGCGGGCCAGAGTTGAAAACCCCTGCAATACATAATGCCAGGGTTTCCCAAACTGGGGTTCATGAATGAACTACAGGGGGTTTGTGAGTTGATGAAAAGTTAGAAGAATTTGTAAATGTATAAAAGTTGTCAAATTTTAGAAAGGAAAATTTTTAGAAAGATAGAAAAAAAACAAAAAACAAATTAGGGCAAGTCAAATTATGAATCATTTACTGCTGTTGTGTGAATAATATGTAATCATGTATCAAGTAACTGTAATCTGATTATAAGAATTTAAAAGTGCAATATAATCTATTTACAAATATTTGGAATTTGATGACATAATCCAGATTACATGTAATCAGTTACTACCCAGCACTGACTATACTATACTATACTGTACTATAATACCTTTTTGCAGTATGTACACTGTTGGCTACATGAAATATCCAAATAATCAAATATATTTTACAGAAGTGCGGAAGACACAGTATCCCAAAATACATTGCTCTCAACTTGACCTGCCATTTCTACCCAATTTACTGTGATTTTTGCAAAGTTGGATGTGTTCCTGGGTCAGGGTCCTTTCTTAAAAAAATAAAAATAAAATAAGTGCTAACTCCGTCCCTAACCATGCATTGCCATACACTGTAATCTGAGGGAAATAATCATTTGAAATTATTGATAAGAATTTTTATTCAAAGCCATAAACCTTCTAAACCTATTGGCTTATAGAAATGTTGTTCCAGGATTAACAAAGATGTTGATCCAAGAACATGTCCTACTTGGCAAAATCACCAGGTTATCACTTTCATTATTCTGCCCAGAGATGCTGCTCTGGCCCTGTTTACACCTCCTAGTAACATCTGTCTCGGGTGATCCGATCACATGTTGTCAGGAGAGACACACTGCTGTTCACACCTGGCAGTAACATGCATTTCAAATGCGTCTCTTGTGACTGTGTGTGATCGAGGGGTGTTTCCCTGATTTTGTGAACAGATACATTCCTGAATTTGTCCATGTTTCACTGTTGAGAAATGCAAAAAAGTCAAGGAAGAAAAAAGGAAAAAGCCATTTTGAGCAGAATTCTAACGTATTAGGAGAGCTTCGGAAGTGCTTCACATTATATCTTTCACTGCATGTTGATATCAGACAATTTGAAGATGTTCTGTGAAGTCTTGTGCATATATACAGTCATGTGCAAAAATATCGGCACCCTTGGTAAATATGATCAAAGAAGGCTGTGAAAATTAATCTGCATTGTTAATCCTTTTGATATTTTATTTAAACAATTCACAAAAATCTAACATTTCATTGGATAATAATAATTTAAAATGGGGGAAATATCATTATGAAATAAATGTTTTTTTTTTCTAATATACATTGGCTACAATTAACGGTACCCTTTTATTCAATACTTTTTGAAACCTCCATTTGCCAGTTTAACAGCTCTAAATTTTCTCCTATAATGCCTGATGAGGTTAGAAAACACCTGACAAGAGATCAGAGCAGTGTTAATTTCATCGACTAAGACGAAGACGAAAAATATTCGTCAACGAACCTTTTTTCTGTGACTAAGACCAGACGTTGACGAGCTAAAATTAATGTCTGATGATAAAAACTATGACGAAATTAATGCCGCGTCTTCATTAACAAGACGAGACGGGACTAAAATGTTATTTGAGGACTACCGGACATTCAAAATACATCCTAAATCCAAAATGTGTGTCTCTTGTCATTGGATTACAATCAGATGAGGGGCGTATCTAGTCTCAGTATGGCAGCCGCAGTGGACGGATAGGCTATCAAAACGCAAACTAACGATCTGAAACAATAGCCTCAGCACCCGAAGGGTTAGGGATAGGGTGACCAGACGTCCCGTTTTTCCCGGGAGTCACAATTCGTTGTCGATTAATTTAAAGTTAGTGACGGCGGGATAGGCGGAGTCGCGCTGATAGAAGCGCTCTCTCGCGCACGCTCCACTTCTTCAGTACAGCGCGATCAGCTCTCAGTACTCAGCGCTCAAATACACACACAGCAGTCCTGTGTCTATCGTGTAGAGTCAGAGTATCTCACATAAATACAGTCAGTTATGGCTTAAGTGAGCGTAAACAGGTGGGTGAAAACTGAATGTGTGTCAGTATTACATGCATGCCTTCCGTCTTAAAGGGACAGCATTCCTAATTATCCGTGTCATAAATGTTAACCAACAAAAGATGTTAAATAAATGTATACTTAAGTAAAGCTACTGTATCTGAAAAATGAGTTTAATTTGTATCTCTACCAAAACATGAAAATGTATTCCAGTTTTTCCAAATTCAATCCTTGATTCAAATTTCTCATAAGCTTAATTCATTTGGTCTAAAGAGAGAAGAATTGATGCCTATTTTTGTTTGAATACTACATATAATATAGCTACCAAAATAAATGTTGTTAACGGCACTTTGACTAAAAGTAAAGACTAAAAGTTGACAAAAATACAATGACTTTTCGTCGACTAAAACTAGACTAAAACTATGAAATACTCAAATGACTAAAATGTGACTAAGACTATTAAGCATTTTCGTCTCAAGACTAAGACTAAATCAAAAATGCCTGCCAAAATTAACACTGGATCAGAGACCATTCCTTCATCCAGAATCACTCCAGACCCTTTAGATTCCCAGCTCCATGTTGATGCTTCTTCTCTTCAGTTCACCCACTTATTTTCTACAGGGTTCACATTTTTGTGTTGTTTTTGAGGTTTGTGTTTGGATTATTGTATGGTTGGAAGATCCAAACACGGCCCATTATAAGATTTCAACCAGAGTCAGTCACTTATTGATTTTTTATCTGTTGGTATTTGATAGAATCCATGATGCCATGTGTCTAAACAAGATGTCCAGGACCTCCAGCAGAAATATAGGCCCACAACATCAAAAATACAGCAGTATATTTAATTGTACACACTTTTTATCCCTGTGTTCACCAACCCCATCTTGAGTGTTTGCTGCTAAAAAGCTCATTTTTTAGTTTCATCTGACCATAGAAGCCAGTCCCATTTGAAGTTCCAGTCGTGTCTGATAACTAAATATGCTGGAGTTTGTTTTTGGATGAGTTAGGAGAATTTTTCTTGAAACCCTCCCAAACAACATGTGGTGATGTAGGTGCTGTTTGACAATTTTTTTTTAAAGGTTTTCTGACCCAGAGACTCAACTATTTTATTCAATTCTCCAGCTATGGTCCTTGGAGAGTCTTTAGCCACTCAAACTCTCCTTCTCACCGTGCATTAGGACGATATAGACACACGTCCTCCTCCAGGCAGTTTCGTAACATTTTATGTTGATTGGAAATTCTTAATTATTGCCCTGATGGTGGAAATTGGAGTTTTCATTGCTCTCGCACTTTTCTTAAAGCCACTTCACTAATTTGTGAAGCTCAATTATCTTTTGCTGCACATCAGAAATATATTCTTTGGTTTTTCTCATTGTGATGGATGATTAAGGGAATTTGGGCTTTGTTTTCCCTCCTATTTATATTTCTGTGAAACAGGAAGCCATGGCTGGATAATTTCATGTTCATAATCACCCTGGAGTGCTCAAAATTGTGAATATGAATGGGAATATACTTCAGAGATATTTTACTCATAAGAATTTCTAAGGGTGCCAATAATTGTGTCCAATGTGTATTTGAGAAAAACATTTATTTCATAATGATATTTCTCCTCATTTTAAATTCTTATTATCCAATGAAAGGTTAGATTTTTGTGATTTTTTTTAAAATAAAAGATCAAAAGGATTAACAATGCAGATTAATTTTCACAGCCTTCTTTGATCATATTTACCAAGGGTGTTGATATTTTTGGCCATGACTGTATGTTTTCCTAAAATTGGAATTTAGTTAGTTATTTTCCCTTTAAAGCTAAATGTGACAAGTCATGTTTTCACAGATAGGATATTATTTACATAGCGTTTACTTGTGTTTAATACTGTCGAATTTAAACTGGACCATGTGAGTATCAAACCAGCTTCAACACCTCTTAGGTGCTGTTCACACAGAGTGTGTTTTTCCATTCCAATGCGCTGCTTTTCTGTTGTTTTTCTATGTAAACACACTAGACGGACATGTATGGCCATTGCGCTTGCATCTTTTGCAGCGTCTTGCACATGAGTGGCACGTTTATAAGATGCTGTGTCAAGTTAAAGGAATTTCAAATTTTACTCACAGTGCTGCTCATCAATGTCATCAAGGTGGGGCAAGCTTTGCGAGCTTTTATTTACAGTACCGTTTTATTTGACAGCAACATGACAGGGGATGCATTCTGCACTGTGCTTAAAAAAAAAAAAAAAAAATGGCCCCTTAAACTGCTTCATAGATAAGCACTTCAAAAGTTTAAGTTAAGACATTCACAGCAATTGTTTTTTTTTTGTTTTTTTCTTTTGCTCAGTCTTTTTTCGTTTTCCATTATAAATATCTCAACATTATTCAAATAATATACATTTATTTTTGAAGCAAAATGACATTTTCAAATAAAGAAATTATTTTCCAGATGGGTAAAAAAACAACTTTGTTCAAAGGGAAAACAAGTCTATTTTTTTTTTATTCTACATAGTTTTTTTTTTTTTTATCAAGCACAAACCACACAAAAATTTGTAAGATATCTTTGCAAAATGTCATTTCCTTTTCAAGTAAATTTATCTTGTTTCAGCCTGTTGACATTTTCACTAGAAAACAAGACTAAGTACATCAAATTGGGTTTATGTTTTGTACCAGTATTTCCTGAATTTACAGATTTTTCCCCAGAGACATGCAACCAAGATACTTCAGAATCTCTGTCATTTTCGTTTCTTTTCCCTACAGCGTAAAGATAAGACATCTCCCTACGTGTGGAAATGTCCGTGCAAGTATGTGGAGGTATTTGGCTTGTTAGTGTCTGGCCTCACGGACTTCCGTATTCTAGCCCAGCGAGTCATCTTCAGCTTTGTCTATCTTGCCCCCCAAATCAACACAGGAAATGAACCATCTGCTGTTTCTTGTGACCACAGAACACGCACAAACACACCCATCCGCAGCCGGGTCCCCCCTCCATCCTTTCCAAATCTCCAATCTTGTGTTTCCTTGCTCCTGTCAAGGCAGCTTCAATTACATCCCTCCCTCCAGCTTATGTCTTGGGTGGATTACATGCGCTCACTGTGGGCTGGCTGTATGTAGGCTATGCTGGGCTTTCTTTTCTAACACCCTGCCTAAAGACAATGCTGCTCTTGCTCCCTACCAGCAAAATTCCTTCCGCTGCAGATCACATCCTCGGAATTTCAGCATTTAAGGGGTTTAGACAACAAAGTCGCGAATAAAAGAGATAATTTGGAATCTGATCTTCTTCATACCTCCTTTTCCCCTTACATTTGTTGTTTATTTTAGTTTAGAAAGTGTTTTCTTTTCTTTGCCAAATGGCTTCACTTGGAAGTGACCTATTTTGATAAAAGGGGGTGGGTGGGTAGTTTGGACGGGGTCTGGGAATCAGGGGCAGATTTGCTGGCGAGGCTGATGTCCTGGAGCACATTGCCCCGATGCCAGCTTTACGCTCCCCAACATAAACACAGCAGTCAACAGAATCACATATTCCTACATCCCAGTGAAGTGTCCGGAATAAGAGCTGGAAGAAGGCCACAAGAGTCGATGTTCTATTAATTATCGGATCAACAATAACAGTTTATCAAGAGAGAAGGAGAGTGTTTATAGTCTTTCAGACTTGTTAGAATAGGCTTGAAATCACAAAGTTTGTCTGGCCAAAATAATAATAATAATAATAATGATAATAAAAAGATGAATGCGTGACATTTTTGTTATTTTCCACTTTTGAAAATCGAACAAGCTGCCAAAAAGCTAATTAGATGGAGCATAGGGTGGTTTCTGCCAACTACATTCTTTTGTAGCTTTTTTTGTAATAAAATAGCATGTGTTAAAAATAGACTTGGCTGATAATGGATTTTCTTGTGCATTTAGGGTTAGAAATAACATTTCTAAGTGGAGTAAATCTGTATTTTCACCATGAGAATGTACTCTTTATTTATTTAGACCTATTGGTGGAACAATGCAGTAATATAGTTTAATGTTTAATGAATTTTCAGTTTTTTTAATTCAATTGTAATTTCAGTTGTAAAATTGAATTGTGATTTAGACCTAATAGTGGACCATGGCATTAGTGAAAAAAAAAAAAAAATTATAATTAATGAATCCTTTCACATTTAATTAATTTAGTTTTAGTCCATTTAGTTGGCATATGTATGCATGTGTGAATAATTTATTTGCTTAATTTACTATATTCAATTTTAATTAATTTTAAATATTTTATTTATTTAACTTAACTCAATTTACTAGTTTAGCTCTATTCAGCATGCAACAAAATACTTTGGGTTTACGTAACATTTTTCTTATTTTTAGTGATTTAATGTCTTGCAGTGTTACTTTTTCTTGTGTTATCACTGGCAAAATCAAAAAACAATCAGTTAGATTGACAAAGTGGTGACTATGGTGGCCCACCTGAGAGAAAACGTATCAGCTGTTGTTTTTCATTCTGTGTGCTTGTATTATCTGTTATTTTTGTTGTCGTCAGTAGTGTAATTACTTGTGTATCTTAAAGTAAATCCCTAATAAGACATTATCCTCCTCCTCCAGGCCTTAAAGAGGATCTGTTTGGGTTTGACTTCTCAATCTGACCCTCAGTTATCTGCTACTGATCCAGCTGTCTCATTTCAGTCAATAACCTACAGGCTGATTTTCCATTAGATGAGACCTCTGACATTCAGAAGCAAGCAGGACGACACGAACAAAGACAACAAAAGGTGGGGGCTGATAAAAGTAGATCTTAACCATAAAAGCTTATGTGTATCTACACGTGCTCCTGACGTGCTGGTCATGCAGGATTGAGTCCAGATCACATTCCTTCTCTCTCCCCAGTCATTTCTGGTCACTGTCTTTTGTCTCTGTCAGATGAAAGGAAAAACAATTGCGTCTACGTAAGTTTTAGACATTATATGCAAGTCACAGGACTTGAAGCGATTGCTTCTGCAAGAAGGAATGGAATTACATATGACTTTATCATGCATTCCAGCATGAGCGGATTTACCATTTACCCACCTCTCCACAATCACTTGGCAGAGTAAATGGAATAGAGATGCAGCACATTAGAACTGTGACACTTTGTGACCAAATCTCCCATAATGCCTAAATAGTAAAGCGCATCTCCTAATCTGTTTGATAAAGAACTGCTGGTTCTTCATAGGTTCGGGATTTATCCCTTATCCTGTTGGATCAAAGTGCCATGAAACTCCTAAAACCCAAGAAATACTGCTCTTATGTATGCATTTGTTAATCTCGGCGGTAAAAGAAACACTATATTTGAGCAACGAGAAATAGAAGCGTTTCAGTTCATTTTAAAAACCTTTCTGGTTTGTTCTGGATTTCCATAGTGTGTATGTATAGGCTTGGCAAAAGGTTCAGATGCTGCTTTTACACTTAAAAAAAAATGTTAAAAAAAAAAAATCCACTGTCTAATTTCTATTTAATATTTAATATATATATATATATATATATATATATATATATATATATATGTATATTTAAAATCTGCCAGCACAATAAGACAAAATATTCAACATACAATAAACAAAGTAAATTATTTTATTTAATATATATATATATATATATATATATATATATATATTATATTTGAGAAGAATCTGCATTTATTTGATTAAAAAAACAGATTTAAAATAACATTTTCCTGTCATAATACGTTTTAAATGCTGATTTTTCAGCAGTCATTCCAGTATTCAGTGCTACATGGTCCATCAGAAATTATTCTAATATGCTGATCTGGTGCAAAGAAGCATTTATAAACATTTTTTGTAAACTGTGATTTTTTAAAATATTTTTTTATATATATTTATATATAAAAAACTGCAAAATAACAACAGCTTTTATTGGAAATAGAACATTTCTGTAACATTATAAACGTCTTCATTGTCACTTTTGATCAATTTAATGCTTCCTTGCTGAATACATTTTTTTTACTGACCCCAAACTTTTAATTTGTATTGCATAAATTATTGCAGATTGTATTTATTTTTTTAGGGTTGCTATTAGACTTTTAATAAATGTTTTATGAGTGTTATGTTAACCTGCATGTGAAATCTGCCTCTCCTGAATGCCTTCCTCCTCATCTTCCTATATACATAGACTCCCGTGGAGTGTCTTGTCATAGTTAAAACATTTAGCACCTACTTCCCGTCGAGGGACCCCTACGGTTCCTAAAGCCCCTCTTGTATAGTCTGCCTTGAGACGTTTCTGTGACGCAGGGGGAGCCTCTTCCTTTCTGTCAGGGACCCCTCTACACATCCTTCTGGTCCATATGGCTGCACAAGGGAGATTTGGATCTTCTCTTCTTCCCTCTCGAAAGATGCAAGGGCCCACACTGAGCCAACATGGCATCCTTTTCATTTATCACAGGCCTTGCAAACCGTTCTGAGAAATAATGATGAGAGCAAGCGAGAGAGAGGAAAGAAAAGATGGGAACAGTCATGGGTGGGGAGAGAAAAAAACGAGTAACTCACACCCGCTTGTCCCCGGTTTCCTCCACCACTAAAGTGAATGCGCCGAGCGGTGCTGTATAATTCAGTTTTAATGCGTTATATTGGATCCAGACAGGACAGATTGACTAAGCCTCACCCAGGGAATAAAGCTTGTCTCTCTATTTTCTTTCCTCCAGCCCCCTTCCCCCACCGCCACCATCTTTTTCCTCTCTCTGTGGGGATTTTCAAAAAATATACTCTCCGTTCTACTGTATCTCTCTCGCTAGCTGAGCCGCGGTGCATCTTAATTAGCGGTTTTATGGCTTTCCCAAGTTTCAGTTCTTATTGCTTTGCGCTTATTTTATTTAAAAGCCATAATGGAAGCCAATTTCCCCGGTTTGGCTTTGAGTGAGAGAGAAAAAAGCCATTTATAAGAACATCATCAACAACATAATGTTATGAAGGTAGTCATGGAGGCCCCTGTGCTGCCAAAAGGGAAAATTGCATTGTCTTTTTCGTGGCGTACTAATCAACGCTGAGCATGTGGGACGCTGATGGTTTTGTTTGTCTCTGATGTTGCCAGGTTCACCTCACTATGCCGGATGGAGCAAATTACTGCCGCTGCCGCCGTATATTACAATAGGTCAGACGTACAAAATGTGCATCTTTTATTTTTAATGCCTTATGAATATTTAACTGTGGAGGTCAAGTCACTAGAAAAAAAAAGTGAGTGTAGAAATCAATAAATTGGATTTTTAAATGGATTCCAGTGTAAAACACAGGGTCTCTAAAAGAGAGAGACTTGGAAATAAATCGGGAGAGAGAAAGAACTGGAAAATTACCTGATGGTTAATCGCTTAAGATGCGTGCCAGGTAAAATTAACAGCAAATTTGTGACGCTTGCGCAAGTTTTTGATTTCTGTCACATTTCTTGTGGACTCCAGCCAGTAGTTGAGTATATAACATGTTTGTTGTGTGTGTGGTGGTAAGGCGGTCTTTCGCGCACACACTCACTGTCATGCCCATAAATTAAATTCTGCAGATGGAAAACATGAAACACAAATAAATGTGGTGCTATGAGAGGATGTGTGCCAGTGTGCTTTTAGCTCGTGGCGGCTTTTCCTTTTTCCCTCTTCACAATCTCATACTTTAAAAGTGAGAATCGGGCGAACCTATCGGGACTTGGCTTTGGCTGGGCAAACAGTGATTCCTCACGGTACTCTGTCCTGCACGCTGAGGCGTTAGCTAGCAACCGATAGTGCCATTCTGCATGCGGCTTTGAAAGGAATGGAGCCCAAGGCGAGCTAAACATACTCCACCATCCCTAAGCTCCAGGTTCCAGCTCTCCGCAGATACGGGAGAAAGAAAAAAAACGAAAGTGTGTTTAAAATGTTGGAGAGGTCATAATGGTCAGAAAGAGTGAAATAAACAAGGACGAGGGTTTGAAAATTGGAGCGTAGAGAAAAGAGAGATGGCCTGCGGGTGAGGAGGTAACCTAACCTAACTGCAAGACCTTTGTTTACAGGAAAAATGCAGTCCGAGGATGATATGGCCCTCGGATTGAAGCCAGATGCAGAGTCGAGAGAGACCCGCATGGCTGGCAGCTGTTGATGAGTGCGGCTTACGGTCATTTCCAATTCATCTCTATACCGAAAGGTTCAGATGTTCGCTTCACCACAGGCAGGTAGAGCGACGGAGCACACTTATCTGTCATCCTCCTCCCTCTCTTCTCACTTGGCCCTTTTTTTTATTGGTGATCTGACCTGCAATGAGGAGATAAAGGCAGGCAGGCTTTTTCCATAAATGCACTTATCAGAGCCCAACAAGCGCTCTAACACTTGTCTGACTGACAGCCCAGCTCTTCGGGATTCTGCAGGCATCCGAGTCTCTTGCTTTACGTGGACGCACATGCACAAACGCACACATGTACAAACACATCCTTGCCTCTCGCTTTTGCCACTTATGTGCACGCTTATGTAGCTAATGAAGAAATGTGAGAATTATCGTCTCCACTCAAGCATGTGTGACACCTTTCACAAATATATTATTTACTAATTAATTTATATATTGTATTATTTTATGTATTGCAATATTTAAGCAATAACCATTAACATTAAAATTCAACAGAGAATGTTAAAAATGTGTTATTAATAATTACTCATTTTAAATATAGTTTTAAAACACCAGAATGGATGGAAGGTTTGTTATATTAATCTAGGGGGCTAGTTTGTAACCGAATGCCGGTATTGTTGGTACTGATTGATGCATTTCTCTATAAATTGATTAAAATATCACAAACATGAGCTACAGGATAAATTTGCTGTTTTGCGAATAAATCGAAAATGGATTGAGATTTCAATTTTATGGAATGTTAAATATTTTGTAATGGAGAAAATCATTTGGTAAGAGTTGTGAATATAAAATATGGGTAATATGCGCAATAATTTTTATTTGATTTTTTTATTAATTTCTTTTCTATATACACTTTCCAAAATCACTGTTTGGGTGGATACAGATGTATTATTCATGCTAGATTAATTTAACGTCATAGAAGTTTGATAAACTTTTTCTAACAGGCCTCACAACAACATGGGATTTGTGCTTTTAAAAAGTCATGGAATGCCAAATTGTACCGTATACGTGGCGGGTGCCGCATGCCCACACAAACACGCACATACAAACATTCATTACGGGCACACAGACAAATAAGAGCCCTTTACTTTCAGGAGCGGAATAAAATGGAGTGAGAAGTCAGGCAGCCAATAAGGAAATCAAACAGAGAAAATGAAAACCTGAAGAGCGACGCTTTCACCTGCCCAACTTATCAGCATGAATTTTTCATCAGTCTAGTGCTGCTATATTACCTCAGAGTCTTTAGCCATCTACTCAATAAGAGTCCTCATATTTCATCTATACATCTCGGCGTCGAGAAGATGCTTTTATAAACACAGCCCTCTCAAGCGCAGACAAAGAGCCTCATTCAATTTGACCACTACATCAAGCATATTGTGCTTACTCGCAACCCGCGCTTAGCGGAAAGGTTAGATATGGAACAAAACTGCATCATATCGGGTTTTGTGGTTGCATGCTGAACTTGTTATTGAGCCTCTAACCGATCTTGTCTAGGTCCAAGTTCTGACCTGACCGCTCAAGACTTTTGAATTATGCTTATCTGCAGTCTTGTTCTGGGTCAGTGTTGTCTTTTATAATATGCTGCAGTGCTGCTAGATTAATTCATTTCGAAGTTGAATAGGAGATCAATAGTAGAACTAATTCATAAAAGGTCTAGTTTTACAGGTCTAATATGCAGTGCTGTAAAATTTCAATGCCTCTAACTGAAAATGCTGTGTTTTTCCACTACAGGGATTTTCGCTGAGGATACACGTCAGCGCTCCGACCAGCCTGGGGCCACGCAGACCAAAATTCCATCAACAAGACATTTCTGTGGTCTTGAGTGTTCCAAACGTAAACCATGATATTGAGCTTCCCACCCTGATAACAAGTCCATTATAGTCTCGCTGTAATTTACATCCGTGCGAATGCTCGAGCGTGCTGAATTAAATTAGTCCGAGGAATTTAAATAACAAGAAACCGTCGCTATAAAACAAATTCCAAGAGCGTAATTTTCTGCTCTTTCGCACCGTTAGGATTCTGAATACAGAAGGATGGAGGATGTGTTTTCGAACACGAGGTGAAGGTGAGTGGAGGTTTTAGTGGACGCGCTGAGGTGTTGAGTTTAGCGGATCTCATGTTTATTTTAGTCTCACATAGCCTTGTGTGCATTACATCCAGAATCCGAAAGTTAGTCGTTCTCTATTCCGTCCGCAAACCACAAGCATTAGCATCTCACCATTTCATTCATAAAATATAAGCTGGAAGGCTAGCATTGTAGAAGCGTCCTCCAAGAAGTACACCTCTCAATCATCATTTAAGGTTCAAAAGGTGTCAAATACGGGTTTGCTGAGGGAAATGGTGGTGCGTGCGTCACAGACTCCCTCTCCAATATCGTTAATAGCGTTATCCTAATGGGTTTTCGGAGCTCACAAATCTGTTACGTTCATTATTCTTCTAGTGCCCGGCCCTTATGTTACCAGACTCCCACCAGCTGCCGGGCCTTGACGGAGCTGGGCTGATGTTCAGACAGACGGAAGGGAAAAAAAATCACCCCTTCCAACCTACTGTTTATTTAGATGGAGATAGAAATCATCGCAGATTGGTACACAGATATTCCCCAGACTGAGCAGGTGTTTATCACACGTGGCTTTGGAGTTTTTTTAATATATTTATTTCTACTTTGCGGAGGTGAGTTTGCATGCAGATGGTTCCGACCTTGGGAACGAACTAGATTTCACTGGTTTTGGCCACCTCCAATTAAGACCCCTAGAGACCGCGCGAATGTGCTCGAAAAACTTAATGTAGGCCTTGTGTTTAAAAAAATAAATAAATAAATAAAGTAGAATAGACAAGTAGGCCTGTATCCCCAGGTGTGGTTTGGTCTCTTGATCTTGTGCATTCGGTGTTAGCTGGGATTTTTCAAACACTGCTGATGGTCTCTTTTCCACAGCTGCTATGGCGTTTAAGTAAAGTGAAAACAAGCGGCCCGCGGCTCTTGGGAATGAGTGTTAATCTGTTATTTTGCTACACCTGTTTTGAGTGGTAGATGAACATATGGGCCCTTCAGAGAAAAAAAAAAAAAATGTTTGGTTGGAGGAGAAATTTTTATTCAGAATGTTTGTAGCATGCCTATATTTATTTATTTTTTGCATTTTGTGTGAGGGCGAGTGAGTAAAACAGTTTTTCCTGTATCACAGCCCATTTACTGGCAACAAGACAGTAACAGTAGATGCGGCATTTTTAATCAAGACCATCGTGTTTTACAGGCTTTGAGTTGACAGGGATATGCATTACGAGACATGTCAGCTGAGCTTTACAGCTTTACAGAATCTGTTAATTCAGGAGTCGCTTGTCTGTGAGACTGTCATTAACCTGCTGGATGCTCCAAAGCACCATCCTACAATAAGTTAAAAAGCTGACTTCAGTATAAATGGTACAGGTGGCCTTATGGTCAAAAACCTCGTTTGCAAAGATAGATTGCAGATTAATGCAAATTGCAGTGACCCCAAAAGTCTTACTTATGGTGTACTTAGAATATTGAATATTCAAATAGTTTTGCATTTTTGGTTGTTGAACATTTGTGGAAAGTGGTTGTTGCTTATGAGAAAAGCTTTTGTTTGGGAAAAAACAAAAACAACAACATTGTTTGCAATGAAAGTCATACATTATTAAGTGTACCACTTAGCATTGGGACAATAATAGCCCACACCTCAAACGTCACTGGGATTTATCAATGACATTGCTTTGTAATGCATTATTTTGGAATCATTTAAGTATGATTTTTTATTTATTTATTTTTTTAATCATATTGTGAATGTTAAGAAGTACAGTTCTACCATTAAATATTCATTCTTCTTCCATTTTGTTGACTTGAGGCTAAAGAAAATATGACATTTGCATCGTTTTTGGATAAGCTGATGAATGAATACATTAAGTAAATATAGTAAGCACCAATGCTGACTGGTTCTTATGCAACATTTTTAAGGAGCGAATGTCTTTTAGTGCACTGAATGATATTGAGAAAACTACTACTGAACTAAGCAGCTGATTGAGTTGGACTGGAAGTTCTGAGGTTAAGAAACCTACAGCAGATAGTTTGCTCTGTTGTAATAGACTTAGATAGCAGCATTTAATAACCTATACTTCGGGGGCCTGTCCACTCAATAAGTGTAAGATAAATCAATGAAGTAGTTTTCTAATATATAAGTTTCACATTCAGTCTGAGATAAATGACAGTCGCTGAGCTGCTCCGCAGCCATCCATCTCTCTGAATGAGCTGACGTGCCGTCATTTCACCTGCCCCTGTGAAAGTAGATGCTGGGGGTTACAGCATGACTATATATCACTAACTCTTCACAGACTGACATTGATTACCTCTTATCTAGTATAATGTTACAAATTTCTGGTATATCATGTAGTATAATGCAACATATTTTTCTCATTTCTGTGCCGTTTTATATTGTTCAGCTGTGGTGCACCTGGTGTCTAGTTAAACCAAGACTGCTGAAGTTATTAAGTTGAAGTATTTACTTCCCTTGACATTTCAATAACATGCATTTATTCAGTGTTGGGCAAACACTGAATAACTTATGCACACACAATCTTTTTTTTAGTTATTTATACATTGTTACCTTTTTTTGCATTTTATTTTAATTACATGAAATAATATCACAAATATTCGTTGGTAATTTGTTCTTCTACATGTTTACTAGAAAACAAAAAGCATCTGATGATTAAGTATAACATAAATTATATTGCTGTTTGCTTAGATCTTAGGACAGTTTAAATTTCATCCCAAGCAAACAAGATTTGGTTTCAATTGATTATAGCTAAATATCCACTTCATTCAGCTGTTTTAAAGTATTCTGTTACTGTTTTATGATGTGAGGAGCCACTTGCTGAATGATTCAAACTGAAGGTACATTTGCACGACAACTATGTACTAAAAAAAAGAAAAGTTTTTCCTTTGAATAGTACAAGACAGCATTGTTCACACGGATCTGTGAAAATAACCTAAAATGCTGAATCATTGTTATCAAGTGCTTGTGCATGCCTATATGCTGTTACCGTTTTCACAAATTGACGTTTATCTAGTTTACACGAAAAAGATCAAAAACTTGCACTTTGTAACCCGTTTTCAGAAGTTTGTGTTTTCAGGCCCCCAATGTGCTTAAAAAGTCTTCCATTTGTAGTTGTGAATCGTGTTGTGTAAGCTTTGTGCAAACCAATTCAGCTCTACTGTTCGTTTACTTGACCAGTTTAGTGATTCATTGACATCAGGCATCACTACTGAACATCAGAAAATACAAGACGTGTCTGATTGTTAAAATATTTGTCAGGGAAAATATGCAGTAAAATAGATTTGATACTGAAATCTACATGATTTGTAAATAGCTGTGCTAGCTCAGAAAGTAGATAAACTGTTAACTCTAATTATTTGTAGAGACAATTTTGGCCAGCAGTTGTAGAGCTCCACTAAAGAAACCAAAGAAACGCTTCAGAATTTGATGTTTTGCACCATCAGACTTGTGACTGTGTTGCTCAGTGAGTCCAAATGTATGTTAATGTTGTACAAAGACAAGCAGCTGTGGCTCTTTATGCACTGATGAAGGAAAAGTGGAGGGGATTTGAGGGCATGCTGGGGGAAAAAAAAAGGAAAACATCCTAATGGACAGGAGCTGATGGAGGCCAGAGCAAGCCTGGATTACAGGCTAGAGTATATATGTACGTGTTTGTGTGAGTGAGACAGATAGAAAAACAGAGAGAATGAGAGAGTATGGATGGTAGGTGGGTGGCAGTTAGTCTCGACCTTAATTTGGAGTAATTTCCCCGTCTTTCTGGGCATGATGCAGGGGATTTGTTTGGTGGCAAGGCCTGGTCCAATCTGTTCCTCTGATATAACTATATATATCTCAACAGCTTTTAATCCACATTACGCGGATTTATCGTGAGATACACTGGGATTTGTGAAGATCAGCGTCTGTCACATAGAGAGAAACAGGAAAAAATAACTCAGCATTTCCATCGCTTTTTTTGTTTGGGCTGTTTATATCATAGGAGAGATTCCGATTGTTATTCTTGTTCTTTTCATCATCCGTCTATCTTTGTTTTGATGTCATCTTTACATAATGCTTCAAGTTTCTCAGTCACTAGGCTGGATTCTCCATATAGATTTCAGATGTTTTTGATATTTTAATGATGTCCGTCATATTGTTGCGGAAACATTTGGATCTATTTTCCCCCCTAATTAAAACCATTTAGACGATAATGGTTTATATAATATCATCTGGTAATACGATAATAAATCTCAAACCTATTGTGGTGGTCGTTAATCACTTGGTCTCACAATCAGGGATTGACCCCATAACTGCTGGTTGATACTGAGCTTTAACTCGTTCCTGTGTGTCTGGCACTCATCACAAATTCCTTTGAAGTAATTGGACTTCCTCTTTCTTTGCCCAATTTAACCGACTAATTTTGTGTTTATTTTCTTTAGATCTCTTCTCCTTCAAACATAAGCCTGATTGTGCATTTTCCACTGATCTTACTGTATTCACTTGCATAGAAACCGCCAGTCTCAAGTCTGTTCCTAATACTAGGTGACTTCCCCACCAATCAGCGTCATATCCATCCCATATGTGAACCCTAAAATCTGGTTACTGGCTTTCAACACGCGCACACACACAAACGCTCATATCCTTTTACACTCCAGAGTGCAATTAGTGTGGAATTCGCTCTAAAGCACAATGCTCGGCAACATTTTCACCCTCAACCAAGCTTTGCTCATTAAATGTGTATTTACAATGACAAATGCGTAGCGTAATTGTCACCCTGAAGTCCTTGGCTTGTAACGCACAGTGGTGGCTGTGTCGTCATCCCAGCAAGTAAAATAATACATTTCAACCTGGTTAGCGTATTTTTTTGTAAATGTGTATATAGTGTGTTTTATATTAAAAAGTATTATATTATATTATATTATGTATTAAGAGTAGATTGTGGTGTAGCTAATTACTTTTTTGCTTCAGTGTAGTGTGTGCATTATTAAATTGATCACACTTCAGATGAACTATATATATATATATATTTTAACTATACTATCAGTTGATATTTAATTATGGAAAATAAGCAGTATGTATCTCATAAATTCAGAAACAAAAGTGGTAAATAGCTGCATTTACCTAAATATTTTGCTACAAAACTGCCGAAGTTAATTCACACGAATTGTTCCGACATTGTAAAAAAAAATCAGATCATAAGTGATGGCAACTCATGTTTTTAAAGTACTTTAACTCATCAAATTCAGTTAGCGTATAAGTTTTGTAAGAATTCACATCAACATTAGCTGAACCTGGCTGGGAAATATTTGTTTGATAATTTTAGCTACAAGAGTAATTTAATATCCCATCGTTGTCAGATTTTATTTTATTTTTTCAGATTTATTTTGAAATGTTATCGACACGGAGTCTTCAGTTTTAGAATTTTGTAGATTTGTGTTATTCACTTCATTGAAGTAGACAGCAGCTTCGCTTGTATATCTATTCCTTACATAGCCTTACGTGACTGTTACCAATATGGCTGCCGAGTAAAGTGACATACTTTTAGAGGTACAATACTGTTGTTCTCAACTCTGTTACACTGTCAATGATTCCCCGACATGAAAGCATAGCAATATGCACAGTTAATAACCTTGTGTGATTATTCTGCCTCACTGGTTTATTCATCTATTCCAAATCTTGTTTAGCTGGGCGGCTAACGTAATTTTTACGCTCTCGCTCGCTAAACGGCGTCACCTGAAATAAACTGTCAAAGTCTGGCCAGCAAAGTGTCATTGCATTACCATGATATATTGTAATGCACCATAATCATCCGCCCTGCAGTGAACACCCATTATAGCTCAGTAACCCAGTGTAGTGTGCCACGCTACCCCACACTGCAGACAAAAAGAGCCCACCCTCTTCCTCCTCAGCCCTCCAAATCCACTTCACTCGGAGGACAAGCATATTTAAAACAGCAAAGTTGACGATTTTGTTGCCAAGCTCCAAGAAGTGCTTATCCCTCAGTCTCACTGGGTGGCGAGGAGGACAAGCTGTCTCTGCTATCTCCCCAGCGCCGGAGAAAGAACGGGCGAGAGAAAGAGCAGCGAGAGGGAGGACAGAAGGAGATGATTTTTTTGGGGGTATAATTTCCAGTTGGGGAGGGTAGCGGGATTGTTTCAGATGAAGGAGACACACTGGACACACTAGACATGCTTCGGCCCACACTGACCCTTTCTTCTCTCCCTTGCTCCCTCGTTCTCTGCCTCTCTGCTCCAAAACGATAAGATTTAGTGGCATGTCCATGAGCCTAATCTTATTTATTCACTAAAGCTTTTTTGGATCCCAACATCAGTGAGAGAATTAAAGCGGGAGCTCCCACCGGGAGGTCAGGAGTTTGGTGATGGAGAAACATTGTAAGAACGGGAAAATACCATTTCTCTCGACCACAGCGGCTTAGTTTGCATGTTGCTTTGTTGTCATGGTGGGTTTCAGTGGTATAGAGAACATAGTTTGAACATATAGTTATCATGCAAATATTAGTCTTTGTTGGATGGCTCTTTGGAATACTTAATTCTGATTGATCCGTCATGACATTCTGAATTCAGATGTTTCGGATAATAATACTAAACTCACTGTTGTTCTGGGCAACTGTGCATTGTCCTTCATAGCTGCGCGGTGTCTTTTCTCTCATTAATTAATACAGTTATATAATTAATATAATTCAGTTTAGCAGTGTAATATGTTGGGTAGTGGTCAGTCAGGTGGCCATTACAGCATATAAACCACTTTCAGCTATACAAAGAGGTCCTGATAACCCTGTCGGGGTTTATTTTTATTATGACCGTCTGACTCTACAGTGTCCCCAACAACATAAACGTTTATAGGGGTCATGGCATGAGAAATAAAATTTGCCTTGGCCTTTGGCAAATAAGAGGTCTTTGTACCATTCAAACATCCTGCAAGTTTCATAGCTTAAAACTTCCTCCTCATTATAAACAAAGCGTTTATTTAATCAAGCTCCAAAAATGGCTAATTTTGGAACTGAAGTGCAAGATGACGTCACCCAAGAAAAACATTTGCATAAACACTGCCTCCAGAGCAAGACATCGACAAATTGTCATCTTCTCACCATAGGCCCCGCCCACTGGCGTTCACTCGCTTAAGGGTTTGACACTTGATTACGATGAATGTGAGTGTTGCGTCACGTCAAAAGCAAATAGAAATTACAATCACTGCAACGATGTTAGCCAATAATAACAGTGGCAGATTACTGACAAGCCTTAAAGCACCTGCTCCTTAAAACAGGTCGTTTTAGACAGAGGGTCAGAATGAGGGTTGAAAATAATAGTTTTTACACATATTTTTATTTATTATTTTGTGAAAAAAACTTTATTAACATTATAAGTAAACCTCAAGGAACATATTAAAATGTCATGACCCCTTTATAATATTTGATAAAATCACAGCTAAATTACTGTTAGCCTATGTGTACATTTTTTTTTTATAAAACTTTTCTGTGAATATCAAGAGAACTGATGCCTCTTTTTTAGCATTGGTCAGCAGCTGTGACAAAAAACCAAAACAAATGCTAACTTTTAGTCTCTTTTGGCCAGACTTTTGAATAAACTCATATGTTCAGGTCTACTTTAAAGCTTATTATGGCTAAGAACTGCCAACTTTTACATTACAGATATTACTATTTAAAATAACTTTTTCCTAATTTGATACATTTAAAATGTTAATGTATTCCTGTGATGGAATTACTCCAGGCTTCAATGTCACATGATCTTTCAGAAATAATTCTAGTATGCCGATTATGCTGTTCAAGAAGGATTTCTTCTTATTATTAATGTTGAAAATACTTGTGCTGCTTAATATTTTTGAGGAAACCATGCCTATTTTCAAAAGAGGTTCAAAAGAACAGAATTTATTGGAAATATAAATATTTTGTAGCATAAGTGTCTTTACTGATCAATTTTAATGCAACCTTGCTGAATAAACATACTAATTTCTTAAAAAATATCTGAACTTTTGTACTTCATGTATTTAATTAAATATTGGGGAGGAGACGTTCCCAGCTGAGTCTCAGTTCTTCCAAAGGTTTCTTTAACAGCAGAGAGTTTTTCTGTGCCAATATCTCTGCTGGCTTGCTCCCTGAGGGTTTTGTAAAGCACTGTTCTTTGTGAAGCTGCTTTGGAACAATGTGTATTGTGAAAAGCACTATAAAATTAAATTGAACTGAATTATTAACATGACAGGTTGAATGGGAAAACTGGCAACTCAAGTTTCTAAATGTCTTTTGATTGTTGTAGTTTTCATGCTCTCGGCAGCCAATACTTACACATTGTGGACGACACAAACCAGGTTTAGCACAATGGCATTTTTTAATGTAGAATGAGTTGTATTTTTATGACCTTGAGTATTTTTTTTTTGTATCAAAATAGTTTGATTTTTGCATTGTCGTTAAAAGCAAGATATTGGAAGCGTTTTCCCTTCAGTTTGCTTTGATAGTCTAACTATGCACAACTGTGTGGTCAGTTGGACATTAATATTTAACAATGTTGCATTAGGCTATATTTTGGTCCAGAACCACTGAATTTCAACATAGCAAGCCAATCCTCAACCCTAAATTAGTTTCAATGGGTCTCGAATCAGTCTTTTGAAGTAGGCCAATAGAGGGTCGAGTTGCATCATCAGAATGATATCAGAGGAAACTATACAAGCTGTTTTGAAAGAAATCCATTTCAGCGGTATGAGATCAGCAACTTCATAAGTGACAAAGAGCAAGTTGATTTGATCATGAACACATGACTAGTTTCACAGTTCTAGTGTGCTGTAATTGGCCTCTCTCTCTCTCTCCAGTATCATTTATTTAGCCGGACACATGATAATAATGACTATGTGTGAAGACGTGTTTGCTTTCATTATCTTCCTTCCTGTTCAATTACGTGGAAACTGGTTCCCGGAACCTTCCTATGTGCTCCTGACCGCTAAAAAGATGAAGGGACGGTAATAAATGGAATGGAGGGATTGGTTCGGTGTGTAAAAAGGGGACTAAGGAGTCAGTGTGCCTTCCCATGTTTTTTACTGTAATTAATATTACAGCTCGCTGTCATAACCATGCATGAGAAGTTCCCGTAATCGTTTGCCAAATTCTCGGCAAATCCCCGCAGCCCTATAAATCCGTCTAAATCTCCCTCCACATTTTCCTCTTCTCCTTTCTGTCCCCTTTTCATTTTTCTTATTTAATTTCCTTCTGTTCTCCCCGTCCATTGTCTCTGTTTGTCTTTGACAGCCGTTTGTCTTTGTGCCGAGTACTCTTCCAATTCAATCGTTTGCTCAATCAATCTGTTTTCTCTCCTCCTAGTCCACTTTTCTTTTCTCTCCATCCTCATCTCCTCGTCTTCATTCCATTCATCTCTCCGGCTGTCTGTGTGTCCGTCCGTGACTCTCGCCCCCTCCTTTCTCTTCCCCCTGGTGAACGTCTCTGGGCGCTGGGCTGTCAAAGCCGTTAAGAGCAGCAGCAGTCTCCTCCGATTACACCGTGTTTGGGATTACTGTGTATGTGCTCCAGCCCGTTCCGTCTGCTCCCAGGCTGATTTTCCTCGTCGCTTCTTGTAAAAGTGGCTGCTGTCGCAGCCAAGCCTCAAACTAGCAGTGCGTCGTGTGTGTGCTGGAACTCGCATACCCGTGTCTTCTGGCCACATGTGCTCAGCATCTCCAGCCTCTCATAGGTTGAGGTCAGAGATCTACCGGGTTGTACTATTACTTTTACAATTAGTGCTGTCAAATGATTAATCGTGATTAATCGCATTCAAAATAAAAGTTTTTGTTTACATAATATATGTTCGTGTACTGTGTATATTTATTATGTACATATAAATACAAGCACGTGCATTTATGTATTTGAGAAAAAATATGTTTATATATTCCGTATATTTATATGTAATATAAATTATATGAATATAAATATATACATGTAAATACGTGTAAATATTTTCAAAATATATACTATATGTGTGTGTATTTATATATGCACAGTGCACACACATATATTATGTAAACAAAAACTTTTATTTTGGATGCGATTAATCGCGATTTAATCTTTTGACAGCACTATTCACAATATTACTGTTTTTACTGTATTTTGGAAAAAATATATATCAGCCTTAGTCAGCATAAGTTCTTTCAGAAAAAATAAACATTAAACAATCAAACTTTTGACCCGTTGTGTGTGCACACACATTCACACACACGTAATTGCATATGGTGACCCACACCAAAACCTTTTAATAGAAAACTATTTTCAGTACAGTCTCTACATCTCATTATTTTATACATCATTCAGATGTCTCTTCACAAAAACACAATATATTTCTTGCTGTGAAATAACTTTTCAATTAGCACCCAATTGAATTGGGTGTTTTTCCTCTGTTGTGATTTGCAGTTTTATTATTAACTCAGATGTTTATTTAAAGAGATGGCAGACAGAATGAATCGCAATGTTAGACTTCATTACAGCCCACACAAGAAGAATATCTATTCATTTCTTTAACTTATTCACAGTAATCTCTAGTTTAGTCCAATGGGATTTCCTCCAAAGCTTGTCAGCTCTAGCAACAGTAGCCAAGGTCAACTGAGGGTTAATTATGTTGTTATAATGGACACTAGTGTAAAGCTTGACCTCACACAGAGTTAGATTGAGATTTCCTCGGCTACGGATCTAGACCTGTCAAACACATCATGTGTCAAAGTTCAGCACTTTTTGCTGAATTTATCTGTATCTGTCCGAATTTTACGTGCCTTATTATTACCAGACAACTAGGTCAGTGGTGTCCAATAATACACACCTTAGACGTTCAATTGTACTTCGGTGATTATTTCGAATCAATTCACAGCTACAGGAGTCCAACTAAAGAAAGAAGTTATACATTTAAGAAATAGGATTTATTCAGACATTGTTCTTCTAGAAAAGACAAATGTGTGCCCATTCTAATTTGATGGTCTAGGTGAAGGGAAGAAAGAGTGTTCTCAGAACGAACATCTCTTCTTGATGATACCACGGTAATTTAAATAGAAAGAGAGAGAATAGGGGGAAAGAAAGTAAGAGGGAATTTATGCATGCTTCATGTGATTTTGCCTCTCCTCTAATTTAGTGAAATTGCAACATCAGATTTCCATCGTATTTTAGTTCCCCTTTCTTCTATACATTTTCATTTGCATTCATTCGTACATCAAGGTCACATTAACATAACTGGCCAAATATTAAAAGATTTTAAATTTCTTACTCTCTTTATGCCTTTCCCTCTGAACCCCTTATCTACGACCACTGCACTTTGCTTGCTTCAGAAAAGGGGGGATAGAGTTTAAAAAAAAAGAAAGAAATGGAAGGAAAAAAGCATTTTGCATAAAATGGCAAGTTAAAGAAATCTAAAACAGTTGCTGAGGAACTCTAAATAATCACTATGCTTTTGGAGATGAATACATTAACATAACTTACAGCTCTGGAAGTAATCACCAGTCTAAGAGAGTGAGGTCTCCCCTAGGGCTTGTTTCTTTTTGGTCTGTCACTCAGTTTAAACCCTGACCCTCCTAGAAAGAGAAGGATTGCAAAACCTAAGCCATGTGATTTCCTCTAAGGTGATTTACCAATAACATGCAAGGTAGGGATTAGTTTATTCTTTTGTCTACTCTTTGGAAGAAACAAGAAAAAGTTTGTGGCAGAATATATTTCGCTAACTACCGTTCAAACATGCTGTCATTGAGTTGGCAAATGTGTCATAGTGGCTGTTTCTACGGTGGCCCTCAAGGGCACGATGTAACTGCGGAAGAGAAGCAAACAAAACTTGACAGGGCGACAACATTAAGCTGCAAAAACATTTCTAAATTGCTTGATTTTTTTAATAATGTTACATTACGCTTTCACATCATTTTCCATCTAGCCAGTAATCCCACCCTGCTGGGAAAAAAGAAAACATCCTGAACCAGCCTAAACTGGTTTGTTGGTCTTAACTGGTCTCTAAGTCTGGCCTAATTTATTGGTTTTGGAACACTTGTCAGGCGGGGAGCCAAGATGGCTGACCATCTAAACATCTAGACCAATTTAAAACAGCAAAGACTGGCCAATAAGGATAGCAGGTTGCTACAGATGTTACACTTTTGTTTGTTTGTTTGTTTTCATGAGAAGGTAAAAATGTATAAAGCCATTCCAAAAAAAGATCTTAAACCATCTGAATATGAATAGTCCACCCACGTGTCATTCCAAACCTTTCTTCTGTGGAACAGTAAAGATGATGTTTTAAAGAATGTTGGTAACCAAACACTTTCTATTCCCATTTTTTCCATACAATAAAAGTCAATAGAAATGGAAACTGTTTGGTTACCAACATTCTTCAAAATATGTTCTTTAATGTTTTGCAGAAGAAAGATAGACATACACTGTAAAAAAAAATTGTAAATAAGAATAAAATGTTTTTTTTTTTTACAAGAAAATACAATTCTGGGTTTTCTACTTGAAAAATTTCACATTTAATCCGGTGTATTACCTGCCAATGCATTATTGTTAATTTTAAAATTTACTAGTGATTTATGCGTGAAAATGGTTTCTAGGGGTGTCCCCGAATAGTCGACGATTCGATGCTTCGATTCGAGGAGCCTGATTGGACTCCCAATCTCACAGTCGAATATTCGCGGGGTGTTATGATCATGCCATTTTGGCTATACAGGGGTGCTCAGTGTCTGATTTCACATTGAACTACCGGTTTTCTCCCAATAAGTTAATATACAGCCTATGATAAGAATCTTAAAAGAAAGAAGCTTTAAATATTAACTGCATGAATAAATCCAACTTCCCCTATAGATAAGTTTCGCTATCTAATCCGTCACCAACAGAGGAGCATCTTGGTGGCAGGGATTTAAATCTTTAACAAGACTCAAATTGACACAGGCTGAGTGGAAGACTTCTTTTTTTTTTTTTTTTTTTTACCAGGTAGGGTACAACAAGTGATTTCAAAACGGTTCAGTCTGTTTATTTATATTTTATATTTATCTCGTATAAGATGCATTTGGTTGTTACGCTACAGTAAAGCGCTTCATTGTAGTACTATACGGTGATTATCTCTTCAGCGCGCGGTGCGAGCAGAACAACAATGCAGAATATTAATAACTATGACTGGCACTGTCATATACATAGCATTATAATGAGAACTCTATTATAATAACATGCTGTGGTTTTATAGTGTTTAGTTGAGTTGCATGTTATTGCGTGAAGAACGCGTCCACAAAAGGAGTTCATTCAGAGCCGCGCAGACGCGTTCATGTGCATTCGGGGCATTTTGTGCAGATAGCCTATAAATCGTAATATTTTATTATTACGATTTATATTTTGTTTATATTATGTTATATAAATAACGAAGCGTATTCTATGTGAGATAAATGAGTTAAATCCCATTGATTAAAAACCGGCTATCATATGCTTCATTCATCTTCAGCGCGCGCAGCTCAAAACAGAAATGCAGAACATTATAACTCATATACATAACATTATAATGAGAGCACTATTGTAAAAAAAATAATAATAATTTGTGAATTCTTAAGGGTTTCGCTGACGTTTAATGTTAACTATCTTTTAATCAAAACATAAAACATTATTCACCCCGTTTGTATCGGGGCGTCCGTTACACATTTCCCCTGTGTATTTATGACTGACTTGACTCTTGGTAATGTATTTTGCTCCGCCCCCAAATATATGATTCGACTATCAGTCGACTATCGGCATGATTCGAAAATTCCGATTCGACTATGAAAATCCTTAGTCGGGGACACCCCTAATGGTTTCTACACCATTTTTTTTCTCAGTGTTGGAACAACACGAGGGTGAGTAAATTATGACAGAACGTTCATTTTTGGTTGTACTCTCCCTTTAAGGTGTCCTACTGACCTTGTTAAACTGGTCTTCATAGTGGGGAAGTGCATAAAACCAGCGAACAGACCAGACTGACCAGGACTGCGTTTCCCAAAAATGTATCTACAGGAATATGGATGTGGTTGTACAGTTGAATTTTGCGGAATGGCTGAAATGGTAGGAGGCCATCACAGAGAGCATTTGCATTCCTTTAAACATCCTCATCTTCATTCTGCTCCCTTGGTAATCACAGACTGCTAACGGAGATCGGAGCACTGTTGATGGTTGTGGCGAGAGAGAGAAGAGAAAAAAAAACACAAGGCTCATTTGCAAATGCTGGTGAAGTTGTGTACTTAAAACTCTCCCCTCATCCTCTCTCTTAATCACTCTCTCAATCGCTTTCTGTCTCACTCGCTCCTCATAAAATCCCCTTATTAGCATATCCTCTCAAGTTCATAAAGAACCACATATGGACTTGGCGTGCAGAATGCTGCCCATTTAATGAGCAGCGCTCCGTATCTCTGATATCAGCCCAAAAATATGTGTGTGTGTCACTTTGTGTTGAGTGCTCCCCAGACATCACATCCTCAAACACACACACAAAGCATTTTATTATTTGAGATGACGAATGAAAGGAAGAATAAAGATGTTTTTGGTGCTACTGAATTGATTGTGCAGAATGGACTGTGCGGCAGCATTGCAACGCATTCACTGCTCTTCCTCTGCGGTTTGCATTGGCTGATATGAGGGCCTGAGAGATGCGTCTGCCTCTTTTTAACTGCAAACACAGATTCCGTTTGAATACAGTGTGATAGTGCCGTCGTGTCGTGTTGTGACTTCCGTCGGCTTGCCTTGTCACAGGCCTCTTTTTGATGGCACTTTTGTGATGCTGCTTAGGGGAGGCTTGTGTAGCCTCTTTCTGTCTCAAAACTTGGGGGGAAAAAAGAGAAACACACCATAGACTAATGCATTTCTATGCTGCACGTATTTCTTTTTTGGTGTATAGCACTGCAAAAGGTCTCATAGTCAAACTGTACCAGGTGTGCTGATAGGCTTTTGTTGCGTGATGATATAATGAACAGAATCTCACTAAGTGCAGCCCATTACAGTAAAGAAAAGTTTAAAAGTTACTGTATTTCAAAAAAAATTTTGAGTGACCTGTCGTGCACATCTAACATATATGGTTCACAAGTATGATTGCAATTCATCATGTACTGCATGGTTTCCATAAAAATTTAATGTTTTATAAACGGCAATCTGAATCTTTCATGTCAGAACAAAATCAGATTTCCAAGAACACATCCAGATTATATGATTTTGATGAATGTGTTTTAAATGTAGTTTCCCTTCACAACTCTTTCTTAATATGCTGATTTGGGGCTCAAGAAACATTTGTGCTGCTTACAGTGTTATTTCAGTCTTATTTATTTATTGTTTTCATTTAAATTTTAGCTTAATTTGTAGTAATTTTGTTATTTGATTGTTAATTAGTTGCTAAGGCAATATTTCTAATTTTCATTAAATATTTATTTTTCTGAAACCTATTTCAGTTAACAAAGATGTTTTATGTAGTTTGAGTTAATAATAATTACCATTTATTTATATAATTATTTCTAGATTAATTGAAAGTAATATAATAGCATTTGTTTAATTTTTTCAGTGTATTTTACCCTTCAAAAAAAAACTAAAATGATACATGCATACACACACACACATAAATATGTATTAAAAGTATAAAATTAAAGGGATAGTTCACCCAAAAATAAAAATTCTGTCTTTCTGTCAATTATTTTTGACGAAATGCGATAGCTTTCTGTCCCTGCATAGACAGTAACACAACACAACATAAAGTTGTTATTTTTGTGCACAAAAAGTATTCTCATAGCTTCATAAAATTAAGGTTAACCACAGATGTCACATGGACTATTTTAATGATGTCCTTGCTACATTTCTGGACTTGGGAACAGTTCAGTTGTATTTCTTATATTACCTTTTTGGGCCTTGCACGTGTCAGTTGTGTTGCTGTCTATGCAGGTTCAGAAAGGTCTCGGATTTCATCAAAAATATCTTAATTTGTCTTGGGTTTGCAATGACATGAGGATGAGTAATGACAGAATTTAAATTTTTGAGTGAACTATCCTTTAAATGTTTTTGTTTGTTTGTTATTCTGCAGCTACTGCACATGGGGCCGAAGCACTGCTCGCCATGCATTTTAATAATCAAATATGAGCGAGGAAAGACTGATTGTGGAATATTACTTCTAAACTACACGCTTCATATTTAATTACCTTAAAGGGGTCATCGGATGCAAAATTCACTTTACTAGTTGTTTGAACATAAATGTGTGCTGAAAGTGTGTGTACACATCCATCCTATAATGATAAAAATCCACCCAGTGCTTTTTTTTTTTTTGAAAAGTAGTATTAAAGTAGTATTAAATTGTAAAGAAATTACAGATCCATCTTTGAAATCTGATTGGACGAAAATCATTCATATCTAGCTCATGAGCACAGAGAGATTTGCGAGTGCACAGGGCACAGTTTGAGTGAGAGGAGAGACATGTTTTAAGTCTCTGGGTGAGAGCAGCGGACTGAGTGCGCGTGTCCGGTTTTGTGCAAGAGCAAAGGAAATCCACGTGCGAGCGGAAAGATTTGTGCATTATATTTATGTGCTTTCACGCAACAATAATTCGCTCTCGACATTTGGCAGAAAAATAACGCCATAGGGCAGAGCTCATTAGCATTTAAAGCAACATGGACTAGAATGGCTTGCTAAAAACAGAGCTGATTTTGACATGGTAAAAAAGTAGTTTTTTACACTACCATTGAGAAATTATAACCAAAGTATGTTATATACTTTTCATTAAGACCCTAAAGAACCATATCAGCTTGTAGAAAATGGGCATCCGATGACCCCTTTAAAAATATGCTTCACTTTTTAATGCAAAATATAATTTCGATTTTTAGGTGAAATATGAAGTGTTTTCATGAGACTCAGCCTGCTAGTTCAACTCTGTGTAGAAACAGGGGAAAAGCAGAATAAGATGTGTTTTTTTCCACTACCAGCATGAGAGAGATAAGAGTAGACTGTTATTCTCAATCATGATATGACCTCCCTTACTGGGTGCCTTCAGATTACAAACACTTGTAGCAGTCTATAAAAACGGCACCATTCATGTAGCGCAAGTGAGCGAACGCCTTTATAGTGAATTGTCTGAATGACGGCCAGTGAGCTGTTGACACCGCACCGGATCTGCTCCCCGGGGTTTAGATAACGTGAAGATCTACTGATGGTTGCGAGACTGACAGAACGTGAGGGGGCCTGAAAGAGAGCGAAGATGAGAAACCGTGAAAGAGCTAAAGTGAGAACAAGGCAGTGTTTTGACTTGGCAGACTTTCTGCTAACCGACAGAATGAGTGAATGAAAGCGCTTCGCCGACAAACCGAGGACAGGGAAAAGGATCGCACAGACGTCGGAAAAAGAGCCAGATGAAGGGAAAGCTCACAGCTGTCTCCCAACAGAAGGAAGCATCGCTCTCCTGATGTTACAGGTGCAGACCCCCTCCTTTTCTTCTCGCTCTCTTTTTCTCTCTCTCTGAAGGTTGTCTGGCGTGAACGCCCTCAGTAAATGTCAGAACAAGCTGCTGCTCTTCCCAGACCACGCAGTGGGAGAACCACCAACCTCATCGCCTTGGCAACCCCTTGTCTCTCATCCGAAAGAAAAAGGCGAGGAGGAGGAGAAGAAAAGGGCTTTTATGCCGCTGACCCCCCTCCCTTCCGTGCGCACACACTCAGACATGCCCATCAACCCTCCCCGAGAGACCCTTCTGAGACCTGAAACATGTGGGTGAGCTCCCAGGCTTTCTGAAAGGACTGGATAGAAAGGAGAGCGGTGGAAAAAAACAAAAAAAAACTGAGAAACTTTGCCAGGGAGAATGATGGAGACTTATATAGACTTTAACCAATTTGATGGCCAACAGGGCTGGTTTTTCACTTCTGTGCATGTCAGACTTTGTTTGTTTAGACGAACTGCATGTGTAGTGCAAGACTTTAGACTAAAAATAGGAATTAAGCAGATTTCTGAGAATAATTGCTAAATAAGGTTGGTTAAAATACTACCGTGGTGCATTTTACTTGTCAGAAAAACTACCCGCTGTATCAAGTTACCAAGGACACGTGGTCATGGAGTGTGAGAATATTATGATAGTCTAAAATTTAATACGTAGAAAGGTGAAAAATATTTACTTATTGAAAAACCTGATTCAAAAAAAAGAAAGAAAAAATATTCAGTATGTAAATATGCAGTGACATTTCTTATTCAGTTAGATTTTGAGTTCTGAACATTGTTTATGTGTAAATTGTTAGATTTTCACTCTTGAAAGGTGATGTGATTGGATGAGCTATTGTTGATGTGTCAGGCCACGCCTACAAACAGACCATGCTTACTTTTTCATGCTCTCTCCACATTAAACATGGGAAACATGGGACTGTGATTAATCATGATTAATCACAAATTTAAAATACTAGCCTGTAAATGTGTTGAAATAAAGAAATGCATGACAGACTAGTTTAAGGAAACAGAACCTTTCACACTTCCGCCAGATATGAGACATAATCCTCATTATTCTTTTATCATTATTCTTTTGTTTTTATTCAGCCATTATCAGCCTTTATACTGGCAATAAAACGTTTACCAAACCACATCGCTTCAATCCCAGTATACATTTACCCAACTATTATCAAAAGCATTTCTAAATAAATACAACAAAACATTTCTTGCGACCTTACGTGAAATATTATCGCACAATGCATTATGAAGAAGATTTGGACCTGTTCTGCAGCTGCATTAGAGCTAACATTAGCATCATGCTTCATAAGACAATTTATGAGATTAATAGTACACTTTTACTCAGAACTCACTTCAAACCACCATCGAGTGTTTGTAATAACTTCCTTTTGCGATCACACGTAGAATTTGGTCGTTTGCTGTTGTTAAAATATGCTATTTATAGCCTTTTATATCCCTGCACAAATTAGCATTTCAGATGCACACATTCATTTCAAGAAAATCACATACAGAACATATCTATCGTAATCGTGTCTTTATTATCTTATGTAATCTATAGTGGCTGTTGTCAAGTTTATTTCTGCTGTGTAAAAGCCTTAACATGTATGCTCTGCTGAAACTCACGTTGTTTGTGATACAACCGCCTCTCTGTTCTTAAGTTGCCCGGTATACATTACAAGTATAATACACATTAGTAAAAGGATCTATTTTTATTTTTATTTATCTATATACACTTTGGGCGACCGCCGTACATTAAAAAAGTAGCCCAAAAAACCGCAAACCACGGCTCTGTAATTTTTCCCGCAACTGTATTTTCAAAATAGTCCACTTGTGCTGTTTCCCTGGCAACACTGGTTTGCTGTACCCTCATCACACAATGATAGATAACCTTCCGCGCTGCGATGACGGGAAGAATTTGGGGTCAAACCTTATCAAACAATTAATCTGCGTTAAAAAATTTTTTTGATTAATCGCATGCGTTAATGCGTTAACGTTGAGACCCCTAATTTTAATGTTAAAAGGAAATAAAAAAGGTATTAAAGGGCATATAGGACACTTAAGGCTGAAATTATTTATAAAACAAGTGTTTTTTTTCACTCTTTGAAAGGTAAGCATCTAGTTTCTGAGCCCCTAGTAGCACCAAAAAGAACTGCAAAAATAATTATAATTATTTATTTTTTTCTAAACACCCCACCAATCTGCTATTGGCCAGCCCACACCAAGCTCATGTGATTGGTTAAACCACTGTTGCTGTGTCAGGCCACGCCTATAAACAGACCACTCTTACTTTTTCAAGCTGTCTGCACATTAAACTGGGAAAGAACAAGGTATATTAATATATTTCTTCGTTCAGTGCTGAATTCCTTAAAGTATAAAGTAAATGTGCAGCACTTAAGGCTGAAATTACCTATAAAACAAGTGTAATACAAGACTTTTTCAACTTTTAAAGGTTAGTTTCTGAGCCTCTAGTTGCACCAAAATGAATTGTGAAAATACTTTTTAATTAAAAATACTAATATGTTAATTATATATTGACTATAATGATCATTTAAAATATGAAATGTCCACTAATCTGTCATTGGCTGGTTCAGCAGATAGTCCCGCCTCAAGATCATGTGATTCGTTGAGCATCTGTTGCTATGTCAGGCCACACCCACAAACAGACCAAAAGTTCTCTGCACATTAAATTGGGAAAGTAGAAAGTATACTAACACATTTCTTCTTCAGTGCTCAATTTTTTAAAGTATAAAGTACATATAGGACACTTAAAGGGACACTTATTCACCCAAAAATGAAAATTGTGTCATCATTTACTCACCCTCAAGTAGTTCCAAACCTGTATGAATTTCTTTGTTCTGCCGAACACAAAGGAAGATATTTTGAAGAAAGTTTGTAACCTGGCTGTTTTGGGGCACCATTGACTTCCATAGTAGTAAAAAATAAATAAAAAAAAATACTATGGAAGTCAATGGTGCCCCAGAACTGCTCTGTTTACCACATTCTTCAGAATATCTTCCTTTGTGCTCAGCAGAACTAAGACATTCATACAGGTTTGGGAACTACTTGAGGGTGAGTAAATGATGACACAATTTTCATTTTTGGGTGAACTATCCCTTTAAGACTGAAATTACCTATAAAACAAACTTTGAATGCAGTCTGTCTCTTAGATTCAGTTCCTGCGATGCACTATGGAAATGAGTGATGTCTTTTTTTTTTTTCTCCCTACTGTGTGAGCTCCATATTCTCTGTGCAGAGCAAGCCTTATGTGTCATCAGACCACATGGGGCCATTTTGTTGGATGGTACTTTGAGACTGCAGGTGCTCTCTCTATAATGGCTGCTGGGACTGCATTTCTTCCTCAAAAGTGCCCTGTCTTTCTCTTTCTCGCAGTCTTTCTCTCCCTATGTGCCACCTCTTACTGCGTCCCTGCAGCTGAGCTCCTACCTCTCGAAAACTGTTGTTTGTGCGGTATTTTTCATGTGAGAGAGGGAGTGAGAGTGTGAGAAGAGGGTGGGAGTGTAGTCTGGCTTTATGGCGGTGTTCCATCAGGTCGCTGTGGCGACAGCGTTTAGCAGAGCTCCTCAGGGAGAGAAGAAACGACTGTAAGAGTGAGACAGAAAGAGGGAGGAAGGTATAAATAAATTAATGAGTGAGTTGATAAGGCCAGAAATATAGTTAATTGTACAATGAGCGATCCCATTGAACATACTTAACACGCCATCTTGCTTTTGTTGTGTTGGTAACCAAGTAGTTGTACCTGGAGAGAGCTGTCTGTTAGCATTCTCATTCATCTCAACGGCAGCTGCTTTTTGGCATATTCAACCCCGGAAGGGACTATCAACTAGAATTCTTTGCTTCCAGGGCATTCTTATCTTATCTTATCTTATCTTATCTTACCCTTACCCTTACCTTATTAACTTTTTTTCATTTTTTTTTTTTCAAAGTCTAGTTGACTGACGGCACCACATTAACGCATACAGTTATTTTATTTTGTATTATTTTATATTATTTTACAGCAGTTGGCCGATGGCACCACAATAACACTTACATTACAATCATTTTATTTTATTTTATTTTATAACTTCTGTTTTAAACACTGCATTGGCTGATGGCACCACAATAACACATAGAGTACAGTTATTGTATTATTTTATTATACAGTAGATAGCCAATTGCACCACAATAATACATACAGAATTTTTATTTGATTTTACAGTGATTGGCAATAACACATACAGTACAAATATGACATTTTTATGCTTAAAGTTCTGTTATAATTTTTTAACATTTAGAATACCACTACTTTTGAATGATTATCAATGGAGAAAGATACTTGTTGCCAACATAAGTGCAATAATTTTCACTTATGTAGGCAACACACATATATATATATATAAAATATGTAGTAATAATTGCTATAAATGCTAATCGCTAATGCTAATGGCTACATTTGGACTCCTGGCAGTAACAAATCTAAGCTGCTTACTCAAGGGTTATACTATGTCTGTCTTACAAATCCCTGTGCCATTAAATTAGATGTTTATAGCTAGCTATTTGGATAACAACACATGTCGAGTTAAACTAACTTACTCTGTTTCTCTTCAGAATGTTAACATTTGACCTGAAGTTGACAGTTTGAGTTAATGCCACTATAGCGTCTCTTGCAGCAGCATTTTTTTTTTCTCCCAAGAAACTGAGTTTAGTTTTTATTACGTTTCCACAGTTCTTACAATTTGTATTTCATGACTAGTGCTTTAATTATTTTCAAATAAAACCAGGACAAATATTTTGTACGCTAGCTACCAGTGACAGTGTTAGCATCTGTCATTCATGTTTATTTTTAACCAGCAACCTGGAGCTAAAATAGATATCCGATGTCCAAAAAATCACTTTTAAGCCTCGAAAACAGTTTTTTTTTTTTTTATTAAAGATTTCACTTCACAAAGTCAAACGTTTACACTTTTTCCTCAGGCAGAGAGATAACTCTACTGATCATGTGCCGAGTGAGTGTCATCACACTGACTTGAAATTTTGTGATTGAAGAAATTTAGTGTGTTAAAATTGCCCCAGTCTTCACTGTATATCAGACCTAAGAGTGACAGTAAATATGAAGCGCTTTGCTCAGTGCGGCAGCGGCTTGGGTCTTGAAGAACCATGTGGTTGTTAGTGAAAGTCTATAGTTAACACTGTCAAGGGCTCTGCACTCTCCTTACCTCTCTCCGTCTTTATTCTTTTCACACAACTGGTGTAATTTTCTTTCAAACACAATATTCTAGTCTCTTTCTCTCTTGTGGTGTGTTCGGTCCTCTCGCACATGTATTTAATGTTTCCTCTGACAGCTCGACAGTATATCTTATTTCATTCTCCTTATCTGTGTCATTCATTGCAGCTGCCTCTGCTCTTTATTCCTCAGTTTCAACTTCTCTCTCTCAATCTCTCTTTCTCTCTGTCCTCAACATAGTAATTTCCTTTAAGTCACTCTTAACAATAGTTCCCTTCTCTCTCTCCCTTTCAGTATGATATACAGCCTGCCCGCCACATGTCTCTTTCACTCTATATATTAAAACCTCTCTCTGTATTAACTGCTCTGATCTTGTACAGTGTTTTACAGGCATGTTACACAGGATATGAGAGTTGATTATTTTTTTCCCCTCTGTCTTTGTGAGACTTGTATGGTTTTTATTTGGTGTCTCTTCAACGACACAACCCAGAGGTCACAAAAACAATATCTTTCATATCCTGAGGATTTCTGAGCTGTCCATTCTGTGCGTGTTTGGCCACACTTGAAATTACTAAAGCTTCAGTTTCAGTTCATTTCTGCATATTTGTGCCTGTGTATGTGTGTGTTATCAGGCATATAGCTCAAACCTAGGTTTGCGCTCTGGGCAGAAATACAGTAATTTATTTTAATGTCTTGTTGTGTTTTTATTAGTGTGTGAGGGGAGGCATTATGCGCATTTGTGTTTTTAAAAGGATAGCTCACCCCAAAATTGATTTTACTTGCTCTCAAGTTGCTGCAAAACCATATTACTTTCTTCTTTCCAGATCAGTCCAATTCATGAATGATTGGTTTTGTAAACTGGATCAACCGGTTTCATGATAGCTATAGCAGAGGTCAAGATTTCCAATGCACGTCTTCAGTTTTGATCACTATCTCAAACAAAGCTCAAATGTATTCCTTCAGAAGATTTTGAATATAGTGCACAAGTCATATGGACTTCAGTCTCTAATTGCATGGGGAAAAAAACTTGAAAAATAGTCTTCAAATGTTCTCTTTTTGTCGTCCACAGAAGAAAATAAGTCGTTTAGGTTTGGAACAACATGATGGTGAGTAAGTGATGAAAGAATTTTCATTTTTGTTTGACCTGTTCCTTTAATGGCGTGTGTGTGTCTTTCTGCTTCAGTGACTTGACCAGGCTGGACCGGCCTGTGCCAGTTCAGCTTCCACATAACCTTAGGTCTTTGGGGATATCCTTGTCTTTCATGTGCCCTTCCACCAATGTCCTAGCAAAGTAGGTCAGGAGATGAAAAAACCACCCACACACCACTATAACTTTGAACCAGGAGAGAGAAAACACCAGGTGTGAGCAGGGTCAGTGTATAGACATTATATAAAAGGCCAAAAGATCATAATTTGTATTGAATCATAATTGGTTTGTTGGTATTGTTCTTTCAAAAACATTAAAAAAACCTTACCTTTTGAATGGTAGTGTAATTAAATATATATTCTTATATATTCTTTATGGGTAGCACACTTAAATGATTTGTAGATTGTAGATTTTGTTGCTGAACTAAATCATAAAAGTTGAATTAGTCCCTGTTCCCTTGTGTTGTTTTTGGGAGGTCTCTTTGGATTTACCACCAGAAACAGCTACATGGAAAACAAGGAGATTTTGGACCCTACTTCACCTCTTCAGTGGTGGCATGTTTTGACACACTGAAGAGGTTCAGACATCACCCTGACCTTTCCTCGACATGAGCTCAAAAAGCCCAGATTAGACAATGTTGTGAGAGTCTCCCATGCTTCCAGTGGGAAGACAGTTTGGCTTCACGTCTGTGTTGGATGGTGATGCTGATGTGAGAGCAGCATGTGGAGTACTGTGTGAATTATCTTGTTACTGAAACGCTGTAGGATGAAATCACTGGGCCCAGGCAGGGGGAGGAAAAGCCCAGCTGACAGCCATATAGAACGAGTCCAGAGCCCCCCAGCCGGCAGCCGGGACATCACCATCTGGAGCGAGGCCTATACGGCATGCTGGGCCTGTCAGAAAGACGGAGCTCTTTTCACAACACACTTTTGTCCATCCTCTCTCTCCTCCGGTGAAGCTCTCACTATCCAGCCGAGCGTTCACAGTCATCTTCACCACAAAAGCCCTCCCACTGCACGGATTGTTCCATTTATCGGCAGGAGGGAGGAACCGGATGGACATCACTCATCCGGGATTGTACAAAACAGTTAACAAGCACAATGGTTAAATTTACACTAATCCCTTGATGGTTATCGGCATCCTTTGGGTGTTGAATCCAGGTTGAGTGTTGAACAGTGTGGTTGAAAACTAAATGTCTTTGACTTTTTCTAATGCTGTTTAAAAAAGACCATCAAATCATCTTAAATTGGTTTTATGGCCTTAGCTAGTCTCCCAGTCTGGTCAGGCAAGTCTGTTGCCTGGTTTTAGAGAGTTTTGGATTATTTTCAGCTGGTCAGGCTCAGCTAAACAAGCTAAAAACCAGCTTGACCAGCCTAGGAGACCATCTTAAACCAACTATCCATCCATCAATCTTAGACTTGTTTAAAAACTCACTTCTGATTGTTTCGGTGCAAAACCCAAATGAAGAATAATTTGTGTTCCTTATAAACGTCTTTAGCAACTTTGGCTGATTAAATGACCTAAACCAGCTAAACATCAGTTTGGCAAGGCTGGGATACCATCTTAAACCAGCTAACCATCTAGCAAACCATCTTAGACTGGTTTAAAACTCACTTCTAATTGCTACAGTGAAAAAACTAAATGAAAAGTAATTTGCATCCTTTGATTAAAAAAAATATATATATATGTATACATCTTTAGCAACTTAGGCTGGTTAAATGGTCTAAAACATCTGAACATCAGCTTGGCCAGGTTGTGAGACCATCTTAAACCAACTAATCATCCAACAAACCATCTTACACTGGTTTAAAACTCCTAATTCTTTCATTGCAAAGACCAAATTAGTAATTTGTGTTTTTTGCTTAAAAAAACACTTTAACATCTTAAACCAGCTAAACAGTAGCTGCCCAGGTGAAAAACAAGTACACTTCCATAATGTACTTAAAGTGCTCTATTTTCACACACTAATTTTGTACTTAATATACTAAAAATGATCCTTTAATGCTTCTTAAGGTCAACATAAGATCATCTAAGTGTACTCAACTGTGCTATTTTGAGACACCATGAATATGAACTAAAATGCACTTTTAACATACTATCTTTGTATTTAAAAAATGTATTTAGCTACCATTTGTAGTACACTTGAACCCATATTTCATACACTAGTACACTCAAGTGTACTACAAGTGGTAGCTAAATACATTTTTTAAATACAAAGATAGTATGTTAAAAGTGAATTTTAGTTCATATTCATGGTGTCTCAAAATAGCACAGTTGAGTACACTTAGATGATCTTAAGCTGACCTTAAGAAGCCCTAAAGGATCATTTTTAGTATATTAAGTACAAAATTAGTGCACGAAAATAGAGCACTTTAAGTACATTATGGAAGTGTACTTGTTTTTCACCTGGGTTGGCCAGGCCTGGATACCATATTAAATCAACAAACCATCAAGCAAACAATATTACACTTGTTTAAAACTCACTTCTAATTGTTTCAGTGCCAATGAAGTCAATGACCAAATGAAGAATAATTAGGACATTTGTGTTTTTTGATAGGTTGACAATATTAGCTATACACTGGACAGTAGCCTCCAGATGTCAGACGTATGGGGTGACATCTGTTTTGATTGTCTCCAGGCGATGGTGCCCTCTAAAATACATGATGCTGCCAAGAAGACTGTCAGGCTAATGATCTGTGTGTTGCTTTTGTTTGGCTATCTCAGTCAGGCTAACTGTGGAGTATTAGTTGCTATTATTTATATTAATCTGCAGATAATCTGCGAAATACCTCGCGATGGAGTTGACAACTTGTCATGGGCATTCGTAAAATTGGTGTGTCCCCAAAACATGTTCTCATTAGTTTGTGCAAGCTGCAAAAACAGGATGAGGCTAAACTAGCATGCCATCCAGGGAAATTAGCCTGGTAGCATACCAGACACAACAGTTTATTTATTTTTAAACTGACTGCTAAAGTTGGAGAGGGGTATCCCTCGGTGGCTCTGTAAACAAACCGGACGAGGGAAGAGATAGTTGGAGGATAGAGCCAAGGGTAGCCGTTCACCTCCATGCCAGAGGCAGATAGCAGAAGAAGCGAACCTAACAAATCCCCTCGTGATCAGAAAGCACACTTCTATGTGGAGGATATAAAGATCTGACTTGGCTGTGCAGGAAAGTCTCCTGTTGATGGTTATTCACCAGACTTTCTAAATTCACTCTGCCCGTAATGCAGGTTTTGAACTCGAGGGGTGAAGTCTAGGAGCAGTGCAGCTAAGCAGACCTGTCAGCCCTTTCAGTTGCATTCTTTGTATTTCTTTCCAAACAAACATTTGAACATATCTCAGGAAAAACCTTGAAGGATCTCATTTGGGAAACTTTCTTCACCCTCATTTCAGCGCTTCTTTCTTTAATTGTTAATTGAATAAGCTATCGCCATGTAATCAATTAAGAACTTGATCCCGACCTCCGAGAACAGCAGTTAATTGGCTTGTGCCAATGAGAGCCCGAGAGATCAAGCTGGGGTATTAACAAAGATGAGGTTTCGGAGGTCATTTGCAGGTTTTCTTTATTGCGTTGATTGCAAAACTGCTCAAGAGCGACTGGGACGTTCAATTTAGTGTGTCGAAAATAGAAAAACAGAGTGCAAAGAGCTTCACCGGGGTGTCTCCGGGTTTGATCTCGTTTTGCATGAAGGTTCCCGACCGCCAGCCTTTGACGATCCAGACAAGCATCCGGAAAATTCCACACCACCTGTGGTCGCCACTGCTTTGTAACCTGCGAGCGGCGAATGAGGTATTGGAGGGGAAAAAAACCTTCATCGATCTCTCCTCACCTGCTTTTTTCCTCACTTTTCCGCTCTGTCCTCTAAAAACATGTCTTTTTCACTCAGTTGACTTCCATTCAAAGCCAGCCAGCGATGGTGAATGCTTGACTAGGTTGCTTTGCCACGGCAGCCCCCTGGGTTCTGGGCAGTGGCCTGAAAGGAGCCTGAAGCTGCAACCGAATAGAGAGCCAGAGCAGGCAGGGGGCTAATAGCGGTGGATGGGATTGTCTTCACGTTGCGGAAGGGGTGGGGGACGGGAGCAGAGAGAGTTGAGGGCCAGAACCATCTGCTTTTGTGGTGGTGAGCATCAAAGCCAGGAGGAGCACGGCGGGAGATCTCCTTTCACCGAGGACACATTGCATATGGGCCTCATATTTCTCCAGGACGGCATCCTGCAGACCTTTGGGAGCCCATCGTAGACCCTTTTATTCTCTTTTTTTTTTGCTGTGTGGCTACTCTGAAAGCTAAATAGGTGTGGAAAGACAGGAATTCCCTATTATTTACCCTGGGAATTTAGATAATAGATGAGTTTGTTTGACCCAGCAGACCCCGAACGGCAAACACTCCTCTCTCGCTAATTTTAGGCATTTTTTAAAACTAGAAACCATGTTCTTTGCTTTATTTTTGTTAGTGGAGGGAAATTAAAAATGGGTCACTGCATGGCTCAAAAAAACATGCTCAGAGGATGATTAATTATTAAAGTGACTAATACTACATTTGCCTCAGAGCGCTTGTGACTTTAATCCATGGCAGGGGCACAACTACCAGTACTCGACTCCCCGTTTGTGAATCCCTCCTTCTCTGCCAGTCTCTCCCCCTTTTTTTGTCTATCCCTCTAGCTAAATTCAATTTCAGATTCAATTAGCTTTATTGGCATGACCAAGATACATATTTGAACTGCCAAAGTTTTATCACTCTGCTGTGTCAGTCCCTTCTTGTTCTCATCTCTATCCTCCCACCCCTCTTTCACCCCTCGCTTCTGTGGCGTGCTGTTTAAGAGAGGAGACTGCAGCTACTGCTATGTTAGCATTACTGCAGATATTTTGACAATATTACCATGGCCATTTTGACAATACTGCTAATGTGGAGAAATCTTTGAAAGAGCACATGATCTAGAAAGCATCACATTGTAATTTTAGTGTCATTGATTAATTACCGTAAGATGATCTGTACAGAATAACAACAAAAAAATCCAGAAAAATGCATTTCAAAAAAGTTATAAATTGATTTGCCTTTTAATGAGTGAAATAAGTATTTGACCCCTTCGCAAAACATGGCTTAGTACTTGGTGGCAAAACCCTTGTTGGCAATCACAGAGGTCAGATGTTTCTTGTAGTTGGCCACCAGGTTTGCACACATCTCAGGAGGCATTTTGCAGATCCTCTCCAAGTCATTAAGGTTTCGAGGCTGACGTTTGGCAACTCGAACCTTCAGCTCCCTCCACAGATTTTCTATGGGATTAAGGTCTGGAGACTGGCTCGGCCACTCCAGGACCTTAATGTGCTTCTTCTTGAGCCACTCCTTTGTTGCCTTGGCTGTGTGTTTTGGGTCCTTGTCATGCCGGAATACCCATCCACGACCCATTTTCAATGCCCTGGCTTGCTTCACTGCCCTGGCCCTGACGGTACATGGCCCCGTCCATCGTCCCTTTGATGCGGTGCAGTTGTCCTGTCCCCTTAGCAGAAAAACACCCCCAAAGCATAATGTTTCCACCTCCATGTTTGACGGTGGGGATGGTGTTCTTGGGGTCATAGGCAGCATTCCTCCTCCTCCAAACACGACGAGTTGAGTTGATGTCTGACCACAACACTTTCACCTAGTTCTCCTCTGAATCATTCAGATGTTTATTGGAAAACTTCAGACGGGCCTGTACATGTGCTTTCTTGAGCAGAGGGACCTTGCGGGCGCTGCAGGATTTCAGTCCTTCATGGCGTAGTGTGTTACCAATTGTTTTCTTGGTGACTATTGGCGCTTTTCCACTGCATGGTACGGCACGGTACGTTTTTTTTTTGACTGGGTACAGTACCTGGTACTTTTTTTAGTACAGACTGTCCTCTCATTGATAGCCGAGGAGTGGATCCAGCGAGAGCTTGATGGAGTGGCGCGGAATTAAAAAGTTTTTCAGGAGTCACGGCAGTAGAGGCGACGCAACTATAACGACACATGAATAATCCCGCTCTAAAGCGGTGAAAACACAAAATGAGCCGAACCGAGCCGTGCTGTGCCGTTCTGAACTGTGCCGAGCTGAGTCGTACCACGCAGTGGAAAAGCGCCATATGGTCCCAGCTGCCTTGAGATCATTGACAAGATCCTCCCATGTAGTTCTGGGCTGATTCCTCACCGTTCTCATGATCTTTGAAACTCCACGAGGTGAGATCTTGCATGGAGCCCCAGACCGAGGCAGATTGACAGTTATTTTGTGTTTCTTCCATTTGCGAATAATCGCACCAACTGTTGTCACCTTCTCACTAAGCTGCTTGGCGATGGTCTTGTAACCCATTCCAGCCTTGTGTAGGTATACAGTCTTGTCCCCGACAGCTCCTTGGTCTTGGCCATGGTGGAGAGTTTGGAATCTGATTGATTGATTGCTTCTGTGGACAGGTTGTCTTTTAATACAGGTAACAAACTGAGACTCCCTTTAAGAGAGTGCTCCTAATCTCAGCTCTTTACCTGTATAAAAGACACCTGGGAGAAATAAATCTTGCTGATTGATAGGGGATCAAATACTTATTTCACTCATTAAATGCAAATCAATTTATAACTTTTTTGAAATGCGTTTTTATAGATTTTTTTGTTGTTGTTATTCTGTCTCTCACTGTTCAAATAAACCTACCATTACAATTATAGACTGATCATTTCTTTGTCAGTGGGCAAATGTACAAAATCAGCAGGGGATCAAATAATTTTTTCCCCCACTGTATAATGTGACTTGTAGACAAGTAATTTTGATGATGTCATTATTTGCCCCTTTGTCCTATGTAACTAATGTTCAAGTAATAATGCTGTTTTGTCTGATAAAGTTATAGTAGTTGAATGTATTTATTTATTTATTTATTTCCACAATTTCTCAATTTTCTTCATTGCGTCCTGCAACTGAACCTAAATGAAGTGTACATGTGCATTTTTTTTTCTCAGACAAATGAGATTTAAAGAAAATTGCACTTACTATACAGAATTATTTAATGTAATTTATCAAATACAAAAATGGGAAAATATTAATTGTTTATCCATTTTGGAACTGTCATAAGGGGGCAGTAAGCGCAAAATTTCCAAATATTGGCTGATATTCAGGCAATATCATTCATCCTAAATCAAAAACAGCATCAAAATCATAAACTTTAGTGCTGTCAAATCGATTAATCGCAATTAATCACATCCAAAATAAAAGTTTGTGTTTACAAGTGTGTATATTACTGAATATATAAATGTACACATAAACGTATATATTCAAGAAACATATGAAGAGTTAATTTGCAAAAACAGATAACTCCGTTTTTAACAATTTTCAAAACGTTTTTTCATTATGCATTGCAGTTAATTTCAATCAAACTGCAGTGGGGTCATTTTGATTAGGTAAAAAAATAACTAAAAAATACTAGCTGACTAACACAATAAAAACACAACATAATAATAATAAAAAAAAACATGATTTTTGAAAAACTTAAAAACTGAGTTATCTGTTTTGCAAATAAATTCTTCATGATATGTATAATATATAAAATAGAAAAATGAGTACATATTATTCATAAAAGTCGATGTTAAACAATTTAGTTTGCTTCTCATGTCTGACAAGTTGCTCTTAATATACCTGATTCTCAATTCATATATTTTCTTCTCCTGCTCCCTCAATCATTATTTTTTTCTCTCTCCTCCCTTTCAGCTGCTCTTTCTGTCTCCATTTTTGTGTCATTAACTTTGGAAATGGCTATGGTTAGTGGGAACAGAGCAGAAAGGGAGGGGAGGGTGAAAGGAACCGGTAGAGAAGGCAGGAGAATCATTAGTTAAATATTATCCAGTCTGTTCCATTAAGGCTGAAGGGAAGGCTCATGCTTTTGAGCGCTTGGAAACAATGGAGCATGTGCCCACCCCAAACGTACACACGAGTCCTGCAGGTGTTCAAGGCTCATGGTAGCACCACATATGGCTAACCTCTAATGACACTTAATGACACTGACAGGGAGAGAGAGACAGGTAAAACGCGCTTTAACACAGATCTAGGCTGAAAAGTATGGCGTGGATAGCTGATTTTGTCCGGAGCTGGACTAAACCATGGACATCACACTGAAGGAATGATATTTACTCAAACATTAAGTCAAAGTGCAATGGGGAATTTGCTAATCATGACCAACATGACATGTCTGAATTCACTAACGCTCATAAAATAATGTCTGATATGTAATGCAAACCAAAAAAGCGAATGCTATTTTGAGAACATGCAGACATCAATCCAGGTGAGATTTTTTTCCAAAACAATTAAAAGCAGCCTGTAGGGAGAGGTAACATCTGAGGAGAATTGTTAAGGCTAATTGTGGACAATTAAAATAATTACATGAAGCATCCATATCTTCTATTCATCGATGGCTAGAGAGTGGTTTTAAATGACTTCCCAATTTAACCCTTGAGACTTGGAGCTGCACATATGGTGTAGTTAACTTCTTTTGTTAGCCGTAGGTGGGAACAAAACGAATGTCATTGCCTCACGATTTCCATGGATACATCCAGTGTTTTGGTGAGCTGCTTTCTTAATGAAATCCTTGGTTATGACGCCATCACAACAGGCAACCGTTGCAAATGCAGTTGTTTTTTGTGGCGAGATGAGAGAGGAGGAATAGTTTGGGTAGCCAATGTAGTCAAAGAGCACTCGTGAACTTGTTTTTTTCTGATTACGTTGTGCGATAGCCAATAATAGTGCAAAGTCCCGTCTTTTAATGTGAGGTTAAGGTTTTAAAATCGCTGCGGTTCGTGCACACACTCTCAAGCACAAAATCGCTAGGCTCATGCCCATTCACACTAATCGAACTGCAATCCCTCAGCCATCTGGCAGACATTCACCCTCACACACATGAACTCTCGCTCACGCACACACACACACACACACACACACACACACACACACACACACACACACACACACACACACACACACTCTCTCTCTGACACCCCAATCAATTAGTCTTAGGGTTGTGGAGGAATGTCGACCAGGCAACTCTGAGCTCACAGCATTCCATCTAACACAGGCACACACACACAGAGACAGAGGCTTATTGGACTCAACTATTACGAATGAAATAAAGCAATCAAGGGCATTTAAATGAGAGCATGTGGAAGCAGGTAGAGCTTTGCTGAAAATGCATTCAGAAAACAGAAAAAAAAAGGAGACGCTAACCAAAAATCATTACATGAGGTTTGTGGTTTGTGTCTTACCAGTGCTAAGTACATATGTGCTTATGTGGGCAGGTTTTGCAATCCTTGTGGGGACAAAATTCCTAAAAGTGTCCCTTGGGGAACAGAAAAACCTGACAGAATTTCCTTGTGGAGGTTTATTGGCATATAGAGAATAATTAAAGTCTTAAAGGGATAGTTCACTCAAAAACTTCATGTATTTTCTACTTTTTTGAGTTCATTAAATTAGGTGTAATTTGAAGCCTAAAGTCGTATTTTGTGCTCCACACAAGAAAGTAAGTCACGGGTTTGGAACATGAGAGTTATCAAATGTTGACAGAATTTTCATTTCAGCAAGTGTCACTATTATTATTGCTTATACTACGGGGCCGTTGAATGCTTGAATCTGATTGGCTGCCGAACGTTCTAATCTAAGGTGTGCAATTATTTTCAGGGAAACGCACGGCGAAGTAGTTCCAGGCAGCTCTTGACCGCATTACATGACCATATCACTTCGCCAAATGATTTCTGTTATTTCAAAGGTCTTACAACAGCAAAATAACCAAAATCCACAACGACACTGGCCAAATAAATAAATATATTAAACAGTATGATAAAAACGACAGATCATGTCCATGTTTTTGACACAAAATTAGCTTTATTATGTACGGAAAGCACATACTCTATCTCTCCCACTCTCTCTCCCTCACAGACCGCACATACATAACAGTTACAGTTTGCACACACTAACATACATGGCGCTAATGTTGTTAGCGCTACTCTGACGATTTTATCAGTAGTTTAACAAGCGAAGTAACAACAACGGCGCTGTTTGTGAACAAAAGGAACTAAGTTTCACTATAACTAGAGACATTGCTGCCGAACACTATTGAGAGACGCACAGAGGTAATTCTCTCTCTCTCGCTCTCTCTCTCTCTCTCTCATAACTTAGTTATTAACCGTATCAACTGCATTAATCTGTTAACAATGGCTCAGTCCTCCGTTACTATGTTTAAAATGACGTTTTGGAATTAGCAACAGAGGCGTTGGATGAAATGCGGAAGAAATAATCCTACTCACAATAGTGATTTAAGTAGAAACACTGGACGAATGCCTTGAAATATATCATCTGATCGATGTCTTGAGGTCTGGCAACCGTAGTATAAGCGGAATAATTGACTTCGGCCCGTTGAATCATTAGAAAATAATGCACACCTGAGGTGTAACTGCCACTCCGCGAATCCAACGGCCCGTCGTCAATTATTCCTTACTCATACTTGCATTGTTTGTTCTATTGGAATGATACCTCAAAAGCATGGAAATTATTGATGTTTTTAAGTGATTTGATGCACAATTTTTGCCTGATGGGCAATAAATTGGACAAAATCTCATTGAATTGATTTGAAGGATGGACCTGAGCCATATGTCATAGAGAGCCAATACGTAACCACTAGAAAAACTGGCAACTACATAGCAACTTTAAAATCTTGTTTATATTTTAAATACTGGTTTTGTTGTCTGGAGTTTGAAAATCCTCACACAGAAATTTATATTTAGATTATATATTCCATAATATTGAATAAATTAAAGGAACAGTTAAACCAAAAGAAAAAGAAATTATATCATTATTTATATCATTTACTGTTCCATAGTTAAACTTACTGTGAAGTGGGAGCATTTTTAATTCAAATACACACTCATTCTTCTGTTCTGTCTGTGGTAAATATTAGGATGATTGCAAACATATAGAAAGGAGATTAAGATTTGTTGTTGTCATATCACAACGAGTAGACATATGCAGGCACAAATATGTCTAAAACAATCTACAGATGGTTGGGTATGACCGGTTAAGGACATTAAGTTAGATTGAAAAGAAAATTGCTGTAGGGACTTGTTGGCTTCACTGAGGTACGCAATATACTGCAGCATGCTGTTGTATGTATGCATAGACGCACTTGTCTTGGTGTGCTGAGCTTGAGCGTGTTATTTTATAATAAACTGTGTGTTTACTGTAATGAGAGTCATAATGAATGGCTCACACAGACAGGAGAGTTCAAACTCTTTATGTGTGAAAAACGCACATAGCCTCCCATCCTCCTCCTCTTTATTTCTCTTTCTAATGGGATCATGACTCCATGTTTTTCCTTCCTCCTTTCTAATTAAAAAAGGCCAGTCACTCATGTTGTCTGTCTATCTATCTATCTATCTATCTATCTATCTATTTCTAGTTGATCAATATTTGATTTGATTTGAGAGTGAATATCCACTTTAAGTTTTGTTCTTCAGATGACTCAAGCTGTATGAATTACTTTTTCACAACCTTTTTGTCCTTTCTGGAGCATGAGACTTTTGAACCCCTTCAAATTTCTTTCTATGGACAAAAACTGTTGAAACATTTATCAAGTATTATCTTTTATGTTCCACAGAAGAAAGAAAATCATGCAGTTTTGGCACAACATAAGGGAGAGTAAATGATGACAGAACTTTTATTTTAGGGCGAAATGCAGTGGTTCTGAACTTGTGGGTTGTGACCTAAAAATAGATTGGGTGTATTTTCTGGTTCACGAACAAGCAGGGAAAGTGATTTCACTTTATTTTGATGGTCCCTTTAACACATTCTATTGACTATAAGTAATGTTGCACCTACATTTCTACTAACTCTCATTAGAATGTTAGTAGTGTATTAGTAGACTGGTAGGGTTAGGGTTAGATTAAGTTGACCAGTTCTTGCAAAGTTACTTATAGTCAATAGGCTATCTGTTGGGTGACCAACACAATAAGGAGTCAGTAGATATGAAGCAGACAGTCTACTAATACTCTTATGAGAGTTTGTTGACATGTAGTTGCAACATTACTTAGTGTCAGCAGAATGTTCAAAAGGGACCATCAAAATAAAGTGTTACCGGGAAAGTTAATGCTAAATTCAAATACTAAAATGCTAGTAACCATGCAATCATGTATTTAGGATGACAAAATAGGTGTTGAACTAAAAACGCTTCAACTGTCAAGCTTCTCAGTATTTTGGTGCAAATTTGACACGAACAATGCATAGCATGCCTTCATTCTCAAAACCCACAAACAAAGGCTCAAAGAAAATTAAATAGTTAGAATCTTGAAATAAAATAAATTTAAAATGAAATAAAATAGTTTAAAAATCATTATTATATTTTAGGTAGTTGCCAAAGCATTGATTATATTAAAAATAAATAAATAAAAATATGTAGATATATTAACAGAATGACTAAAACTTAAATTTAAAAAATAATAATAAATAAATAAAAAATAGGCCTATATAATATTATTATATTTCAGCTAATTGTCTAAGCCATAATTCACATTTAGTTTAACTTACTGTACCAAAATAACAAAATAAAGCAAAATTTACAAAATATTGAAAATGGAAAATACAAAAGGAACCAAAGACTGAATATAGCTAATGGCACATATTCTCATTTTCTGCTTAACACTCACAAGTGCAGATTGCAGATTATTTGTTTTTGCACAGGCATCAAAGCAATGAGCTCATCAGCTTGCGTCTGTGTGTTTATGTAGTTGCAATGCCACTTAATTTGTTCCTAGTTTTCTAAGCATTGTGATGATGCATTTACTCAAACAGGAGCTGTTGGAGAGGAGCTTATTTGAAGTGGGACATTCTTGTTGTGGCTCATTCAGATTCATGCATTCCACTCTCGCATTCCTCTCCATATTGAGGCTGGCTGGTTTATACAGCTTCTATAGTCGCTACACAAAAGGTCTGGTTAATTAGCAGCTTTGTCAGTTTAATAGAGTGCCACACATAACATGTACACATACACACACGCTTTTTTTTCTTTGTCTGTCCTGGTTTGTGTTGGTATATAATGAGGTCCTCACTTGCACAAGGGACAGTAAAACTGCAATCAGTGTTCAGAATGTGTGTGTGTACTTGAGTATGTGTGTTGTGAATGCATCAAGGGACTGAAAGGCACCAGGTCTAGGTGGCGATCTTCTTTTTATGTCACACAACAATCATACAAAGAGGCCGACAAGGAAATGATGAAAGCCGGAGCTCTTGAATGCATCTTCTTGCGCTAATAAAGATGAACAGAACGACGACACGGTCTGACCCTGACCTTCGTAATTCCTCTCTACAGAGTTGAGAATGTGGTTTTGATGTCAGGTTTGAGCATGTGTTTGTGTGTGTGGATGGATTATGTTTAACTAAAACTAAAACCATAAAAAGGTGTTATGCAGTTCGTTATTTTAGTACAAAATCGAAAACTGAAATAAAAATCAAATGAAAAACTAAAAATGGCGAAACACAACAAAATGAAAAAAATAAAATAAAATATATAGCCTGATAAAAAATAAAAAAAATAAAATGTATAGCCTGAATCTGTAAGTGTCTGCTAAATGCATAAATGTAAATTTAAAATCTAAAACAAACTGAAATGACAATTCACTAAACCTGGTGAAACGTAAAAACGTAAAAAAGCAAAACAACAAAATTACTAAAACTTTCATTACAATTAAAATGAAAACTGAAAATACAAAAATAAAATATATTCAGATATTTAAAATATAAAACTAAAATTTAAACTAAAGTGAAAATTACTATATAAATTACTAAAATAAGCTAAAACTGAAATAAACAATTAATAAAAACTAACAAATGTAAAAATTTAGTAACTAATAAAAATGACTTTAAAATAATATTTACTAAAATTATTATTCATTTAAATTAATTAAAATATATTTAATATTTTTAAATAATAATTTAATCGTTTAGATTATTAAATAATAATTTATTAATGATTCAACGCTTTTTTACTTGAAGTAAAAAAATGATGTACTAAAATGAAATAAAACTGGCTAAAATAACTAAAATAAAAATAAATAAATAAACAGAATTAATAAAAATGTACAGACATAAAAAACAACAGCTAATTAACTAATAAAATTGCAAAATGACTAAAACTTAAAATTAAAATGAAAACAGAAATTACAAAGATACAATCTGATTTAAAATATTTAACTATAATAAACTAATAGTATGTCAGTGTTCTAATAAAGATGAACAGCATAGCGGCAAAGAGTAGCAGGTTTGTTATAGTTAAACAAACTAAAACTAAAACCATTTAAAAAAATGTGTTACTTATAATAAAAGTTGAAAGTATAATAAAATGAAACTGAAATAAAAATAATTTCAAACTATTAATACTACCTAGCTAAAAAAAATAAATAAAACTTTTGCCAAAATTAAAGTGAAAATCTCATCAATACTAAATCTTCTCAATGAGCACTAATAAAGGTGAACAGCACTGCAACATGGTCTGACTCTGACCTCCATTATTCCTCTCTAGCAGAGTAGCGAGTGTGTCGCTGACATCAGGTTTGATTGTGTGTTTGTGTGTGTGGATGGTCTTTGGCTAAGAAACTACGCCTCATTAAGTTCATTGACTCAAAGGTTCATTAAAAACCAAGCAAGGCAACAATCCAAGTTAACTGAAGCCCACCCGCGCCACCCTGAAGTTCGTCTTAACACCGCCGCCTCTTTCCACATTTGCACCCCTGAGTTCCACCACTCTCTCCTTTTTATTCCAGTCTCCCTCTAGACAATAGATTCCATCTGTTAGCGAGACTTTCTTTCCCAAGGCTCTCCTCAGGGGGGCCGTGAGCCCACGATTCTGTGACTGGAGCCGCTCGCAGGTGGAGGGTGGGCCAGTCACCCAGCCGCGGTCTCCACGGACACATTCACTGCAAGGGAGGGAGCGAGAGAACGGCATGATGGTGGCTTAAAGGAAGCCAGAGAAAAGAGATTTGAGAGAGCCTTCGGGAAAAGCCCCTTAACGGCGCTCCGTAGCTTTCGCGAGGCAGCTGCACGTGCGCCGAGAGGCTGCTCAGCTGCTTTTTAAGTACTTTCAAAGTGGGAGAGGTGAAATTTCTGAGCTAAACTAATGACTCTCACCTACCTAGACTGAGGAGAGAACACCTGCAGTCGACAGGAACTATGCAGTCATTAATGAGAGAGTCTTTAGGAATATTGTGTTTTAAATCAGCCACTGATTCTTACAAAACGAGCTGCAGAAACTGAGGAAGAAACCATCTCCTCTTCTTCTGTTTTCTCACAGAATGTGTGTTTTCCCTTGTCTGTCACTCAATATGGGTCAACACTGTCAGATACAAAAATAATGTGTCAAATATTTATTAGAAATATTGACAAATCTGGCATTCGCCTCAGTGAGTCAATGAACTGAGACTAGACGATGGTTTCACACTGATATTCGGTTCCATCTATTGAATTGTCCCCACAGTCAGGAAATCTTACCGTGTGACAGCTGATGGTGACTAAAATAACCATAGTTTGCATTTCACTCATGCAGTACAGCCATTTTGTTTTTCTGGTGCTGCTATGTACAAGCAGGATCTGCTTAAATTGTCTAAAAATCCCAACTACTTTACTATTTTTATGGTGGAGTGAGTGACTTGACATATCAAAGAAAATGTAAGCATAATAAATTAAAATTGAACTGTTGAAGGGTAGTTCACCCAAAAATGTCATCATATACTCATTCTCAAGTTGCATCAAATAGTTGATGGTAACCATTGACTTCCGTAATATTTTCTTCTACACAATGGAAGTCAACGGCTACTGACAACTGTTTGGTTACCAACATTGTTCAAAATATCTTCTTTTGTGTTCAGCAGATGTGTTTTACTCATCCTCAAAGCATCCTAGGTGTATATGACTTTCTTCTTTCAGACGAATCCAATCGGAGTTGTATTAAAAATTGTCCTGGCCCCTCCAAGCGTTACAATGGGGGTAATGCTTTTTGCCAACAGTCCAGAAGACGTAAAATAAAGCGTGCACATCCATAATAAAATGTGCCTCACACTAGGGCTGCACGATATATCGCATGCGATTGTCATGCGCATCTCGTCAGTAAAGCTGGTTCTGTGATTAGTAATAAATCTCCATCACCTGTTTTCAAATGGAGCGGCATTTAATACACAGAGCCCTAGTTCACTGACGCAATACGCAATATCACGTTCAATATCGCAGGCGATTCATCTGCGATTCTGAGCGCGAATTTTGTAGCTTGTCGCTGAACTACGGCTCTGTGTAATAAATGCCGCTCCATTTTCATTTTTGGGTGAACTAACCCTTTAATATAAATTGGGCTTGGAAACAATTCCAAGTTTTGAACGGTAGTGTATATATTAAACTTAACCTAAAACATATAGATAAATAAACATCAGTAATATGTCCAAATAGAAGAACAGTTATATCTAATAATAAACCTGTTTAATGAGGATTCAAAGCCTTCCTATTTTTACTTCTTGGGGCTTTTATTTTTATGATATTTTTATTTCCTGATTTTAATTAATTGTCCATACATTTTCTCTAACACCATCATGATATGTCAGCTCCATCACATAAATAAAATTTTATATATATATATATATATATATATATATATATTTTTTTAAGAAAATTTTAGCAATCATCTCTAATTAAAAAGCAGAACTATTTTTACATTTTATTTTGTAAAAACTAATGGCACATGATTTTCTCATGTCTCAATGGATTTGATTGGATGGTGAAAAGTTGCCTGTGTCTGACAGGTGGTTGGATGCATGGGTTCAAAGGTTGGGCTAGTTTTCTCTGGCACATATGGAAATGCTAACAGACATCTCTCTACAGGTATTTTACACCTTGGTTTGAAAAAAAGAGGTTGATGTCACCCAAAAAGTACAGTAATTTCATAGGCAGAGCAAGTCATTTGATTTTTTTTTTTTTTTTCATTGAATTACCACAAATCACTCAAAATAAGATATTCCATCTTTCTTGTCCTTCACAGATAAAATAAAGTCATGCAGGACTGGAATGACATGAGGGTGAGTAAATGACTGTATCATTTTACTTTCACTTTAAAAAGAGTTAACTAGAAATGTATTTTCATGTTGCATTTGACGCGTTATATAAGCAAATTTGGTTGTAACAGAACTTGATCTAGCAGGCTTTATTAATAACAGCAAACAAAGCCCTGACTGATGTCTCACCTTATACAACAAAATATATTTTTTTTGCCATCTATCAACAATCAAGGTCTTACACACTTGTCAAGACATTATCACGGTCGTGATAGAAATTACATGCAGATACGGGTGTTCAGCAATTAGCCTTCGACTACACATTACTATTTATCTCATGCACCATCATGCCTTCAGCTATTTATGCAAGTTTCATATAATCACATTTTCCTGCATCACAAGTTCAGAAGTTGGAGGTTTGAGGAAGTGAAAAATGATTTTAATCAGACAAAGTTCCACTTATAAAAAAAAACCTTGCACATGGAGATGAAAAGGTAGCTGAAAAGCATAGCGGAGTAAGATCTCATTGTGCGGTCGTCTGGAATCAAAGCAGCCTCAGATATTTTAAATATATGCTTCGGTTAAAATGAGAACCGACTTGCCGAGATTAGCACTCGAAAACTATTGAGAATTTCACACTCGAATCAGTTCTGCGAATCCTGAAAGCTTGAAGTGGAGAAAGAGTTTGTTCAACGGTCAGATATGGAAGTGATGCGATGAATTAAAACTTAAACTATGCCACTTTAAACTAAGGTGCTTTGTCGTAGGATTAGCCTAGTTTTTGACCTCAGCCGTTAATTAAAATGCCTTTCACAAAGCAGAAGAAGGTGGCCTTCACCTAAAACACACCCCGAACCCCATCTGTTGGGTTACGTGACTGTACGAGTGTGTTTACGCGTGGGCAGGAGCAGCTATGAGACAGTGCATGTGGGTGGAGGAAGGGAGATAATGGAGCACATGGCTTAAGCTATTAAAGGACTGTTTTACAGCTTAATCGTTTTTTTGTTAGAGGCTCCATGCCGATCTGTTCTGGGTTATTTCTGCCGCTGCCGTTTCCCTCTTTTGGAGGATTTAACCGAGTTTACCCCTCTAATCTGACTCGTTTGTTAGTGATACTCAGACCTGTTTGCAGCGTTCATTGTACGGCGCCCACTTATGCATGCGTGTGTGTGTGTGTGTGTGTTCTCCTTCAATGAGACGGCTCTACTTCATTGCTGTGTCCATCACTGTCAAATATGATTGTGTCTCCGGTAAAACAACGGATGGGCTTGGCACGACTTGAGTTTGTGGGTCCTTGGAGACCTTCAGTCTGTAGATCTGTGTTAAAGCAGTTGTTTTTGTGCTGAATGAGAGAGTTTGGGAAGGAAAGAGGGTTCGTGTGTGTGTTCGTGTGTGAATGTTTTTTAATGAAGTCTCGTACACTCACTAAGGCTGCATTTATTTGATCAAAAATACAGTAAAAACTGTAATATTGTGAAATATTATTACATTTCGAAATAGCTGTTTTCTGTTTAAATGTATTTTAAAATGTAATTTATTCCTGAGATGTAAAGCTAGGTTATTAGTGTTATTACTGCAGTCTTGATCCTTCAGAAATGATTCTAATATGCTAATTTGTTTCTCAAGAAACATTTATTATTATCAATGTTGAAAACAGTTGTGATGTTTAAGATTTTTGAAACCATAATACATTTTTCAGGACTTTTTTATTTAAATAGAAATATTTTATAACATTATTGTCTTTACTGATGTCTTTTGATCAATTTTGTTGAAAACAAAAGATTAATTAAATAAAGATTAAACTAATTTACTGTACTGCCATATTTCAAATCCTTTTAAATCATGTTTTGCATAGTTCATTCAATTATTCAATTATTTATTTATTATTTAAATACTGGAATATATCTTTTAAACACTATGAAATTTAAATGTACATACTTATATAATTCGCAGATTCATCTACTGCAGCACATCTCTTGTATCTCATTTACATTCTTTACATTTGAATGTGGTGCCATGGTTTATTAAAAATGATAAAACACCACTAGTTTTCATGTATTCCATGTTTAACCAATTGCACATATTCAAATTTCTCATCTGAAATTTGAGAGCTACATTGATGATGAAGATTTTTAGAGAACAACTTATATTGCACTTATGCATTGCATTTAGATTTTCTATATTTAGAAAAAGTTGTATGGCCCACTTTTATAGTGCTTTTTTGTCAGTTTTGAGGTTTGACGGCCCTAGCCATTTGTGTTGATTTGCAACATGCAGATCCTTCTGAGCATCACATGTTACGTTCGGTGGAAGAAAGTAAGTCATTCGGGATTGGAACAACATGAGGGTGAGTAAATAATGACAGAACTTTAATTCCAGTGAACTCTTCCTTTAAATCTACTAATGTCAACAGGTTTCTGAGATCATTAGTGTCATATGAAACCATCTTTGACGTCACTAATTTAGCCCTAAAGGTCTCAGTGTGTTTGTCTGTACAAAGACATGCACATGCAAATGAATGAGTCTAATGAAGCTTGTTTAGCGGCACTGTTTGGTGGAGTTTCGTATTATTCAAATGAGTATTTTCTAACTGTGTTCTCAAAAGGTCACATGTGTGGTGTTTGTTTGAGTTTGTCTTGTTGTGTGTGTGTGTGTGTGTGTGTGAGAGAGAGAAAGATAGCATCAGTAATAGGCTTACGGTGGTGGAGCGGTAAATAAGAGAACGGGACTCACAAGGTTGGCCACGATGCTCATCTTCTCTGACCTCCCGTTTCAATATGGGCCCCATCCCTCGTTTTATTCCTCCCCTCCCTCGCTCTTTTCCACTCATTCACCCTCCTGTCTCTTCATCAGCCCTTCATTGTGATAGATGGCACGTGGATGGACAGTAAAGTGCTAAAGTTTGTGGGCCGTGGAACCCACACCGCTGCATAAAAAAGAGAGCGAGAGCGAGAACGAGAGGGCTGGCGCTTCCAGAATTGGATGGAGCGGAGGAAACACGTCAGCATTTTCTCTCCCAGTACGTTTCACTCAGCGCGATTGAGTCTTATTATCTGACCCCTCTCCCTCTTCACACTGACCTGATAATATTTTACCACTCACACATTCTCGCTGTCTCCCTCCCTCTGTCTTTCTGACAACTTCCTCTCTCTCTTGCATGTTGTCGCACCCACACACACACACACACACACACACACACTTTCACACTCTGCCGTTCTTCCACTCATGCACCTGTACTCATGGCGGTGGCATCATTATTCTACATAATTGCTGATTATGATTCTGAATAATTGCCTTAGCAGACCACATGTCAATTTTTATTTGTTTACATCTCGATAGAAATTAACTTTTATATTATTTATTATCTCCATCAAATAGTTGCATAAACTGCATAATTACTGATTATTGTGTGTCATTAAATGCACACACCATATGCTAATTTGCATTTGTTTGTGTCTAGATATAAATAAAGATTTTTGTTTAAAATCATATACTTTTTATATAAAATTACTTATGATTATACATTGATGCATATGCATATTTGATTATATCTAGATATATAAATTAGTTGTTCAATTAAATCTCTTCCGTATAGTCACAGAAATTAAGGTTAATGATTATTATTATGAATAATTACATATCCAGACCATACGTTTTTATATTTATATTTATGTCTAGATGTTGTATAAATAAACTTTTATATTTAATCTTTACCATATGGTTGCATGAACTGCATAAATACTGATTATTATTGTCAGTCATTACCAACACAGATCATGTCAATTTGTATTTATTCATTTATTTATTTTATTTTATTTTAAATCTCATATCATATAATCACATAAATTACACAAGCCATGTAATTTTTCTTTTTATTTGCGTTTATATTGATATAAACAAACTTTTATATTTAATCTCTGCAATATAGTCATTGAAATATCAGTTAATGGCTATTATTATTATTATTATTATTGTTGTCATATCCAGACCATATGTCATTTGCATTGTATAATCATGACATATGTGTAGATGCTGTATAAATTATAAATTTATTTATGTTTGATCAATAGAAATTATTCATGTAAATTTGGTTATATTTGATTAGTGAATAATTAAATTCACAGATCATTCAGTATGTTGTGTTATATATATATATATATATATATATATATATATATATTAGCTTTTATTATATTTGATCTCTAGCAAATTGTACAATTACTCATTATTGTTCTGAATAAGCAGGCCATATTTCAAATATATTGAAAAATGAATAAAATAAATAAAATATATATTTTATTTTTATTTATAGATGTACTTTCATATTTAATCTGTTTTATAAACACATAAATTACACAGCTAATGAGTAATGTTCCTCTCTTATGTCGCCATTAGACATGAAGTAATTAGTGCAGGAACATTGACTTTCATGCCATAGATGGATTTCTTGGAATCAGATACGGAATTGAAAATGTTAAGTCCAGTTCACCAATTGAAATATCATCTATATAGTTCACATAAAGTGTGGGGTATTTCCAGTATGTGGACTTATTTAAATGCATCTCACACTCTCAAATGTTTCCTTTGGTAAATGAGCCTTAATCTTTGAGACTCATTAAATTTTAATTAAAAATCTATTTCAAACATTGTAGCGTTTATTCTGGATTGTATTATCAAGCGTGTTATATAATCAGATTATTTTTGGAAGTCATGAATAAATGAAAGCAGTTTTGTTTTTATGTTGTAATACCTGATTATCTGACATTTTTATTTGATTGATTTGATGACAAATTTAATCAAAACCTCTCCTTTCTTCGTGACACAGGCCTACACGGTGCATGTCTACCAGTGGGATGTGAAAACACCAGCAAGCCAAGCATAACGCTGCAATTTTGGAAGACCAGCAGCCTAAATAAATGGGTGGTGAGAAAAAAAGAATGCATTCTTATTTTATAATTGCAATTATTGAGATGAATCTTTTTATTTCCACTTATAAATCTAGATAGTCTGTCATTATTACAGTCAGATACTGTTAAAATACATGTCATAAACATGGTTGCAATGTCTCTTATCTGACCCCTCGTCAGCTGTCAGAATATCACTGTATTAAATAGCTCATATTCAGAAGCTCGTTTGCGGTTTTGGGTTAAAACCGAGCCGATTTGAGGATTAGTGTCTCTTCAATCTGGCTACCACAGCTGGTTTCCTCTCAACACTGTCTGACCCCCCGTATCATTGGCAGAGTGTGTTTGTGTGCGAGTGTACGGTAGCAAAAACCAACCAGATCCGGGGTCCAAATCCCTCTTAACCAAAATTAATCATTTTTTCCACCTGCTCAAAGCAGTCCCTTGTGGGTCACCAACAACTAAGGGATTAGAAAAGACGCCCGTCCCCCCTCGTATGACCTTTAACGTCGATATAACGTTCCTCAGCACGAAGATCCAAGCGATCTGTCTGAGACTTGTGAGATTACGCCAAACTTGTGTCCCAGCCAGACTGCAGCGGCCAGACGCGCGCTTGTTGATGAAGGTGATTTCTGTAATCAGAAATAGGCAGATTGGTGTGTTTTGATGATGTGCCTGTGTTTTGAGTGCACTTATGTGTGTGTGCGGCCGCTCTTTTAAAGCAGATTTGGCCTAGTAGGTGCAAGATGTGTCAGCATTAGTGGCATACTCGGTTCTTTCAAGTTAATGCACAACAACTGAGTCATTTCCTCTTTTACGCTGACCCTCTGTGACACTCTTATGAAGTCAGAGTTGCAGAGCCCCATTGGTTGGTTTGGTTAGGTTATGCTGGAGAGCTCACGAGGACCGCCGGGTTCTTGCTCACAAGCAGTGCATTAGCTAAGCACTTAGCCGCAGACAGACCAGAGCGCAAGTCGTCTTCAGGTCAAGGCTGTACTTATCACAGTGTGCTACACTTCAAAACTCTCATCAAGTGCAATACAGTCGTACTAAAGCTAAAAACTGTGTTTGTACTTGATAATTCAAGGGTACAAGAAGAAAATACAAAGCATTGGGGATGCTCTGCAAACGTTAGTGAAATTGTGTACAAATTACGGGTTATTACTAGCTATTACTAGTCATTAAAAAAAGTGAATAAAAAAAAGAAAATAGAAACCCAGGGAATAAAAAAAAAAAATACAATGGTAATAATAATAACAGCTGGACCCTTAAAAGCTTTGCAATTATATATGTTATATACATTTTAAAAAATTTTAAACAACATCCATTTACTTCTATAATGTGACATATACCGCTGTTCTAAAGTTGGGAGTCAGAGATTACATTTTTTTTTAAAGAATAAAATATTATATATATATATATATATATATATATATATATATATATATATATATATATTTTTTTTTTTTTTTTTTTTTCTGTATAGATGCATTAAAATGATAAAAAGTAAATACAGGTGCTGGTCATATAATTAGAATATCATCAAAAGTTGATTTATTTCACTAATTCCATTAAAAAAGTGAAACTTGTATATTATATTCATTCATTACACACAGACTGATATATTTCAAATATTTATTTCTTTTAATTTTGATGATTAGAGCTTACAGCTCATGAAAGTCAAAAATCAGTATCTCAAAATATTAGAATATTACTTAAGACCAATACAAAGAAAGGATTTTTAGAAATCTTGGCCAACTGAAAAGTATGAAAATGAAAAGTATGAGCATGTACAGCACTCAATACTTAGTTGGGGCTCCTTTTGCCTGAATTACTGCAGCAATGCGGCGTGGCATGGAGTCGATCAGTTTGTGGCACTGCTCAGGAGTTATGAGAGCCCAGGTTGCTCTGATAGTGGCCTTCAGCTCATCTGCATTGTTGGGTCTGGTGTCTCTCATCTTCCTCTTGACAATACCCCACAGATTCTCTATGGGGTTCAGGTCAGGCGAGTTTGCTGGCCAGTCAAGCACAGTAACACTATGGTCATTGAACCAGCTTTTGGTACCTTTGGCAGTGTGGGCAGGTGCCAAGTCCTGCTGGAAAATGAAATCAGCATCTCCATAAAGCTTGTCAACAGAAGGAAGCATGAAGTGCTCTAAAATCTCCTGGTAGATGGCTGCGTTGACTGTGGACTTCAGAAAACACAGTGGACCAACACCAGCAGATGACATGGCAGCCCAAATCATCACAGACTGTGGAAACTTCACACTGGACTTCAAGCAACATGGATTCTGTGCCTCTCCACTCTTCCTTCAGACTCTGGGACCTAGATTTCCAAATGAAATGTAAAATTTTACTTTGGACCACTGAGCAACAGTCCATTTCTTTTTCTCCACAGCCCAGGTAAGATGCTTCTGACGTTGTCTCTGGTTCAGAAGTGGCTTGGTAGCCCTTTTCCTGAAGACGTCTGAGCGTGGTGACTCTTGATGCACTGACTCCAGCTTCAGTTCTCTCCTTGTGAAGCTCTCACAAGTGTTTGAATCGGCTTTGCTTGACTGTATTCTCAAGCTTGCGGTCATCCCTGTTGCTTGTGCACCTTTTCCTACCCAAATTCTTCCTTCCAGTCAACTTTGCATTTAATATGCTTTGATACAGCACTCTGTAAACAGCCACACCTTTCAGTAATGACCTTCTGTGACTTACCCTCTTTGTGGAGGGTGTCAATGTTCGTCTTCTGGATCATTGCCAAGTCAGCAGTCTTCCCCATTATTGTGGTTTCAAAGAACAAGAGATACCCAGAATTTATACTGCAGGGATGGTCATTTATTCAAACTCAAATGTAAATATTCTAATATTTTGAGATACTGATTTTTGACTTTCATGAGCTGTAAGCTCTAATCATCAAAATTAAAAGAAATAAACATTTGAAATATATCAGTCTGTGTGTAATGAATGAATATAATATACAAGTTTCACTTTTTGAATGGAATTAGTGAAATAAATAAACTTTTTGATGATATTCTAATTATATGACCAGCACCTGTATATCTGTGACATTTACAATGTTGCTAAATATTTCAATTTCAGACAAATTATGTTTTTATTTATGTTCATTAAAGAATCCTGAAGAAAAGTCATGGTTTCCACAAAATTATTAAGCAACTCAACTGTTTTTAACATTGATAATGATAATAAATGCAAATATTGCAAATCAGCATATTAGAATCAGTGGTGGACGAAGTACACAAATCAAGTACTTGAGTAAAAGTACAGATATGTATTGTAAAATATTACTCCAGTAAAAGTAAAAGTACTGCTTTTTCAATTTTACTCGAGTGAAAGTACAAAAGTACTCGATTTTTTATGTACTTAAGTAAAAACATACTGATAGATTTATTTTGCAATTTTATATAGACTACTTAATGTAATTTTATATTAGCACATATTTTTATAATCCTACTGCTCAAAATACCTGGGATTAGGAAAATATAATTATATTTTCATAATGATTTTTTTTTTCTTCACAAACCTTGTCTGTGGTGTTAAAATACCCCTGGCCAAAAGCCCCCAGAGGGCATAACTTCCCACTTTTATAATTACTGTAGTTACCATGTTCTGAACATCACATCCTTTTTCCCTCAGATGTAATCTATCAATGTGGTTGAATAAAAATATTTGGACTTTATATCTAAAACTTTCCTCAATTTAGCACCAGCAAGCTTGTTAGCTAGACAGTTAGCATCAGCTAACAATATTCACTTATTTTTAGTATGGTTATGAATAAACATTCATATATGTGTACTCGGCTAATTGATCTAAACAATATAACAATTTATAGGTCTACTGTTGATAAACAATATGAAAAAAACTGCTAACGTTACAGCAGCGGGGAATATGAACGTGCATGAGTTATTTTATTTAATCTGTTATTTTAATGTTTCGTTTTTTGACCTAAAACATAGAGACACTGACATGAATTACAATTAATTTAACAAACAATGCTTATTTAAACACTTTTGGAGATTTTTAATTAATTAAGAAAATATTTCCACAAAAATATTAATGGTATTTAAATTCTCATCACTGATTATATTTGCACTCAATCTTGTGCGTTCAGCTAATATATTACACAGCTAATGGCTCTATCAAAACAGAACAAATAATGAATAAACATTTTTTGGGAAAATGCAACTTTGCTACCTCAATATGCTTCCTCGGATTTGATGGTGAACTTTTGAAGCCAGACATTTACCTGATAAAAGTCATAAATTAAGTAGAAATATGTGTGCTTGATGCATGAAAACAATAATCATTGGTTCTCACAGCAGGCACGTTTGAGCTTCCATTTACCATATTTAATGTGCATAAGATAAAATAAAAATGTAATGTACTTGTCAAGATGAAATAAAATTGTAAGGAGTAAAAAGTACTGTTTTTTCTTCAGAAATGTAATCAAGTAAAAGTACAAGTAGTCAGTTTAAATTGTACTTGAATAAAGTACAAATCCCCCAAAATAATACTTAAGTAAAGTAATCAAGTAAAATTACTCAAGTATTTTACACCTCTGGACATTAGTAACTTACTTTTTGCAGCATCAGTTGCGCACACGCTCACAAGATCTCACGGTTCTTACTTGAGTTCAGTTCACTGGAGACTCGCTCTAAACGGATCATTTGAATCAGTGAGTTGTCGACTCGAGAACAGCTGCAATCGGCTCATTCCAATTCGTGAATGAATCGTTTGTTGCGATTTGCGAACCGATTTAACAGATTCATTGAAATTAATCAGTTTGTTCATGAATCAGACATCGCTTCTGCGTCTCAGAGCACGTGATGTATTATAAGGAGTGACGATATGTTTTATGAAATGCAGTGAAGTAAAAAGTACGATCTTATGCTTTGGAATGTAGTGAAGTAAAAGTAAAAGTTACTCAAAATAAACTACTCCAGTAAAGTACAGATACTTGAAAAATTTACTTAAGTACAGTAACAAAGTAAAGCTACTTTGTTACTGAACACCACTGATTAGAATGATCTCTGAAGGATTCTGCGACACTAGGTAATGATGCTAAAAATTCAGCTTTACAATCACAGGAATAAATTACATTTTAAAATATATTCAAATATAAAACAGTTCTTTTAAATTGTAATAATGTTTCAAAATATTACTGTTTTTACTGTATTTTGATCAAAAAATGCAACCTGGGTAATCTTCTCAACTCTCAAACTTTTGAATGACTGTATTTGTGAGTTAAACTGGATGTTTAAAGAGACAAAATGAACTTAAACATGAAAAGTGGTCTCTATATGGCAATTATTTGTCTGACAAAGATTGGGCATGTCAGCAGAACATGCAAAATCATTTCATAGACAAAGCAGATTATTGCGTTTTGATGAAGGATTATGAACATTTACATAATTTTTTTTCTTCAAAAAACGAATTGTTCACAATAAAACCAGGAATGTACTGTATATCAGGAAAGTAAATGCTGTCAACTTGGATATTAAACAGCTCAATGACTCGTGGACATTTCAGATCAGTTGTTTTAATATGTAATGTTCTGAAATTAGTTTATGATTTGTTGTAAATTGAGTTTAGGTCTGTAATGCTAATTCATTTCCTGGATTGTTTTATGTATGCTTTGTGCATTGCATTAAACCAAATCATTAAATCAAAGAAAAACACGCATACGTACATGCACACACACACAAAACCCCAAAAAGATTAAATAAAAAAATATATCAGCATGTAATGAACTAACCTACATTCAAGTCAATGTAAATCTCCACCACGGAAGTGGGCTAAACTCTCCCTTGAGGGAAAGAGAGATAATGTTTTAACAAAAACCTGCCCATTTTTTCTTGCAAATCACATAATCTAAAAGAGGTCACTGAATCAAATATAATCGGACGGTAATTCTTAAGTTGCCTAATTCTTTCTGCAAGTACCAAGTATGTGCCATTTTTAGGATCACAGGAGTGAAGCCATATGTAAGATCTTTGTTCCAAAAACAGCATAGGTGTGTTTCAGACGGGCAGTAGGCAACACAATGACACTACCTAGTAAGATACCTTCTTTTGACCGAAAGCAGACAGCATCACATGTATCCTTCATTTAAAAAGGCAGATCCCAGAATGCAATACTGCTCAAATTCTTGAGGTCGGTAAGGTTTTGTAATGTTTTTGAAAGAAGTCACCAAGCCTGCATTTATATGATCAAAAATCCAGTAAGACAGTAATATTATGAAATATTATGAAAAAATTCAAATAGCTGTTTTTCAGCAGCCATATTACATATTGTGGCATAATCCTTCAGAAGTCATTCTAATATGCTGATTTGCTGCTCAAGAAACATTTTGATTATTGGCAATGTTGAAAACAGTGTGTTTTTTTGTTGAAACCAGGATTGTTTGATGAATAGAAATGTCAAAAGAGCAGCGTTTATTTGAAATTGAAATCGTTTGTAACACTACACTGTAAAAAGTGAAAGTTGACTTAACTTTAAAAAATTGAGGAAACCCGTTGCCTTAAAATTATTAAGTACATAATAATTAAAAAAATAAAAAAGTTAAGTGAACTCAACTTATCACTTTTTACAGTGTAGAAAGTAGCTGCCTAAGTGGTGAGACAGAGTTGCAGTGAAACTTTCATCAAGTTTTGTTAAATCCAAAAGAAAAAACAGCATTTATGCCACCTTGGCACAGTTGTATCCAGAAGTAATGCATTGTAGAAGTCATGCCAGTTGGATCCGGCACTAATCACACTGCTGTTGTATGGTATTAGCACAGCGCTCTGCCGTTAACAGCCTCAAGCTGACAGCAGGTCTGTAGGATACAGATCATGAAGGCTACAGGGTTAGGTTGTAATTCCTAGGCTCAGAGCGCTCGAATGGGATCCGATCTTGAGCTTGGGCCTTCAGAGGTGTGTATGGGTCAGTGGGGTCCTTTTTCATTAAATACAGCTCTGTTTAAAGTGAGCTGCTGGGAGAGTTAAATTCTTTCTGATGAATTTGGTTATTAGTGTCTATAAAACCTTATTCCCCTCATCTTTTATCTGTGTAACCTGTAGCTACTGTTTGTATTCCGTAATTAAACTTCCTGTCTCCCTCTCACTGTGCTTTAAAAAGGGAATAGATGGTGTGTGTGCTGATGTGTTTTGGACTGCGTATCTGTGCAAAGGAAACTCTTCCATATGAATGTGTACACGAAGATGGATTCATGTAAAAAATGACTTATTTACTAAAAAAAGTCCACAAACAAATCCAAATATAAGCTGCTTGCTGTACGTTGGCAGTAAAGAAAAGACTGACTGCCAACCAGGGCTGTCATCAAAAAATAAATAGATAAACACATTAATACAATTATTATTGTTATTATTTTTGGTGTTGTTGTTATTAGTATATCAGTTTATATTTAATATATAATTTATACACATTTAATTCAACAGTTTACAATTTAATATTATATGTGTCTCTCTCTCTTTTCTGTGTACATATAAGTATTAAAAAATGTCTAAAAATATTATATAATATTAATAAAACTATTATTAGATCAATATAATTAACATGTTTGTAACAGTTTATTTTTGTAATTTATTTTTACATTTTATTGTACAATTTAATATTGTGTGTGTTTTAATAATATTATAAAATATAATTAAAATTATATGTATAGTTAAAAATATTTTAATAATGTTATTAATACACACACATTATTAAATTGTACAATACAACAAAAAGAAATAAATAAACTGTTCAATACACTGTATAAATTATATATAGCATATAAAATTGTTATATATATATTTATATATATTCTTTATATATAGTATACACACGCTATATATATTTTTACTATTAGGTAAATTTACTATTATATTAGTTTATATTGCACATTTTATTTAAGTTTATTTATTATTATTATTATTATTATTATTATTGAGGAGATTGTTTTACAAAACAATATTACCTGTGAATTGGGACTGTTTTATCGTAGAAATACATAATGAAGGCATTTTTTGTCTTCGCAGTGAGTAAGGCTGGCAACTGAATTCAGTGTTTGATGCTCAGAAGCCTTAGAAAGGTTACCCATCAGGATTATTAATTTTCAATGAGCACATATGTATTACATGAGCGTGTTTTTGTTTTATACTGTACACCACAATCTCTCACATACATTTTTACTTCCAGAGCCCCTCTTACACTTATACTTTTATTGCTGAGGATATTGCTTTCCTTGACCATTTTTCCTTCACCGTATCTCTCCCGACAGGGTTTGGTTGTTTGTTCATGTGTATTTGTGTGTGTGTGTGTGTGTGTGTGTGTGTGTGCACGAATGTGCGTGATCTTCACTTTCTGTGAACTAACTTTGCAGCATCTGTGTCTCCTGGTACTTTTTTTTTTCTTCTCCTTCCTCTGGTTAGCCTTACCCCATCCATCTCTCATTCACTTTTTACCCCCACCTGCCTACCATCCCTCTGTTTTCTGAATTTGTGTGTGCTTTCTGCCTGTTTGCATTTTTTTCTTTCCTGTAGCTCACTATACAATTCTTTCTTTGGATTTGGGGGTAAATATGCAGACAACTTTTTCATTTTTCATTGTAGTAGTTTGTGACCATGCTTACGTGTTTCCTTGACTAGTAAGGCTTTGTTTTTGCTGTTGAGCAATGCATGTGCTTGCATTTGCATATGTATGTGTGTGTGTGTGTGTGTGTGTGTGTGTGTGTGTGTGTGTGTGTGTGTGTGTGTGTGTATGTGAGTGTGTGGGTTCACATTAACCTGTGCCTGGGGGCCACTCAACATAATGACTGAGCAACAGGCCCCAGCTGTTCACATCTGTCTCTCCAGCTCTCTATGAAGCACCTACCCCATGCCTCCTTCCACTTCTGAAGCACGCCTCGCTGTGTGTGTCTGTTGTATGTGTGCATGTAGTTTTGTGTGTGTGTTGAAGGCCGTGGCCTTGATAGACGCACATAGAGCTATAAGAGCACTCCACCCAGTTCAGCTGAAATCTACAATCTGTCTCCTCTTGTGACTGAGCTTCACGTCTTGCTGTTTACACATTCAGATTCAATGTACTTCTAAGTCACCCAGATACGGTGAAAATGCTTTTATGTGAGACCTTGTTGCATTTAATGTATGTCTTTTATGAAGACAGTGTTTTTTAATTATTAATTCAGAGAGTATATCTTGAGAATAAATGATTTTTTTTTTTTTATGTTGTTTTTTTCACTGAACAAATTGATGTAGAATAATGATGACCTTCTCTTGTAAAGGAGACTTGGCTTTATTGCTCCAAAAAGAACAAACAAAGCGTAAGAGCAAAATATATTTACTTTTATATCATATTTACTTTACTGATTTCTTTTTTTTTTTGTTCTTTTTTTTTTTTTTGAGAGCGAAGGCCTTTGCTCTTTTTTTATTCTTCTTTATTAGGAAATTCATACATGCGTTTTAAATATGGCCTTATAGTTCTTAGTATGAGATATATAACCAATATGATGGTTATATTACATTTTTAAAAATCCATTGTCTCTTAAAACAATATCTCAGAAAACCTGCAAAGGCTAAATTCTCCAGAATATGATGAGATGAACCATAGCTATAAACTTGTCCTGTGTTTTTATAAGTATAGACATTTCTAAAGAAGAAAAATGAAATCTTTACCCATTGTCTAATCACTCAAAATTAAAACTGGTGGTGACACCAGAAAGTCAATCCACGTCTTGGGTTTTCTTTTTTCCATTATGTGGAATATAATAATATTTAAAAAAAAATGGTTTTGAGCACGCAATCAAATATTCAGTTGTGGAAAATGAATTCTGTGTAAAATCTGTTGCTGTGCGCAGTGAGAGAGCAAAGGCGGCCCCTAAGGAGTGTTCAGTATATAAAATAAAGTGAATAGTCTGTGCCATATTTATTATGCATGAGCATAAATGTTACAAAACTGGTGGCTGTGGAGACTGCTGCGTTCACTTTGGTGTCGACAAGGGTACCAAGGTCCCTCAACATACAAACAGAGCAAAAAAGAACAAGAAACCAACTAGAAAGGAAAATGGCTGTGTTGTAGATGTAGTCCATTAGAAAGGCCGTGTCCTATGTGTCGCACCCTTCTGTAGCTCCTTTAAAGCTCATTAAATGCTCTCTAATGGCCGAATATGATGAGATGAAGGGGCAGAGGCCGAGCGTGAGATGGAGTGCCACGTTACAAGAGTATTTTTGCAGTCAGCAGTTTGCGCGTCACCTCATCTCATCTCTATTCACTCATCCTCCCTGGTTTCACTCCTCTATCGCTGTCAGGTTGTTAAGAAAGCGTCAGGACGAGGGGAGCGTGTGTAGGGGAGCCCCACTGGCATTTCCTCACCAGAGCTGGTGAACGTCTTCAGAGAAGAACCTCCAGATGAGGCGAGACAAAGGCGAGCGGTGAGGCTCAACAGGTAAGCTGCATTCTCTCACATGCAAGTGTTTTATCACGCTCAAAGACACCTTGGCTTTTTATTTCTGCTCGGCTTTATATACTTTTCCTCTTTTTCTCCCATCTCTTCTTTGGCTTTAAGAAGACAAGTAAGAGTGAGGAGATAGAGGCTTGAAAGAAGGCCGTTGTCTCGCTCTCTCTCTCTCTCTCTCTCTCTCTCTCTCTCTCCCTTGTCAGTTTTAAGTTGACTTCTGTGTCAAGGGGAAGGATGAGGGAGAGACAGAGAAGTATTTTTGTGTGGAAGCTGAGATACTAAGTTGAAACGGTACGACAAAGAGTCAAAACAAAGAGCATTTTAACAGCGATGCCGCCTCAGGAAGCTAAAAATGGGTGAAATCCATTAGTGGCCTTAAAATTCCTTGCTTTTACCAGCATAATACTGCAATCTGCTGATGACTTCCTGTATTAGTGTTTTTGTGTTCATTACAAAGTGTTCACCAGGATTTGAAGATGTGATTTTCATTCAACAGATGTCAATATTAAACAGATGATCATTGCATTAAACCCAAATGATATTGTAGATGTATTGTAGATAATTAATCTAAAGTTCGAAATTAAGATAAAATGTCTTTGCATCAGTTATTCGCAAATATAGTTAGTTACTGTTCAAAATTTGAGGTCAGTATGATTTTTTTTTTTTAATTTTATGGAAATTAATCATTTTATTCAGCAAGGATGCATTAAATTGATTTTAAAAAATGAGAGTAAAGACATTTATAATGTTACCATAGCATATTTTATCATATTTTATCTGGGGGGTGCTGGGGGGCGGGGCTTGATGTTGCAGGGCGGAGCCATGGTGGGGTATTTTTGACAAAATCCTAATATTAAACAGCCCAAACTCTTATAGATTAACATACAAATGAATATGTGAACCAATGTATATTTGTGCTTTTGTGATTATAGTTCAAGAATTTTATTTAATATTTGTATTATTTAAGGGGATTTTACTAAATATTATCATCGCTGATACGCAAAGGTTTTGTGCACTTTCGAATTCTCTCATCAGAAACAACAAAGTGCAGATGAACATGCAGTGTAAGAGATTAATTCATCATACACTGCAGACAAGATCACTGATTATAGCTTATAGGTTTTTTTTTTAGAGTGCTTACACTCACGCTAGACTGAATTCAGTTATATTCTTTGATAATGTAAATGTTCTTTGCTCACTGTATAACTTGTTCGTTGTTTGAATAATAGTGGAAATGCAGCGTTATAATTAAACTTAAAATGTCTTTTTATTAAACGTGATCAGGTTAAATACAAATTCAGTCTTATTAAAATATTTTGTCATAATATGGATAGCCTACTTGCCAAAAACGTTATGATGTGCGTAGTTAATAGATTGCATTAGGCTACAGTGGTTTGAATACGTTTGACCAGAGGCTAGAGCGCAATTAAAGAGCTGTGCTTATGTGATTGACGGTGGCCATCTTGAGAAGCGAGGAAGCTTCGGAAAACGGCTCATGAAAAGGACTAGGATATGAATGATTTTTACAAGTCGGAATGTAAAATGACGGTATCGCGTGAACATTTCATGTGAAATTCTGTCAGTTTGAGGGGGAGATGTAGGGAGGCGCGCAAGAAAAATACATCCGCACTAGGCTATATATTTCTGGTCAGTTTAATAAATAATTAATCACAAAAATAAGTAAGCCTATCTTGGGGATGATCGAGGGTCATAAGGAAAATCTCAGACCTGGCCCTGCCACGGGGGGTGCTGCAGCACCCTCAGCACCCCTAGTTCCCGCGGCCATGAGTTACAAAAGATTGAAGCAACTGTTTTCAACACTGATAATAATAAGAAATATTTTTTTGAGCAGCAAATCTGCATATTAAAATCATTTCTAAAGGCTCATGTGACACTGGAGACTGGAGAAATTATGCTGTAAATTCAGCTTTACATCACAGGAATAATTTCTATTTTTAATTAAAATAGAAAACAGATGTTTTGAATTGTAATAATATTTTACAATATTACTGTTTTTACTGTATTTTTAATCAAACAAATGCTGCCTTGGTAAGCATAAGAGACCTCTTTCAAACACATTTAAAATCTTACCAATCTCATACTGAACAGTATATGCACACAGTATATACAATACTGTTGAGTATGGGATTGGTAATATTTTAAATGTGTTTGAAAGAAGTCTCTTATGCTTATAAACATATTTAATTTATGTGCTACTACAAAGCTCGGAATGTATAACTGAGTTCTGCCAACCCAGGAGATACTAGTTGTGAAACAGGGACTTGGATTTGCAAACACATCTGCATGTCCCAGTCAGAGAGCAGAGAGCCGATCTCATTTTCTGCACATTGGGAAATTTCATGCTGTTTTTGCATCCAATAGGTCCAGGCTTGAGTGTTGGCTTTTTTGATGATGTAATGAGAAAAAAAAAAAAAAAACATTAAAATGTACCTGAGAGGGTCAATGCCTGTGATGCCTCTCTGGCCCAGCCAGAAACCATACTGAGTTTATACCTGCAGGGAATCGAATTTCATATCTTTCAACTTTCACACTTCTGAAGACACAAGGAGACAGACAAGGACATATATGAGATGTAAACAAACTTTAGCACAAGCATCAGTTGTCACTGAGCGGAATGGCATCCTTGACAGCGTGCAGGAATCATATTGACATGCCAGTGTAGCAGCCTGTATGTGCACAGATTACAGTGCTGTTCAATATACCAAGGGAGACTTCTGAGAGACATTACAATGTCAATATTACATTAATATATAGGCAGTGGCGGTTTTAGGCATAAAAAAATAAAAAATCATCTGCGCCGCTAAGCGGTTTTCTATTATCTATCATATAACTGTGTGGGGAATTGGCAAATTGGCGCCCCTGCTTTCTGAGAAGGTACCGTGCACAGAAGCTGTGTGAGAAGTGGAAAGGGGAGGGGGGCGCGGCCGGCGGAGGACAGTTCACCTCTCCCAAATGAAGCGGACAAGGAGGGCTTGTCCTCTCCATTAGTGGGACAAGTGGGCTAAAGTCAGTCACACCTTGACTTTCTTCCAAATAACGCACATTTCATTCATAATATTAAAACACAGGCCTATAATTTGCACGTTTTTGTTTTTTCTGAATTGTGTGAAATGGCTAATAAAAATAGGTAATACAAAACGATTATGTGGAGGTGAATTGGTTTAGTCTTGACTTCTGGTCGTGAGTGACAGTGTTGGGGGATGGGAAATCTGTTGATTGTCGAGTGCCAAATAAACACAGAGTGTTTATTATGTATATAGAGTATATTTATTTAAGTTCTGATAACTTATACTGTTTTGTGCAGAATTGTGTTTTTCAGATGTTCTGTTGAAGGATTTGTGCAACTGAGAAATATAAGCTTATCTTACACTTATATTGTTATAGTAAAACATGGCTGTTCGTGCAAAACTTTTTGCAAAAAAACCTACACTACACATTTTTTTTTTCTCTGATGGGGGGTCGCTCAGAGGGGTCTCGCCCGGAGAGTAATTCAATGTAGAACCGCCACTGTATATAGGACCAAAAAAGCTACTAAAAGGCACTATAAAGGTTTTGTTTGTTTGTTTCAGTTCATTTGTTTTATCTTTGCTATCTACATTCTAAATAGAATTAATATTATAATACTCAAAATGTTATATATAAAATTTCGGGTAACATAACTGTTTCTATGTGAATATATTTAGAAAAATAATTTATTCCTGTGATGCAAAGCTGAATTTTCATCAGCCATTACTCCAGTCTTCGGTGGTACATGATCCTTCAAAAATCATTTAAATGTTTTGATATAATATCAGTGTTGGTAAAAGTTGTTTTGTTTAATATTTTTTGGAACCTGTGATAATTTTGTCAGGATTCTGAATACTTTTATTCAATATTTTACTTTTATTAAATCGATAGAAAAGTGATAGTAAAGGCTTATACTGATCACTTTTTACATAAAGTCTTTATCATCACTTTTTACGTAAATGTATTGAATAAAAATATTAATTTCTTAAAAAAAATATATTGTTACAAAATATTTCTATTTTCAATATATGTATTTATATTAGTTTATTAGTAGTAGTCCAATTATTTCCTAGTTCTTTTCATAGTCATACCTGAAAAGTATCTCCATAAATTTAAAATCAAATTCGCACTCTGTTTTACCTTTTCTTGTCTCTTCAGGTAAATTAAAGCTACAGTTGCAGTAGCATAACTTGACAAGACATGGAAACATGAGCAAAACAAATTGAGAAAATTAATTAATTAATTTCCCTTTCCTGTGCCATGCTGATGTTTTCCCTGCAATAATTAAGGTACTTGTTTGTCTTTGGGGACGGTGGAGAAGGGAGGTTAGACAGGCTTGAAGAACATCTCATTAAAGACCTGGACAGGAACCGCTGAGTCATTCAGAAGAGCTCCAGACTCCAGACATAACTTCGAACCCTCTTCACATCTCCCTGACAGAGCGCCGACGCTCCAAAATAAGGTTTGTGTCAAAAAGAAAAGAAGGGAGAAGTTAATTTTCTCAACAAGCAGTCACTAGCACAGCAGTGAAGTCAGAACAAAAACTGTGAGTTTCTCTTTTGATTAGTCCACAGCGCACTCGGGGAACATTAGAATGAGAAAGAGAAAAAACGAGGCGCATCGCTAGTGTCTTTTTATAGGGGCATGAGCCCAAGTAAAGTAGTCATAATCATACTCACATAGTTTTCTGTGGAACCGAAGCTTTTGTTCAGAGATCACTTTGTGTATATGCAGCAGAGGCGGCAGAGAGACTGAGTAGCTAGTTAATGAGAGAACGAGTAGCTATTTGAATGTACTGTATAAGCAATGGAATAATCCCAAATTTACACTGCAAAATTGGGACAGAAGTGCCTATGAAATGGCATTAAGGTGGGCCAGAGCTGGCTTAATTTAGTCTGGCTTTTAAAGTTACCTTATATTGTTCATGGATATCCTTGCAGTGTTTTGTTATTAGTATGAATTTGATATTTGGGTTTTCATTAGCTAGCTATCCACCAAACACTCCAGTTAAATGTGATGTTTGTACCACAGCATAGGATGTCAAAGGTCATTCAGTATACTGTGAAGAAATATACTGAAATAGGTGCAGTTATGTGAACCAGTAGCCCTTAGTAACATTTGGGTCATTATACAAAACAGGTGTCCCTCATACATGTTGTATAAAAATAACCTTGTTAGGAGGTATGCTACAGTTTTCTCTTCATTCTGTCTATACAACTAGGGGCGGGCGATATTAAGACATGATTAATCGGTAGAAATTTGTCAACTGGTAAAGATTTTGGACAATCGTCTCTATCACGGCTACATGCTCACGTGACATTGCTGTGCTACGTGGTCACGAAAACTTATCGTTTGCCTGCATTTTTAAGCATTGCAATTTAAAAACAAGTGATTTTAAGCCATTAAAGCCATTTTCAGCAGCGAAAGAAAACTCATTTCGCTATGTGCACGCTGTCTGAGACTGTTTCTGAGTGCTTTGAGATAGGTGCAAGCACATAAAGACGGTGTTCATAGAGTGCGGCAGAATTGAACTGAGGTTTTTTTGCCGCTTTGAATGGTTAAATACACACACTTTTATGCCCATCTTTGCAAGTATTCTCTTAAACATAGTAGGTCTTAAGTGAAAGCAAACAGCTGAGAGAGAAAACACATGTGTAACAGTATATTGATCTGGGCAGCTCTTAGAGTGACAGCAGTCTAATATTACTGCTGTCTGTCATTAATTTTAATCAAACAGCAAAAGAGAGACAATCTCTCACTGCTCTTGACTAAAGTACTTTTGTAAGTTTAATAAGAAGAAAAATATATATTTTTTTAGTTTTTCTTCTATTGCTTGTTTTTTTTTCTCATTTAATTGCTGACTGTGTACTTTTTTTAATTTAGGTTAGTATTAGTTTTTTGTGATATTGACGATGGAAACAAAACTATAACATTTTTATGATATAAAAATGTTTGACCTTTGACCTGATTTAAAGCAAAAGTAAGTATATCGTGATATATATCATTATTGTGAAATAAAATTGCTCATATCGTGATATAAGAATTTGGTCATATCTCCCACCCCTATATACAAACCTTCAAAAGTTTTTTGAAAGAAGTTTCTTATGCTCACCAACACTGCATTTATTAGAACTAGAATACAGTAAAACAGTAATATTTACCATTTAAAATATCTGTTTTCTGTTTTAATATAATTTAAAATATAATTTATTCCTGTGATGCAAAACTGAATTTTTAGTAACCATTACCCCAGTCTTCAGTGTCACACGATGCTTCAGAAATCATACTATTATGCTATTTATTATTATAAATTTCCTAATATTCACTGTTGCCCGTGAACTGAAACTAGTGCAACTTTCATATTTCTCAAGTCTCGCATTTTAAAACCTAATTTATTTAACATCCTTCAGAATTCTTTTTAATATGCTGATTTGATACAGAATCAGCAGTTTAATATTTTTATGGAAACCATGATTTTTGATTATAGAAAGAGCAAAAGAACAGAATTTATTTAAAATATAAATATTCTGCAATATTATAAATCACTTTTCATTCATTTAATATATCCTTGTTGAATAAGCAAATTAATTACACTTTTCGAAGACTTTGTATATATTTAAATTTCTGTAATAGTGTCCTATTAAACATATTTAATGAAATATTCCACAAAGCTGCCATGATGACATTCCACTTCTTGAAAGACGGGATAATCATGAATGCTCTTTATAAGTATAGTATTTTTTACGACCTTGAGCATTGAAATGTTAAATTATACCGCAAAACTAAGCTACCTTCCTGAAGGCATAAATATATTCCGACATAAATTGAAATAATCAGCTGAGCTTGATTGATGACAAAATGCAATCTTTCAAAAGTGTACCTAGAAAAAGCCCATTAACAGTACTCAAGAATATGTAAAAATGCTTTTCCCAAAGTATTAAACATAAAAGTGCCCCCATGCAAAATAGCCAAGTTTTCATAGAAATGCTGGGAACTTGTGCCCCAGTACTGATGAAAGGCTGAAAACCTCTCTGGGCGCGTGTGATGAAAAAGAAGACAGACAGAGAAAATGAAGGGATATGTTTAAAGAACGTCTAAATACAGCATGCGTACGCTCCGACCGAAAGCCCTCCATCCATTCACGGAGATTGCAGTCGGCGCATTCACGGTTTGGCGTCTGGGACTGTTTGCGGGCACAGAGTATAATTGAGTGTGAGTTAATTCCTATCAAAGCCCATTGGACTGCAACTAATGGACCGAGGGAGATGCCTCAAGGAGCCAGCGCTTTCAATTTCTTTTGTTTATTTAGATGGGAAAATGTTTAGTTTTTAATTAAGTAAATCACTATTATTTGTTCCAGTGTGGTTGGTAATTTGAAGAGATTGCAACCTGACTTGAAATGCAAGCGGTATTGACTTTGAGAGAGAGATAGGGAGTACTGGAGGAGGCTAAAGTGTGGCGTAATGGCCGTGAACCCGAGAGAGCTCTTTCCATGCTGTATAGAAACACTCCTTGGGCTTCACTTTGAAGTCTTCCTAAGGTTCCCTCTCAAAACTTGAACTTATACAAAGGGAGTGCTTCAATGGACTGTGAAGGTAAAAAAGAGAAAAAAATCAAGAGGAGCCATTGTAACCTTCTTAAGTGCATATGTGTGTATGTGTGTGTGTGTCTTTACATATGTACCATTCAGTCTTATTTTTACAGATTTGTTTTGTTTTACAGATTTGTTTTTCAGATTTGTGATCAGAGGAGATGGGTTTCTGGTTTCCGTTCGTCCTCACAAGTGCTTGGGTTTTTCTTCAGATGGAGTTACGAGGTACAGTTTGAAACTCTAAGGCCAAATGCAACTATCTTGTATTCATTTTATGGATGCATTTACACTATAATTACACTAAGGTATTTAAACTAAACTGTGTAATGAAACCCATGAGTCATTATACCAATTACCGTGGCCACCGCTTTGCCATTTGCAACAGTTTTCATGCACCGGTACAATTATCTGCCAAAGGTTCCATATTAAATGAATAAATATAATCATTTATCAAAGCATGAGCATCTTTGTATAAAGGTACAAATACAAAAAAAGCTAAATCAAGAAAAGCAAATTTAAACTGCTATGCTATTAATATTATATTAGCCTAAACTAATCTACACCACAACACAAATTTATCATGGTCACTTTTCGATCAAACTACCATAGATAGCCTTGAAAAGCATGCGAAAATTAAAAATAGCATCCAGTGTTTGTTTTTTTTTCATCTGCAAATGCACATTCTTTTGTTAAATAGAAAGATTTTGAGATTATTTTAATATTATCATTAGATTATTATTTTTTTTATTTTTTATTTTTATTATTAAAATGACGATCAGGAAGTTGTATACATGTTGCTACAGAGTTTCACTTTTCATTTGACCTCTTTATCCTGCGTTTTGTGCTAACTGATATCAAATCATTGCAAATATATGTTAATAAAATCTCTGTTTTATTTCAGGCTCTCCGTAACACTGTCATTTTAGTATCAATAATGTACTATTATAGTTTATATTCATATTTTGAATTTATTTTTATTTTCATATTTTATTTTCATTTTAATTTTGTTAAATTTTAAATGTTTTTGTCATTTAAATTATATATATTTTTAAAATAAATTAATTAATTTAAAACAAATGATTAATTTTTATTTTAGTTGTAATTAATTTAGTATATCAAATTAAATAAATGAGAAATATTGCCTTGGAAAGCTAAAATAAAATAAGGGTTTGTACATTTTATTTCAGTTTATATTCTGTTTTAGTTAATCCTGGTATGTAGTGTACAATTTTTTTCTTAGTAGATGCTTTAATAATATACAGGTATGGTTATAAAATAATTCCACCTCAGATTAATATTAGTATTCAGATATGTGTATGATATTTCATGTTCAAGGAATTATTTCTTTTGTGAATAGCCATTTAATCAAGGTTTGTTTTATGACACATTCCCTTTTACACATGTCTAAGCATTGTGTGCTGAGCTGGTCATGGCCATTGAAGCTCTGGCAAATCATAAATACTTTTTGTTATACAAGAGGTGGCTTATAAAAAATGTCCTTGCATGGTTCCTGTGTGTCATGCAAAATGTATATCTAGCCAGTTTGGCCCACGAGCAAATGTTCAGATCTTCTACTCTCACAGCTACATGCAGTAAATGCTCCCTCTCCAGTTCTGCTCTGCTTGACAGAACTGCATCTGAATAGAAAGAATGGCCGAGGTAATTTACTGTAATGATTGCTTGTTGCATTTTCCCATTCTGCCTCCATATATACAATTTGCGCGTCTTAACACCACGTGACGCCGTGTGGAGCGCCAACCTGCCTTCATCCTCCTTGGTCTGAGAAGCTTTTGACACAGAATCCCAGGCCTTCCTCCCTCTTCTCTTCACCATCTTGCTGTGAGCTTTTATCTCATAATAACTGTGCTGCCTGTATATTAGCAGGCTCCAACAATCAAGTTTAGTGGAGATGAAATTGGTTACTGTATGCCAAGGCTCAATTTGAACTGGATGGTAGCATATGTTGTTGCATGGCACCAAAGGAAATAATCTGCTTTGTGTGGAACATTCTCGTTTCCTGTGCAGAGGAACCATTGTGGTAGTCTGCCTGCATTCATGTACAATGGTGCATGTGTTTATGGCTGCATCTTGTGTATTATAAGACCAGAAGAAATTAAGAAAAAATAATTAATAGTAATTTTATTAAGAATTTGTTCATTATTATTCATTATTAAGAATTCAGGCTTGATGTGAAAAATTATTTAATTATTAAATTGGATTTTTATTAATAGATGTATTTAATTAAGTTAAAATGTAATACATTAATACAAATAAATTAAAATTATTTTTTAATTAAAAATCAAACCAAAATTTATTTATAAAGCACCGAAAAAAAAAACAGTTCACCAAAGTGTTGTACGATATTAAATAAAAAATAAATAAAATAAAAGTAAAATATAATACAGCAAAATACGATAATAAAAAAAATTATATAACTAAAATATTTTAGAGAAAAGGATAACAAAATAAACACCATAAATACATCTGCTTAAACCTAATGGTCATAAAAAATAGTGAAGGCTTCATCAAAATATTTTATTAAATACTTTTAACCAGTTATATTACAGTTAACTAAAGCTAAAACCATTAAAAATAATAATAATAATAATAATTTTAAAACTGAAATAAAATAAAATACATATAAAGCTTAAACTTATTTTAATTTAGTTAGATGTCAAGGCAGCATTTCTCATTTTAGTTTCTCTTGGTGTGTGTATAAGTAAATAACTAAAACTGAAATGAAAAATGAAATGAATAAAAACTAAAAACAAAAAAGCTAATAAAAATGACTAATATATGCAACAAAATGAAAACAGAAAATATAAAAACTAAAACAGGCTATATAAAACTATATATATATATATATATATATAGAAAATTCGAAATCTTAACAAAAACTATAATATTATCAATTATTATAAAATAAGTGTTTGTATATAATTGTTATATATTATTTAAAATTGTAGAATTGTTGTGTCTTGTTTGTCAAGTCTCGCAGCACACATGTAGTATGTGTAGACGACAAATTGCTTGTCACTAAAAACTTAGCGTCGTGCTTGGTTTCACAACTGAAACCCGCTGAATGCACCGCCGCGAATTGAAAACCACAGACTCACTGTTTATAAAAAGGTGTCAGTGTTTCCTTTGTAAATATAATTAGAAATCCAATTATTTCCTTGTAATTGCAACCTTTTCATACATTATGCAATGTGCAACAAGCTTTATAGAGGAAGGAGATTGCAGTATGTGAAATATGAGACACTGCTTGTGCCTTAATTACATCTGAATATAACATCTAGCAAAAGAAGTCTCCAGCGTGCATGTTTGCGAATCACTGATCTGACCAATCAAGGCCGAAAGCATTCAAATTGTTGTCGAAGCATTTCATGCTTTTTCGTTTATGCATAACTTTGTAGCTATGACTCAACCGCCAATCTAAAGCGACCGTTCCCTGTTGAATCAAAGCAAAAATTAGTTTTTTTCTCGATACAGACTTTGAAATTCCATCTCCTTTGAGTCCTTGAATGGAACACACATGGGCAGTGATTAAAATCTCAGAGTCGTGTTTATTTAGACTACAAAAGGAGCAGAATAATGCATTGTTGTACATCGTATTAGCGTTGATACTTTCTGTTCCGGAGCTGTAGTTTAGCGTCGCCCGCTATAGACTAAAAGTCAGATTGTACACTGCGGCTTAATCCCATGTCATTATCTTGTTCAAATAAGACGTCAACGCGCCGCATCAGGAATCGGAATCAGACCGGGGTGCGTGTTTGACATGTCTTTCCTCTCCTATCGCTGCTTCTCAGGCAGCTGAAGGGAAGGGAGCGCATGAGTACGGCTGGCTGCAGCATTTAAATGTGCCATGCTGATTATCTTGCCGCTGTGTTTACGTATTCATTTATGTAAACATTATGCTAATGTGTTTTTCGGCTTGTCGCTTGTGTCCAATCGTGCCCTTCAAGTTTGACGTGAGGTGACTGATGCAGCCTTGATGTGAAGTTGCAGCTCCTGTCGTTTGGGCTTCTGAGAGCAGTCAAGTGTGCCCAGATGCACTGGATATTTGTCATTGGCTCAAAAGAGGTGCCGGGGTTTGAAAAGTCTCGGCTGTGCTCTCGGGAGCGGCCTTTCAAGAAAATGTGTCCTAAAATAGCTGACCCTTTTGTGTGCTCTACATTTGCTTTTTCACACTAAAGACTGTCCGAGTAATCATAGTCTCTAAGAGGTCTTTGAAGGCTGGCTGAAGCCACGATCGGATCAGAGGAGCCTGATAAAAGTCTGATGCCGACTTCATAGAAAGTACGTCTAGGGCTCACAAAGAAAGTGTGAAAGTCTGCTACCTTGTGTGTATGACTTTAAAGGACTAGCTCACCCAAAAAAAAATCAAGGCCACTCTTGCCATTCAACTGTATAGTGAGTTGTCAAGTTCCAAAAAGAGCAAAAAAGACTTCCAAAAATGAGCCATATAATGCCATATAATAACCATTGTGGGTTCTCCAAATAACCTTTCAGTAAACGGTTCTTAAAATAACCATTTTTTTTCTTAGTTTGAAGAACATTTTAATAATCCAAAGAACCTTTTCCACTATAAAAGAACGTTTTGTGAGATTGATGGCAAAGGCAACAGAAACACCAAAAAAGCACTGTGCACTCTTTATTCCAAATTTCCAAAAGGTGCTTTTGCTTTTTTAAAAATAGAGGTTCGAAAAATGTTTTTTTTTTTTTTTTGCTGTGATTTTATAAAAGAACCATGGTACCTCAAAGAATCTTTCAGTGAACACTTCTTAAAATAACCTTTTTTCCATGTCTGAAGAACACTTTAAGAGTGAATCCCATTTCTCTGTCTTACCCCTTCCCCTACGTCTTACCCCTAGCCCTTGTCCCTCGAAACCGAGTGGTAAGCGCTAGGGGTGAAAACATACCCCTATGAAATGAGACACCACTTGGTTACGGTTACGTCATCATACACCGTCGCTAGCTGGCTGCTACGTCATCAGAGCCGACAAGTGTTGATCACGAACTTTGGATCGTTTTACAAACTTGTTAAAACTGTAGACATGCATGGAGTCCATTCAAGGCTAGTCTGCGGGACTGTTGTGCAAATCAGCAATGTAACGTTAGCGTCGCAAACTAGCGATTTTTTAAAAACGTTTCAATTAAGAACATGGTTGCAAATATATATGTACAGGACTGTCTAGAGCACAAAACAAGACTGTCGTAATTTTTAAATAAATTATTTAAGCCGAAAATACTTGATTGTTGCCGGTTGCGCAGTGTGTTCTGGGTACCCCTCGGTTTCAAGTAAGCTCGCGAAAATGCTTGGTTTTAAGGGGTATCTACCCCTTCCCCTTAGCCCTACCCCTCGATCAAAACGAGAATTGGGATAGCCCTTACTCTCACGTGAACGCACAAAACTAAGGGGGAGGGGTAAGGGGAAGGGGTAAGACAGAGAAATGGGATTCACCCTAAGAATCTAAAGAACCCTTTTCAACTGGAATGAACTTTTTGTGGAATGGAAAGGTTCCATGAATGTTAAAGGTGCTTCTTGGAACCATCAATGCCAATAAAGAACCTTATTTTTTGTTAGGAATATTTTAATAATCTAAAGAACCAGTTTTTTTTTTTCACTATAAAGGACCTTTGGATCCATGGAGTGTAAGAACCTTTTTGGGTTCCCCAAAGAACCTTAAATAAATAGTTTAAAGCACATTTTAATAATCCAAAGAACCTTTTTTCCTCCATAAAACATTTTAATCATCTGAAGAACCTTTTTCCTCCATAAAGAATCTTTTGTGTAATGGAGAGGTCCCATGGAAGGTAAATAATAATAAAAAAAATGCATGCACACTATTTTGGGTTCCATTTTTTGGAACCATTTTTCTTAGTTTGAAGAACATTTTAATAATCTGATGAAGCTTGTTCCACCAAAAATAACTTTTTTTTTTGCAATGGAAAGATTCCGTGGGTGGTAAAGCTTCTTCATCAAATTGGAACCATAGATGCCTGCTTTTAGATCCTTAATTTTTAAGTGTATATTCAGGGATGGGGAGTAACGAAATACATGTAACTGTTACATATTTAAAATACAAAATATGAGTAACTGTATTTCATTATAATTACATTTTAAATAGGTGGCAATCAAATTACAGTTACATCCGAAAAGTATTTTAGATTTCCAAAGTGATTACTTTGAATTTTAATGTAATTTCTTAATTTCATATTTATGTAAACAGTTTGGGGATTTTAACCAATAAGGCAACTGATTCTTTAAAAAAAAACTGCGTGCAGCAGCCTGTTCATTAGCAACTCGTAGTGAGTGCATATGCTCATCACGACACATAAATAGACGACACAACAGAAAGCCATTTACGTAATGCACTTCTCTCGTGGAAATACAAAGACTATTATATAAATCTGAAAAAGGTAACGTACCATCTCAGTGCAGTGCAATGCCTACCTGCAACAAAACCTCTATCAACATCGGAGGATACAACGTCTAATCTGAAAAAGTATCTTGAGGGAAGTTGTTCTTGATCTTTGAAAAAATTAATGGGGAATGCGAGTTCATGATTCGATTCGTGCACAGATGATTCTTTTGAGTCAATCTTTTAAATGAATCATTTCTTTTGTTTAACGGAACCAGTGTGAATGGTTCATATTAAACTGGATAGATCTGGGGAATGTTTCCCAAAAGCATCGTTAGCGAACTGTGGTTGTTAAATTACATTGAACTATAACGACATTACTTGCGACCGTAGTTGCTTTGGGAAACAAACTCAGCAATCGCTTCTCCATAGAGAGGATTATAAAGTAATCACTTAAAGTTTGGTCCATTCATTAAACAAATCTATTGTATATCTTGGAGAACTGTGCCAGTTGTTTTTGCTACTTTTATGATATGTTTGGATTCGTTTTGAAGCTTGGAATGCAGCATGAAACAGCACGGAATCCCGTTCATTGTATTCAAATTGAATTTATATTGATGGGTAGATTTAAATGACATAACATTTTTGTTGTTGTTGTTGTTGTTCATAGAAATGCTGTGGAAAACTGATGTTGTTAAAAATGCAAAGAGAAAACATAAAAACAAGACATTAAGTTAATATGTTCCTTTGTGTTATATAGCTTAAGTATTTCAAAGTATTCTAAAGTATTTAGATGAAGTTACTAAACCTGAGTAATCTAACGAAATACATTACTGATTACTTTTTAAAGCATGTATTTTGTAATCTGTAGTGAAATACATTTTAAAAGTAACCTTTCCAGCCCTGTGTATATTCTGAGTCTTTTGAAACCATATGATTGCTTTGCATGAGAAAATGATTGAAATATTGTGAAAAATCGCAGTATAGTAAAAGTCACTGGGGTCTGGTGTTTTTTGCACTCCATTTTACGTTCATTATGTTCTTTTACGACAAAAGAAAGCCATACAGGTGTTTATTGAGGTGAGTAAATGATGACAGAATTGTTGGATGAACTATCCCGTTAAGTTGTTGTTCACTGATGGTGGTGAAAAATTAACACACTGTTCCTTTAAATCTCCAACCACTATTGAATGCCACATTCTTTTAATTAGGTGGGATCTCCCACACAGAGTTTCCACAATTGCATTCCTGATGTTACACAACGGGGTCATCGGAGAGTCATCGTCAGTGTTATGTCCCGTTAAATCATGTTTATGACAGGTACAAGCTGACTCCATTCGAAAGAATGATCAGCAGATGGGTGTCACACAAATCATAATGCCACAGCCCAAGTGGTGAGGAAATAGGCGTCTTTTTGTAGCCTAGTCATCATTCTTCTGGGTGGATATTAGCCGTAGGTGTATTGACAGCTGAGAAAACAGCAAGGGGATTTGAGATCTCTTCATACCTTCATTTTCCCTGCTCTCCTTCTCGCTGAGGAGAGATTTAATTCTCTGTAATTACTTTATTGACTCATTTGCAGAGCTGAATTGGCTCCAATCTGTCGTCAATAAAACATACACAGGGATGAGGAACAGCACAGCAATGCTTAAGTACAACATCATAGTGGGAGGCAAATTTCCCTTCAATGGGGAGAGTGTCATGGCAAGCCTGGTAATTCAGCATCCATATGTGACAATCTTATGGAAAGCATAACATAATTTATGTTACCCAAAATTATGCTGGAATTACTCTATTGAGCAACTATTAAGCTAAATGACTAAACAGTTGCAAAAGCCTGCTGATTCTCTCTCCTCCTGCAATCCTTTTTATTTATTTGCTAATGTTATTTTTTACTCACATTTGACTCTTCAATATGAATTTTGACAATGGTTATAAAAGGAAAAACCCACTTAAACAAAAAGTTTAAGTGTAAAAATAATTTACATAGTTTAGTTTAATTAACTAAATTTAGTTTAATATTTAATTAAATATTTCACTATAAAAAATGCATAGACTTATGAACCGTTAAAATGTTAACCACATTGTGTGCCAGAATTGCATGAGCACCACAGCTCAAGAGCACACTTGATAACCACCAGGCCACACAAAGTTTTTAAAAGATGGAAGCTTGAAGGACATTTAATTATCTTTGCCATTTCAAACATTCAGAGGAAAAAAAAAAATCTCTTACCACAGTTGTTGACCTTCGGCACAATGGCAGAGAATAATTAAAGAAGAGAAATGTCTGAGCTCTGTTTGGATACCACTTGGATAATGAGAGTTGTTAACTCGATCTGAGTTATTCCTGGCGCTGAAATCTTGAGACTTGAATTGCTCTGGTAATGCAACCAAGTATTGTGTGCATACTTTTAAATGACTTGAATTGTGGTGACATGGTGACATCATCATACAGGTAAATATAGCCTATTGAAAATAGATATCGGAAAAAAATATGTCTTATTAGCTGGTAAGTAGCTTATACGTCATAGTTGTTTTGACTTATTGTTGTTTTAAAGCTGATTTACAGCAGAATTGATCAGTTTGCATCAATTGAATTATTATTTTCCTGTTTATCCCTGCTGCTTTGAGACCATCTGTGTTGCGTAAAGTGCTATATAACAGTGACTTGACTTGTTGAAATTTATTATTTTCCAATTAAGTCACAAATGTTTGGCAGAGATGAAACAAAGATTACTTATTTATTGTCAAAAATGGTTGAAAATGTTACTTCTAGGCAAATAGAAATAGGCAAACTGTTTTAGAGATTGGCAACATAAACAGTTTTTTTTTTAACTTAGTCATTGCAAAACAAATGTAATACTTATATGCAAACTATGTTGATTCATGTTTTATTACGGGTGCTTTCACTTTTAATTTCGAGGTTCACTTGTTGTCACTTCAATCTTCCACTGCATATAGTATTAGCTTGACCTGGTTTCTTTTATGTACGGATATGACATTATAATGGAATTCTATATTACTGTTAATTCTTTTTATTTGCCATGAAAACGTTAACGCAAATGACAAAAGTATTCAGTTTCCCGGGAAATCCATCCCTGCAAATATAAAATATAAATAATTATTATTATTGGCTCTCCACTGTGGTTTAGAATTAGGCAAAAACCTTGTTTGGAAGATGGTTTTATGATGTACTGGCTCATTCTTTAAATGCAAAACATAGTGTTGTTACGTGTTTTAGCTTAAAGAATTTAAAAACGTGCATGGACTTGATTCAGTGAGTCATTTTTTGTCTGAATCAATAGATTCACTAGAGTGAATAAAATTTTCCAGTGTTATGAATGAGTGAAAGAAACCATTAGATGAACTGATACACTGAAAATAATTAGTCCTTTCATTGCTACAAATAGGATCAAACCAGTTTGTTAATATGATCAGAATTTCCAGCATACATATGAGAGAGAGGATCAGTTCACTGGAATAAAAAATGGCATCTACTTTGTCAATGTGACATTAAAAAGCAATATATCCATTGTTGCATTTGCATTAAAAGGAAAAACCCTAGTCTGTCTAATAAAAAAGGGTGCTGTAAAGTTAGTAGCACTTCTACTTTTAGCTAGTTAGTCCCAGCAAATATGTCTACAGCCTTCAGCAACTTCATACACTTGTGTTGGTAATGAAAGATTTCTCCGTCCTAACCTTGACTCGCATCAACCCTCCCGTTTACTTTTGTTGTCTTTCTCTTTTTGTAGGTGTGTGTGGGCAGCAGGCGTTCAAGACAGAGCCACGTAATGTGACGGTCAGGGCGGGGGCCACAGCTCTGCTGAAGTGTGAAGTGCTGAGGGCCTCAGGGGCCGTGCAGTGGGTTAAAGATGGGCTGCTCCTGGGACCTCAGAGATCGCTGCCTGGCTACCCACGCTACAGCATGACAGGAGACCAGCGGAAAGGTGAGAACTCGGAGGGATGGAAAGAATGACATGCGGTGATTAAAAACAAACGTCTACGAGTTGCTGAGATGTTTGCTGACATGTTGTTAGATGTGCGTGAGCAAGCAACTGTCCCCAAAGACCACGAGAATGTGAAACTCTTCTCCAAACAGATTTGAGTGGAAAATGTTACAGTAAACTTCATAAACTTGGCTGAATCTGAAAAAGTAAAGCATTCATTCATTCATTCATTCAGACATGTATTTTATTTAGTTAGTTATTAGTTACAATATTCCATTAATCATTGAAAAATGTTTTACTCACAACCTCAAATGACAAATAAATAAATATATAAATAGTTAGTTAGTTAAAATATTGAATATTGTTACTAGTAAAAAATAAAAATAAATAGTTTGTGATAAATCACAGACACATTTAAATTTATATAATTTTATTTACAATAATTTTATTATTTTTATATTTATGTATTTTGAATAAATTAGATTTTATATATTACAATACCACAGTTTTGGGATAAAATGTGACCTAGAATGTTCTTTACATATTTTGTGAGATTACCATTAATATTTCTTGCGTAGACGCATTGGGGTGTTTGGTATATGATAAATCAGGGTAAAAAACAAAACAAAACACTTTTTTATTTCAGTGTGAAAGATTATTAGCATGAATCATTAGAAAATGTTTTGCTCATAATCTGCAAATGGCTATAGATGCCTCAGTCTCAATTTCTAGTTCAGATGCAGCCTTCCTCATCAAAATGCGCTCAGCTCTCTTAAAAACAGCTTAGCGAGATGCTATCAAAGGGCTTCTAATTTAAGCACCGGAGACAGATTTAAGAAATTAGCTTTTTTTTCTTTCTTTCTTTTTGAGTGAGAGGACTTTAGTACCACCCCCAATTCCCTTCCATATAAATAAATAAATAAATAAAGTTAAAATCAGCTCTGAATTACTCCTATTTTTAATGTCCACTGAGAGTAAATTGAGATTATTGTGTAGTGGGTTGAGGCACTGAATAACCTATGATGCTTGGCCAGCCTGCACTGTGTATATAAAAAAGCCAATTAAAAGACAATGCTAAACAAGTCCTGAGCATCTGCTCCTCTTTGTGGAGGACAAAAGCTGCTATCCTGCATAGTGAGAGAGAGGCCGTTTGTGCCAAACGCAAGTGAAAATGCTTAAAAAATGCTTATGCTATTGAATGCTACCACTTGTGCCGTTGGGCATTGATAGGATGACTGATAAAGAGTGCCATGTAGGGGACGAACGTTATCATAAAAATACATGCAGAAAGCATCTTTAATGTTAACCCTGTCAACCTTAATCTACCGATATGCAGATGCTTATCCACACGAGTTCTCGCAAGCGGCATGACAAGCAGTAGGTGCGCGCACACACTCTGATACCTTGCCAAAGGAAATGAGTGAGAGAACGGACCAGAGTTCCTGTCGGCGTTTTATATTGGTTGTCAGAGGCGTAATTATTGGACTTCTTCAAACACGAGCTTGCAAACACCCCGAACCGCAACACCGCGGCAGCGTGTACCGAGTGCAATTTCAAGAGAGTGGAAAATCATTAATGATTTGAAAGTGGTTTCCTTTCCTTCTATGATCACATAGATCTGAAAATTGCTGCTGGTTGGTGTTAATTATCCTGCCATCCTGGCTGACACCTCCTTTTTTCAGCCTTGGAAGTTGTCATATCAGGATACTATTTTCTGCATGTTAGTTTTCTTCAGAGGGGAGGAGAAAAGGAAAAAAGGGAAAAAGAAAAATGTTCAAAGCTCGAACAGCTTGCATAAACTTCGCCCGAGCAGCCATTAATCCTGGCAGAATGGTAGTTGAACAAACAACCCCTTGGTGGCATGATATTCTGCTAGTAAATAACAAGAATCTTGCACACAAAGGAGCGATGTTGAAGGCCTGCATCAAATAGAATGAAGCATGATCTTCTCTCTGCAGCGTTTGTCGCTAATTGGGACCATTAATTTGAGATTGCATACAAATTTTGCACCGCCATTTGCCAATTGTAATTTCTTTACTCTGATTTGTTTCTTTCTAATTAAAAGTGGATTTCAAGAAGTCCTGGCCTAATGGATAGAGAGTCAGACTTGTAACCCAAAGGTTGGTCTCAGGTCCAGCAGGGATTGTAGGTGGGGGGTGTGAATGTCCAGCACTCTCTCCACCCTTAATAGGCTTGAGACCCTTGAGCAAGGCACCGAACCCCCAACTGCTCCCTGGGCGCCGCATCATAAATGTCTGCCCAATGCTCTGGGTTTGTGTTCACGGTGTGTGTGCGTTTGTTCACTACGCACTGATGTGTGTGTGTGCACTTGGATGGGTTAAATGCAGAGCACAAATTCCGGGTATGGGTCACCATACTTGGCCACATGTCCTTTCCTTTCCTTTTCCTTTAGAAGCATTTGAACATCTTCAAATGTGTGTTAAGGGTGGGAACTCTTCAGATATGCTTTTAAAAACGCAAAACATCAGAGCATATGTTCAAAGAATATTCTGGGTTAAGTAAATTCAGTTTGTTAAAACAAGCAAGATGCATTTCTAGTAATGCACTTAAATTGTAAGTCTATGGCACCAGCATTCTGAGTTTAAAAACAACTAAAGTTTAAAAGTTTGGGGTCCAAAGTTTTATTTGGGGAAATAAATTAATACTTTAATTCAGCAAGGATGCATTATATTGACCAAATGTGACAGTAAAGACTACAAAAAATTTGGTAACACTTCGGTATAGGGATCAATTCTCACTATTAACTAGTTGCTTATTAGCATGCATATTATTTACATATTGGCTGTTTATTAGTACTTTATAAAGCATTTATTCTACATGACCATATTCTACATCCCTAATCCTACCCAATACCTTAATAAGCAACAAATTAGGAGTTTATTGAGGCAAAAGTCGTAGTTAATTGTTTGTTAATATCGAGAATTGGACATTAAAATAAAGAGTGACCAATAATTGAAATAAATTTGAATAGTTTCTATTAATCAAAGAATCCTGAAAAAAAAAGGTATCATGGTCTGCACAAACTTAAGCAGCAGCACAACAGTTTTCAATATTGACAATAATAATAAATGTCTGAGCAGCAAATCAGCATGTTAGAATGATTTCTGAAGGATCATGTGACACTGAAGACTGGAGTAATGATGCTGAAAATTCAGCTTTGCATCACGGAAATAAATTACATTTCAAAATATATTCAAATGGAAAACAGTTATTTTAAATAGTAATAATATTTTACAATATTACTGTTTTTACTGTATTTCTGTTCAAATAAATGATTTGAATGGTAATGTATATTAATATGTTTGTATACATCATTTTTAAAGGTTTAACTACTTTTCTAGGCAGACAAAAATTATTTATAAACATACATTTAGGGAGAAGCTTGTTCATACAATCCTGTCAATAATATATATAAGCTTTTTGTCTTTAGGAGTAATGAGTGGCAATAAATTCTGCAAATTTGTATTAGAAAACTAAATGGGGTCCATTTTAATTCAATTTTTCCAAGTACACTAAATTCCTTATTTCTCCCAACTGAATTGATTTTCTATACTACTCAACAGCATTACAAATGATATCAGCAGAGTTTAAGTTGTCATAACCCTGAATATTCATTCAATACTCTCAAGTCTTTTCCGCTTCATTGTCTGTGTGAACAATAAGATGACATTTCTCTCGGATTCTCTTCTTTCCTCCTCATGATTTGTGCTCTGTCTGCTTTCTCCTGCAGGCCAGTACCATCTTCAAATTCTCAACGTGAGTTTGGAAGACGACGGCCCCTACGAGTGCCAAGTGGGTCGCTCCGTGAGCAGCCGTGACATCGTGTCCCGTACAGCCTGGCTCAATGTGCAGAGTAAGCAATCCCATCTTTTACCGCTGAGCAAGGAGGGTGGGGGGTGCAAATGGGGAAAAGCAGCACGTGGGACAACTTTAGCCATGACAGATCGCTCAACCAAGGCCGTTAATGGCTATGCACGCACTGAAAAGGTGACACACGGTGGCAAACCTAAACCTGTCACCATAGCCACATTCAGGGTAGTAATGAGCCGTGGAGCTTCTCTGCAGTGTGTTGGAGAATCCCTTGTGCTACACTTCAGATAAAGTCCCATTGGTCACAGGTGTATGACAGCGGTGATAGCACGCATTAGTGATGTGGCCAATTAGTTAGCGTGCTTGGCCACAGCGGATAGGGCACTTAGAGCGGGCGACATCTGAGACATACTTGCGCGAACAACGTGAGCTGAAGAGAAATCCTTCTGCTCGTGGGTGATAACTTTTCTTTTAAATTAGTTTCTTTTTTAAACTCCACAGTGAAATATAACACGTCCAGATGGGTTTTGCTTTGTCCTTTGCTGTAGAAACTTCTATAAAGGTAGTCAAGTACTGCTATGGTTTTGAAGAGGAAAATGAAGATTTGGAAACAGCTAAAAAAAAAAGTTATACTTTTGAATCAAGTGCAGGATTTCTTACCATAGTTTCGAGGTCAGTGCAATATATTGGTTTGTGACTTGGCTGCGATTCTCTTTGTATTGTGTGAACCTTTGAGGGCGAATCACCCTAGAGAATAGCCGAAGGAAATTCATAAGACATCAGGGGGAAGGAGTTTGACTTTGTGTCAAATTGATTTCGGGGAAAGATCCTGGTAGTTATTGGTTCAATTCTGTTCTGGTGTTCTTTCCAATCAGACTTCAATTTGAGGATCTTTGGAGCCGTTTCAACATGTCAATTCTTTAAGCACTCGAACTCCGAGGATGTTATTACTCAACCGTTCTTGACTCGTTTTGATTCAGACTTGAGCGGGAGACAGAGTCAGTGAGTTGCTAACTTGAGAACAGTTCTTATTGGATCATTGTGTGAAAGAGTTGATGAATCTAGAATCACTTGGACCTGACAGACTGATTCCCAAATGAATTGTTCAGTTGATTTGAACTGATTAAAAAAGGACTAAGTGAAAAGAATGATTGATAGTGTTACATATGTGTGTGTGTGTGTGTCTGTGTGTCTGTGTGTGTGTGTGTGTGTAAATTTACAATATATTTTCTAAAAATGTACTGTTATTTTTTTATAATTGTGTGTGTATGTACACACATATATATATAATGTGCGTGTGTGAGTGTGTGTATGTACACACACTCACACACACACACATACATTATATATATATATATATATAGATAGATAGATAGATAGATAGATAGATAGATAGATAGATAGATAGATAGATAGATAGATAGAAAGATATAGACAAAAAAAAATGTCATGCCATTTTGGGAGCCTATTTCAAAGCTTTGGTGAATAATAGAAGATATTTAAAATGATTAACAACCCAGATTATACAAAGCTATTGTTTGGCTTCGCAAGTGTTTAAATATAATGCATAAGACATTTTGGCCTGCTTTTATGATGTCATTTTGTCATTTATGGGCATTACAAACATGATCAGTCACTATGAACTGACGCTGTATGGAAAAAAGCTGCATGGAGAAAATCACATTTTGTTTTACCTAGAAAAAACGAGGACGAAAAAATACGGCAATGACAGAATTTTCATTTTTGGGTGAATTTTCCCTTTAAACGTACCTTCAAGGTTTGAGATTCCATCACTTTTCTTAGTTTAGGCATGTATGTATACATTTATTTATAGTTTATTGCTTGTGTAACGTACCTTTTAAGATTAATCTACAGCGTCGCGTGGCAGATGAATGTTACTGTGCATGAGCACTGGTCCACGTAACATCACTGTATCATTCCTTCACTTTCTAGACTTCTCTCAGTCACATATAATCTTCCCTTTTCACACTTTCTCTCTCTTTTCTGTCCAATCTATCCATCTATCGCTTAGTCCCTTTCAGAGTCTCTGTCTTTTGCTTTCCTTCCATCTCTCGTGCCTCCTGTGGTGGGAGCCGACCCATATGTCTAAGGCAGGGGGTCTTAAAAGCCCCTTTTCTTCACCAGTCATCAAGCATTCACTTCCTCTTCTGTCCCAGAGATGTGTGTGTGTGTGTGTGTGTGTGTGCGTGTGTGTGTGTGTTTGTAATGGAGGGCGGTTGCTGTGGTGACTGCCTTTCTTTTGCCTGGGAAGGCAGCAGGTTTTATTGACAGCGATGAAAAAGAGAAAGGACAAGACAGTGAAGATAGTTATGGGTGTAACAGAATCTCAGTTTCACACACTTACACAAACACACACATGCTTTTGCATCAACAGCAGCAGGCCTCGGTCACTCATTTATCACAATCAGAACAGATGAGTTCGTATTGTGTTTGTGTGTTTAATAGGACTGTCAATTTAACACATTAATTTAGTGCGATTTAATTATTTAAAAAAATAACAGTAGTAAAAATTCACAATGTATTTTATATAATTTATTATAATTATTTAATAAAATAATATAATAATAATAATACATTTTAAAAATAATAAAATTCAATTAAAATAATTATTAGTAATATTTATATTTATATTTATTAGATTCGTAATATATCAAATTATTATATTATCAATATTATTATATATATATATATATATATATATATATATATATATATATATAATATATAACATTTCTAAAATACTTTTATAAAATCACACTTTTAAAATAATTTTTTATATTATTTTTCAAAATTATTGTTTTAAAAATTTCATTTTATAAAAGTGTTTTTAGAAATGTTATACATTTATAAATATAAACATTTATAAATAATTATAAATATGTATTTTAAGATATGTTTGCATATTATATATACAATTTTATATATCAGTGTATATATATATATATATATATATATATATATATATATATAATATATAACATTTATAAATACTTTTATAAAATCAAACTTTTAAAATAATTATTTTTATTATTTTTCAAAATTATTGTTTTAAAAATGTGATTTTATAAAAGTGTTTTTAGAAATGTTATACATTTATAAATATAAATATTTATAAATAATTATAAATATGTATTTTAAGATATGTTTGCATATTATATATACAATTTTATATATCATTGTATATATATATATATATATATATATATATATGTGTGTGTGTGTGTGTGTGTGTGTGTGTGAAAATGTATCTTAAATTGCATATTTATAATTATTTAAGAAATGCAGTAAAAACATGCTCAATTAATCCTGCCTCCATTCTTAATTTCCCAATATTATATATATATATATATAGAATATATTTGAAATATATATTTTATATAAATATTTAAAATGCAGTAAAAATTTGCTCAATTAATCCTGCCTCCCATACTTAATTTCCCAAATACATTTTCCCCTACCATCTGAGAGATTCAAGTGTAATATTGCAAGTGATGCAGAAAATCATTCTATATAAAATTTTCAAAAATGCAATAAAAAAAACTTAAATTTCCTAATATGCATTTTTCTTATCATCTTAGTGATTCAAGTCACTGCAAGTTTTATAGAGATAAAACAAACAATGTATTGACTATTCAAAGACACTTTAATTTAATGTCCATTTGATGTTTAACACGTTAACCGCAATAATACTAGGCTGATGTCTTTGAAATACCTTCATTTAGGGGCCTTTCTTAGCAAGATTGGATACATGTAATTGATAGGCATATCATTGAATTAGTTTGATTACAGGGTTTTTATTGAGCCTTGAAAAATGCATGGCATTTCAATCCCTTTTACTTATTGTTTAGTGTTGCCATGTCTAAGTGAAATATTAAAGGCTAATTTTTGTTTGTATGATGTTTTGAAATGGACGTTTGCAAATGCGAGTGCTGAAGGCAGCAGTATTTTCCCATCCATTACCTCACCATTGCACCCGTTCAGGGCTGGATTTTTGCTGTGTCTGCTTCTAATCTACCTCAGTAAATCCAATCCAAATGGCATAATGTCTTTACAGAGGGGAGTGGTGAGGCGGGGGGAAAAAAGGGAGAAAGACAGAGCGAGAGACTAAAAGATGAGGCAGGGTCTTAATTGGATTCTCTCTGTCCATGTGATATGTTTTATAATGGCCTAATTCAAGATGAATCACCCTTGGCTTGCTAGAAGCCAAGCGCGTGGCCACAGCATCAATAGCTATCTCCACAGGCTCTGCCGTGAAGCTTTCTCAACATTTCTGTGTGTGTTTTTCTTCTTTCTCGCACACAGACCGAAGATAACCACGGCTGTCACTTCAAGTGGCACCTTATAATCTTGAACAATACTGCGGCCGTGTCCTTTTTCTCCTTTGATCCCGACTAGCTGCTCTAGCAAACCATTGTTAGCATTTCACGAATACAAACAGGTTCAGATCTGGTTCCAAAGCTTAACTTTTAATTGTTTCATATAGTTAATTATAGAAACCTGTTTCTGTCTCAGAGTTAAAAATACCACTTTATATCTCACAATTGTGACTTTTTGTATCACTGTTGCAGCTTCATTTTTTGTAATTGGATCCTTACATATCACAGTCTGACACTTTCATAGCTAACGGTTTTATTTTATTTTACTCTGAGGTGCAAATTGGTTTCCATAGTCAAACCTTTAAATGAATGCGAGGCATGTGTTGGTGCACTTGTTTTGTGCAATTGTATTTAACATTATAAATGAATGAAAAAAAAAAAAAAGCCTTGTTCATTCATTATGAACATTATTGTCTAAAGTTTTGAGCAAATAAAAACTGCTTTTCTGATTTACAGTTATAAAATATTTTAATTATTTACATTTTTATGCCAAGTTTATTCCGTAAAGTGGTGTTGAGTGGTTTCTTAAAACACTTTTTTATTTTTGTATAAGAATCGGTTTGCCTTTTTTGTAACATTTCATGATCTGTTGAAAATATTTCTACATTTAATTTGAGGATTGTGTTTTGTTTGAGTTTTTATGTGGAAAAATAGACACTTGTTCTGAACATATCTGCACTTTTCTGAGGAATTTGCAAATGTGTGGAGTAAAGACTGATATGTTAGATTACATTTCAAATGATTTATTTTATATGTTTTGTTGAATGGGCATATTGGTGACGAATATGCTTTAAGCAGCCAATCAGTTTCTTAAATCAGAAACTCATGCAGCAGTGATAATGATACAGAACAATATTATCAAATTGCTTCCATCTAATAAGAAAAGCTTCTGAATCAACATGTCTTTCTTTGTCTGAGTTTAAGTTACAACAGCGAAATGATCCAAGTTTCTAACTAGCTAAACAAACCAGTCTGATGTTGGTCGGTTGTTTGGATGGATGGACAGACAGATAGACGGATGGATAGATTGAAAGGAAAGATGCCTATTTTACAGTAAGTAGGTTTTATTTCTGAACCTTTGGATATGACATGCAATGTCCAGTTATATGGTGGCATGCTGATCTCTTGGCCAACTGGAATCTCTTTCCTGATGAGAGTCACTGCTGAGTCGCAATGATCTGGGTTTTGTTCAGGCATCTCTTTGCCGCCCACGTTCAGTGTCTTGAGTCATGAATTGTGCCACATATACATGATTGTCACTCACATTAAGTAAACTGCACGTCCTAGCACTGCTGCCTGGAGGTGTTTTCAGTTCTCTGCATAGCCTCAAACTAAAATTTAATGCAAAACTGTATCCAACATGGCTTTCTCCAAAAAATGATGAAGCTTTAAAGAGTCTCAACATTTGGCTGATTACAGCTTCTGTGGCTCCAGAGAGATCAGTCATGTGACACTCACAGATCAGATGATTGGCTCAAAAAAAAAGTTTCTGAATCTTAACTAATATATATAGTTAAAATGAGTATTTAATATTTTAATATTTTAGATGTGAATATATGTAATATTTCAATATTCAAATACATAAATAGCTAAAGTTAGTCATTTAGCAAAATTGTAAATAGACCTAATAATATAATATAATATAATATAATATAATATAATATAATATAATATAATATAATATAATATAATATAATATAATATAATATAATATAATATAATAATAAATACACGCATACATACATGCACATGACTTAATAGCTAAAGTTAGCCATTTAATGTTTTAGTGTTAAATAGACCTAATAATATGTATTATTATTATTATTATTGTTGTTGTTGTTATATTTTGATGTATAATTAAATAAATAAACATGACTTAATAGCTAAAGTTATTTAGAGTTTGTTGTGAATAGATAGAATAGAATAGAATAGAATAGAATAGAATAGAATTGATTTTATTTATAAATATTGTGCATGTATTTTATTTAGATCACATTAGTGAGATAGAAAGTCAGGTTTGTTTGTTTTTTTTTTGGTTTTGGTTTTGGGTTTTTTTCTGTTTTTTTACCCCTAGTGTGTCTTGAGATCAAATATAATTTGTTGTGTTACCTTGACCTAGCATTGAATGTGAACAGCAGGAATTCTGGCATTTTGCTCTGGGAAAAGCTATAGAGAGTGTGAGAACACTAGAGTCAGCTTGGTCTGTGTGTCGTGTAGGGAAGTGGACTCGCGTCTCTAGATTATGGTTGGTAACTGGTTTGGACACTGTTTTGTTTATCAGTTGACAATCTGATCTACGTAAATCAGCTGTTGTTTGGTTGAGTGTTAAAAAAGTGTTTATTGTTATATGAGGTGGGCTAAAAATGAAGAATATAAGAGCAGGAAAGACAGAGAGGGAGAAATTGCTGTTATCTCTCTTGCCTCAAATGCACCTGCTGCACTCTTCAGACAGGAACGAGATGGGAGGAGATGAGAGGAGAAGTGCGGAGCGAAGGAAGAGGTGGAAAGATCAGTGGTATGAAGACGAGAAGATGAGATGAAATGAGAGAGGGAATGAAAGAGAGAGAGCAGAGGAGGAGAAATGGGACTGCTTCAATGGCTCTTAGCTTCAAAGCTCACACCTGAGCCCAGTGTAACCGAGTGTGTTTGTGGATGAGTGTATTCAAGCCTTTTGAGGCATGTCTGGTCAAAGCTTGTTAACAGACTGTGTTTGCTCATGTGGTCTAACAAGGCTCTGATGTGTGTGTGTGTGGGGGTTGTGCAGATACACGTGACCATATGAAAAGATAGTCTTCATTTTGAAGCAGTTCAGTTTAGATGAATGACTCTCCATCTGCCTCAACATACCTTGCCATGTAAGAGTTCATCTCTATTCAGATATTTATTTGACTCAAAGTGAACCTGACATCAGCTGACCCTATTTACTTTCTGGTCTTATTGTGAACAACGATGTGTATCTATCTATCTATCTATCTATCTATCTATCTATCTATCTATCTATCTATCTATCTATCTATCTATCTATCTATCTATCTATCTATCTATCTATCTATCTATCTATCTATCTATCTATCTATCTATCTATCTATCTATCTATCTATCTATCTATCTATCTATCTATCTATCTATCTATCTATCTGTCTATCTATCTGTCTGTCTATCTGTCTGTCTGTCTGTCTGTCTGTCTGTCTGTCTGTCTATCTATCGGTCTATCTGTCTATCGGTCTATCTGTCTATCGGTGTGTCTATCTATCTATCTATCGTCTGTCTGTCTGTCTATCTGTCTGTCAGCATTTACATTCGTTTTGGGTTAAAGTTGGTTAAAATTACAGTCATATGAATTTCATTTTAATTCTACTTCAGTTTTGCACTTTTGTTTGAATTGCAATTCTGCATAATGTTTGCTTCCTTAATTCAATCCAAATTCAAGGGTTTGGCTGGTCATGTGATCTCGCCATGTCTGCCACTTTGACTAAATTGGCACTCACTCACTCACTCACTCACTCAAAACTGTTCAGTCCATTCACATTTGAATCATCTATTTTCTGTGTCCACTTTTCTTTTCTTCACACTCGCCATGTTTTTGCTGTCACATAGTATCTACCCTGAACATGGCAAAGCATTGCAAATCATTTGAACTTTGTGTCAGTACGTCATAAATTTTGTCGCGCCGCGCTGCGCCGCATCCAGTGTAGACAGCACTGATTATAATAAGTTATATTGTATTTTGTTGCGTCGCGCCGCTCGCGTCCGGTGTAGACACGCTTTCTGATGCTGCGGGCCGCCTATTGAGAAACCCTGCTGTACACAATTTAACCATATTTTTCTGAAGCATTCTTCATTCCGTTATGTGTGAAACTTTTTAATGAGGGAACAATTACTGAGTGCACCTTTAAGTAAACATCACTGTTGTTGCAGATTCATCTCGATAACCAAACTGCGTCAACATTCATTTACACATGTAATGTGTAAATGAATGTGACTGATCTAGAAGTCCATGTGGGAGGGAGCTGTTTTTGTTTATTTCTCCAGGAAATGTGTCTTTGTGCACGAAAAGCGGCTGTGATAAAATGATTGCCTTTTGACTATCTTTTCATTCACTTGGCTTTTGCATGTGCGTATCGGTTTGGAGGAAAACATTTGCATGTTTATATGTTTATTGATGAGTATGTGAGAGAGGAACCGAGAGGGTTTGTTCATCTGTCTGCGCTAATGAGCCTCTTATCTTCCTTATCTGTCCATCCATCTGCATTTGTCTAATGAATCAAATTTCACAGCTCGATGTTTCCTGCCTGAGCGCTCGTGTGTGTTCATATCTCTGTTCTTGTGCATGCGAACATGTACTTGTGCATGTCTGGGTTTTTATTTGCTCTGTGCATGTGAGCATGCATTTGTCTCGGGAGGAGAGGTCGCAGGAAGTACGGTGGGTGACTCAGGTGGGCTTTTCTGAGGTCATAATCTTTGCCTGACTAACCATTGACTGTCATGCTCTGGCTCCCAATGCTGCCAGTAACACAGACATAATCCCCCCCCCCTCACACACACACACACACACACATCCTTTCCTTCTCTCATCATCCCTTCTCTCCGGTCACAAAGAGCAGGCTGCTAAACACACACACACACACCTGCTTTCTACCGTAGCTCGACTGCAGCAGAAAGGAAAAGAGGAAGAATGAGGTAACTGGATGGTGTTCAAATGACCAGGGGCCTAGAGACCCCTCGTTCCAGTCATCGGACCCCTTGTTGTTTCTGAAAACAGGCTGAGAGGCCTTGTAATTTAAATTTGTTGTTACAGCAGTTGTCCATGACATCAGACTCGAGATGGATGAGTTAAATTATATTAAAGTTGACAGTAATAACTACTCAGTTTTTATATTTTCTTAAAGTCACTATGAAATCAAAATTGACCATTTTTTAATGGAATATTGCAGTCTATTGTAAATAAATTGTGCACCATGTGCATCATAATCTGTGTGCTTTTTTTTTTTATCACATGCCTTCGTAATCTTTAATCAGAAACATTAACATCCCCTCGCCTGTGCAAAGACATTTCTTCACTGGTGACGTGTAGGACAGTAATCCCTCCTTCAAGCTGTCACTCACATTAGATTGCAGCAACTAACAAACGATCCAATGATCTATTCAATTCCCAATGGAGAAAAATCAAGTCCCATTCGATGGTGTTGCCTGCTGGTACAAAACAGTTGTGAGAGTCTTCTGGATGGTTGCTAGGGCATTGCTAGGGTGATCTGAATGTTACCTACTGGAAGAGGTTAATATTAATTAAAATATGCCATGAATGCATAGTTCTGTGTGTGTGTGCGTAGGTTTCAGTTAGTTTATTATTTTATTTTTTATTTTTTATTTTTATACAAATAATTGCACTCATTAGAATGTCATCAGACAGTCAGCTGATATACACACACATAAACATTTTAATTTTATTTAATATTAACCTCTTCAAATATGGTCAAAATCTTATATCACAATATGAGTGATTTTATTTCATGATAAAGATATATATCACAAAATAATTACGGTATAGTTATTTTTGCTTTGAATAAGGTTATGATATCAACATTTTTGATAACATTAATATATTATAATTCTCATAACCGATGTTGATTTTACAAAAAATAAAACTAGCCCAACTAACATACATTTTTAAAAAGAATACAATTTTGAATAATTGTGAAGTAATTGCATCTTAGAATGTTGTCAGGCAATCAGCATCAAATGATTCGCCATACACGATCCGGTTGGAGCACGCAACGCAATGGTTCAACAGATTCGGAGTGTCAAAAAGCTCCGTTGATACTGTGTTCTTTGCTCGTTTTCTCTATATAATTTATTCGTTGTTTGAATAACCGTGGAAATTAAATCATTACAATTAAAAGGCCTAACTTTCAGTGTTATTATTAAAATGCGATCACGTTAAATACAGTTTCCGTTGCATTAAAAACATTTCATGACATAACACCAGAAAAACATTTTCAAAAGCACCCCCTCTGCTATTTTCACAAATTGCACCCTGTGTGTGTGTGTGTGTGTGTGTGTGTGTGTATGTATATGTATATGTATATATATATATACAGTGGGGCAAAAAAGTATTTAGTCAGCCACCAATTGTGCAAGTTCTCCCACTTAAAAAGATGAGAGAGGCCTGTAATTTTCATCATAGGTATACTTCAACTATGAGAGAAAAAATGAGAAAAAAAAATCCAGAAAATCACTGTAGGATTTTTAAAGAATTAATTGGTAAATTCCTCGGTAAATTAAGCATTTGGTCACCTACAAACAAGCAAGATTTCTGGCTCTCACAGACCTGTAACTTCTTCTTTAAGAGGCTCCTCTGTCCTCCACTCGTTACCTGTATTAATGGCATCTGTTTGAACTCGTTATCAGTATAAAAGACACCTGTCCACAACCTCAAACAGTCCAACTCCAAACTCCACCATGGCCAAGACCAAAGAGCTGTCAAAGGACACCAGAAACAAAATTGTAGACCTGCACCAGGCTGGGAAGACTGAATCTGCAATAGGTAAGCAGCTTGGTGTGAAGAAATCAACTGTGGGAGCAAATATTAGAAAATGGAAGACATACAAGACCACTGATAATCTCCCTCGATCTGGGGCTCCTCGCAAGATCTCACCCCGTGGGGTCAAAATGATCACAAGAACTGTGAGCAAAAATCCCAGAACCACATGGGGGGACCTAGTGAATGACCTGCAGAGAGCTGGGACCAAAGTAACAAAGGCTACCATCAGTAACACACTGCGCCGCCAGGGACTCAAATCCTGCAGTGCCAGACGTGTCCCCCTGCTTAAGCCAGTACATGTCCAGCCCGTCTGAAGTTTGCTAGAGAGCATTTGGTTGATCCAGAAGAGGATTGGGAGAATGTCATATGGTCACATGTAAAAACTCAACTTGTCGTGTTTGGAGGAGAAAGAATGCTGAGTTGCATCCAAAGAACACCATACCTACTGTGAAGCATGGGGGTGGAAACATCATGGTTTGGGGCTGTTTTTCTGCAAAGGGACCAGGACGACTGATCCGTGTAAACGAAAGAATGAATGGGGCCATGTATCGTGAGATTTTGAGTGAAAACCTCCTTCCATCAGCAAGGGCATTGAAGATGAAACGTGGCTGGGTCTTTCAGCATGACAATGATCCCAAACACACCGCCCAGGCAACGAAGGAGTGGCTTCGTAAGAAGCATTTCAAGGTCCTGGAGTGGACATCCCCAGCGACATCCCCAAAACATTACTGCTCTAGGAGATCTGCATGGAGGAATGGGCCAAAATACCAGCAACAGTGTGTGAAAACCTTGTGAAGATTTACAGAAAACGTTTGACCTCTGTCATTGCCAACAAAGGGTATATAACAAAATATTGAGATGAAATTTTGTTATTGACCAAATACTTATTTTCCACCATAATTTGCAAATAAATTCTTTAAAAATCCTAAAATGTGATTTTCATTTTGTCTCTCATAGTTGAGGTATACCTATGATGAAAATTACAGGCCTCTCTCATCTTTTTAAGTGGGAGAACTTGCACAATTGGTGGCTGACTAAATACTTTTTTGCCCCACTGTATATATATATAGAGAGAGAGAGAGAGAGAGTTCATTTGCAAAAACAGATAACTCCGTTTTTAACAATTTTCAAAAATCAAGTTTTTTAATTGTGCATTCCAGTTGATCTCAATCAAACTGTAATTGGGTTAAACAACTGGTAAGTAAAAAACTAAGAAGAAACAGTTATTTCATAGATGAGAAAAAAACATCCAATTTGAAATGCAACACGGGGAATTCTGGGAACGTCAATTTACGTTTTTTTTCCCCTGTAAATTTTACATTCTTTTTCACTTCCAAAAACTGTATTTCACCATAAAATTGCCTGAAATGTCTATTACAGTTTTTCACTGTATATATTAGGGGGACTTACTGTTAACCATTTAACAGGTTTTTACTGTAGCATTTTTACAGTTTTTTACCTTTCAAATCACAAATCAATTTTTTACAGTGAAATCTGTTTATAATCACTTTTCACTGTCCTATTAGTCGGTATAGTCTCTTATGTGACTGAGAAGGGCAATTATTTTAGCAGCAGTAGTTTAGGTCAAGAAACAGTAGATCTATTAGATTGTAAATATGACATCACTGTGATGAAACGCCTTTGTTTTTACAGCCTACCTTGGCATTGCTGTTGTTTTTTTACTGTTGTTGTTGTGGGAAGCACCTTTTGGCTTTTTTAGCTTTGCTATATATCGAGCACTGAGCCAAAAGTTGAGTGAGCAAGAATGAGGGATGAAGTGAAAGACACGCATAGAGAGGAGAGAGAGAGTCACTCTACCTGCTTGCCTGCTCTGTGAGCACACCATCAGTCTTTACTGGGAAATCTATGTGCCTGAACAATGTCTTCTCTAGCACAACAAGTGATGAGCCTGGCTTCATCTGCAGAGAATGAGAGAGAGCGAGGGGGCGATGGCGTGAGGCTGAGAAAGAGAGACAGCGAGAGGAAATTGTGAGCAGTTAAAAAGAGAGGGAGAGCAGAGGAGAAGAGAAAACAAATGCATCTCATTATCTAAGCGGGCTGCTCTGCAGTGCTCTCCTCAGCCATCAGTGTCCACACAGCTCCAATTGCTTCCTTTAAATCAGTTTGAAGCCCAAGCCTTGCCCCATCTGTCTCGGTGTGAAGCCCCTCGCTCCTCACCGCCGAGCTGCACACAGCAATAACGCCCCCTAGTGCCTACAAACTCCAGGGAGCAACTGGCAACCTGAACAACATCACTGAGGCTCATTACCATGTGTCTATCCTCACTAGGTATTACTTCGGTTTATTTGTTAGGGTTTTTCCGTAGTGAAATCAGGGATTTGATATTGTATTGGTTATGAAACGTTGCCCCTTTAAGAAAAACTGATGATCATGTCACCCAGCATAATTTGAGAATTTGTGAAAGGTCTTGTGCTTCGAAGGAAAAAATCTTTTTTACCTTTGACTTTATGAAGTTATGTTATGTGACTGAGAAGGGTAAACAGTTGGTTAGGTCAAGAAATGATCTGTCTATTATATTGTAAATATAACATCACTGTAATGAAACAACTTTGTTTTTACAGGCTACCTTGGCATTGCCATTGTTTTTTGCTGATGTTGTTGTAGGTAGTTTTTTTTTTTTTTTTTAAGCTTTGCTATATATCAAGCACCAAGCCAAAAAAAAATGAGCATTAGTTTTTGCTTATCACAAATTATCTTTTTTGACCGTGACTTACAGTGACTGTGACTTATTTATTTATTAGAAAAAAAAATATTTTTTTAAAATCATAAAATGCAAAAAAATATATAATACTATATAGAAAGTGAATTTTTTTAAATAATTTTATATTTTTATGAATGAATGAATGAATGAATGCTAATGCAGTGAATATTGAATTTTCATTTTTCATATGTGTTTTTTTTTTGTTTTTTTTTTGTATATAGATTTATGTTTTTAGATGTTTTTAAAAAAAAATTACATATAAATGTTTTTTTTATTATTATTATTTATATTAGAATAATTTTATTTTATAGAGAAACAGAAACAAACCGTTATCTCAAGTGCATATAAACAATAAGTATCAAGTACATATAAACATTTTTATAGTTAATTGAAATTTTAATTGTTTAATCATAATGCTATTTTCATGTAAGATGTTGCTGTTAAAGCTGTCAGAATTTATTGTGCAAGTTAAGAGTTTAATGCACCGTTCACTCAATATGTTTTTTTCTTTTGGTCCATATTTTAACTGTTGCATTTTTCCCTTTTAATAGTTCAGCTTTTTGGTTTTGCACCGTCTAGGTTTTTAAATGCTAAAGTGCTTCCTGAGCTCATAAGCAGGATTTTATGATTTTCCTTATACATTGTACAACCAAAAATGATCCCGTTTCACACTTTTCCATCCAATATCGAGCTCACAGTGGGTAAACTCTGCTACCAGGGTAAACCTGGACAGTGCCACATTTGAGTTCGATTCGTTTGAACAGCGCACAAAAACTGATTTTCACTCTCCCTCGTCAAAAGTGCCGGGAAGAGCTCTGTAGCCCCGAGCGATGCAGGGGAAAGTTGCGCAGAGAAGAGGTGAGAGGGAGCGCTTTGATCGGTGGCGTGCGCGTCTCTTCTGCTGGAGGTGATTTGCAGCACTGTTGCTGCTGCTCTTTTACTTTTTTCCCTATAAGCAGAGCGCTATGCTAGATTAGCATTTAGTGCATTTCCACAGGCTTGTCGACAGCGCAGGGGCCGCGCTTCATCATCCGTCTGTGATTCACACAGGCGTTTCAATTGATAATGAGATGGTGCGCTTCTGCAGTGTCGTGCTGAGGCCAGGGAAACAGAAAGTGCTCTGATAGAAAGCAACCAAGGAACACTGTGAGGCCCTTTGTGAAGATCTTAAATAACCGCTTGCAGGGGTTTATGTGGCCCGAAGTTAGATCTTATGGGAAAATGGCCCTAAATTGTCATATAGCATATAAAGATCCACAGAACCACTGCAGACAACACAGTGCAGTACTATTTCAGTCATCTAAAATGTATTGTTTTCCTATTCGTTTCCAAACATTAAACAATTACGATAAATTGGATCCATAATATCTGTTTTTATTGTCTACATCTTAGTGCAGTTATAAAGTAGTAATGTGAGTTTAAGGGGGGAAAAGTCAGTAAAAATAGCCATAACAAATAACAAAGCAAACAGCAAATAAACCAGGAAAGATGGCAAAGGCTTTTTTTATATGTTGGGCCAGTGGATGAACTTAAGTGGATACATATTTTACATAATCTGTATGATTTATTAATTCATGCATTATATCCAATGAATAATAACAAATGTGGTTAATTTGCATAGAGCAAACTGCAAAGTTATAGTTGTTTGCTTTCTTTTTTTGTTTTTTAAAGAAGTTTCTCATGCTCACCAAGGCTGCATTTATTTGATAAAAATACTGTAAAAAATAAATATATTATGAAATAGTATTACATCTTGAAATAACGGTTTGCTTTTTAAATACATTTTAAAATGTAATTTATTCCTGTGATTCAAACTGTATTTTCAGAATTAATTACCAGTCTTCATTGTCACATGATCCTTCAGAAATCATTCTAATATGTTGATTTGCTGCTCAAGAAATCTTATTATTATTATCAGTAAAGAAAACACATGTGCTGCTTAATATTTTTATGGAAAGCAAAATATATGTATTTATATAGTTCACTATTAGCTGGACATATTGATATGAACGATAAGTCTTAAAGTGGAACACTGAAAAGAGGGAAGTTATTACTATTCGACGCCCTCAGACTTGCATTTTTTTTCCTCGCAGATGATAAAACGGGTCTAAATCTGTTAGATTTACACTGAAGGATGGACAAAAGCCATATCTGGAGAGTATCAGAGAATAAAGATTTGAAAGTAGACTCTATAATGCCTAAGCAGCCACATAGCAACATGCTAAAAAGCATATCTGCGCTCCCACTGGCAATCTCTGCATTGTGTCATTGTGCATTTGCATTAAGTTGAACTTTGCTTAACTTCATCTCTCAGGCTAATGCAGCCTCAGATCGCCAGCCCTCATGGAAAATGAATGACTTCTGCTTGCTTTGTTGCTGCAAAGCGCTGTCAGTGTGAATCCGCTTAACATTAATGAAATAGTGTTTATTGCTTTGGTCAGGACACGGTGTAAACCAAATGCTGACTCTACCCTTACCAATGAAATATGTAATGTTTTCACTGATTAAATTTGTCCTATCCCGGTTTAATGTGCAGAGTCAACTTTACTAACCATCACTAGTTTAATTTTCCCCTAAAGGGAATTTGAGCGTATTTTGTTTTGCATATGTATGCATATATATATATATATATATATATATATATATATATATATACACACACACACAAACATATATATACATACACACACACACACACACACACATACACATATATATATATACACACTATATTGCCAAAAGTATTGGGTCACCCCCTTCTAATGAACAGGTTGACTACTTTAGTAATTTCCATGAGTACAAATCTTAATGTTTAAGCATATAATGATATTCTAGGGAGTTGTGTGCTTCTAATTTTAAAGCAACAGTTTGGACAGGACCCTTTTCTATTCTAACATGACAATGCCTCTGTGTATAAGGCAAGGTTCAAAAAGAAATGATTGATTTAGTCAGTGTGGAAGAACTTGACAGGTCTGCAGAAAGCCAAGTCCTAATCCCAGCTGAACACCTCTGCTGTGATTTTAAATGCAGACCTTGAGCCAAAAACTCTTTACCAAACACCAATGACTTGTACATATGGGTACAGTCATTTTAGACACTTCCAAAACCGTTGAAACAGAGATGGAAATACAATTTTTATATACATGAATTATGTTTCCATCTTTGTTGCCACAATTTTGGAAGTGCCCTTTTCTGTTCTAAAGAAGGGGGTGTGCCAATACTTTTGTCCATATAGTGTATGTACAAGTCATTGGTGTTTGGTAAAGAGTTTTTGGCTCAAGATCTGCATTTAAAATCACAGCAGAGGTGTTCAGCTGGGATTAGGACTTGGCTTTCTGCAGACCTGTCAAGTTCTTCCACACTGACTAAATCAATCATTTCTTTTTGAACCTTGCCTTATACACAGAGGCATTGTCATGTTAGAATAGAAAAGGGTCCTGTCCAAACTGTTGCTTTAAAATTAGAAGCACACAACTCCCTAGAATATCATTATATGCTTAAACATTAAGATTTGTACTCATGGAAATTACTAAAGTAGTCAAACCTGTTCATTAGATTTAAAATAAACTTTATTTATTTAAAATAAAATGTATTACATGATACGGTGATAAATTCATTGGTCTTATTACAATGAATTGCATAAATTAATATTTGCTCAGAGAAGCTCCCAAATAAATTTAATTTAAATACTTCACATTATTATTATTATAGAGCAAAGTGATTTTTTTAAAATATATTTTTGAAAAATGGCTCTTATGCTCACCAAAGCAGCATTCATTTGATCAAAAATATAGAAATAATGTTAAAATATTATTACAAATGAAGTAACTGTTTCTATTGTAATATATTTAAAATGTATTTTTTTTCATTATGCTTCAGAAATCTGAAGAAACTAATGGAAAGTTAAAAAGAACAGCATTTATTTGAAATGTATACATTTTGTAACAGTATACATGTCTTTAGTGCCACTTTTGATCAATTTAACGCATCCTTGCAGAATAAAAGTATTCATTTAAATAAAGTATTGATTTATCCATACATTTTTTATTATGAAATTTATGTACAGGTCAGGGAGCAAGCAAGAATAATTGTTTTTAAATCACATTATTTTTTAAATAATTTTTCACATACGAATGAGTGTGTTGAATGTACTGACCCCAATAATTTTCCACTATAGAGCCAAAACCCTTCAAATTTAGCTTACTTGTGTGGCCATTTCATCAATTTTGTCTGCAAAGTAGCTCGCTCCGAAGCTCAGAAACACAAGTGTATGTGTGTGCTCATGTCTCTGTGTGTGTGTGTTGTAAAGCTCTGAAATATCTCTTCAACCAGACACCAAATGAGTTCACAGCTTGCAATAAAATAATATATTGTGACAATCCCCTGCCGGTTAATCTCTCCTCACCTTCTCCACACTCTCTCTCTTGTCTAAGTCCCGCCCTCACAGCCGTACATCCAGCTGGAGTCTGATGAGCCGTGGGTGGAGGGAGACGAATACACGGTGACCTGCATCGCTCCTGATGCAAAACCTCCTGCAGAAATCACCATGTTCAGAGGTACGCCGTCGCTTAAGAGTTTGTCTCTTTATGAAGTCCATTAAGCGGGGCTCTTATGAGCGAATTACACTGTAGATACACAACGCCGAAAGATGAAAACTCTCACTGGGAGCTTTCAAAGCAGTGGCTGTAAACTCAAACCAAGAGACTTCATGATTCATTTACTAAGTTTGTGTCACGCCATCCCTTGGCAAGAAGTACCCCGAGGCAGCCTACTGACTCCATAACTTCTGTGTTGTGTTTTTTTTCTCTCGTCTTCTTTTTTCTTTCTCAGATGGAGAGGAGCTGACGGAGACTGATTCTTTCACAATGTCAGGCTCCCAGGATAAGCTTCTGAACACTCATGCTGAAGTCGTGTAAGTCTGTGTGCAAACAATGAAGGTACAGAAGGTTCCTTGGAGTTGAATTCTTGGCACTACTGTAGCTTTCATTGTATGTCCTTCACAATTTGTCTTCTTTAAAATAACTAAGGTCATGTTTTATATATTGTATATAAAGGCAAAGGCAAAAATGTTGGAAGAGATTTCAGAAGGCCTTTTGAAAAACTTTTCATTTTTGTTTTTCATTTTTATTACTCCAACAAGCCCAGTGAGTGAAAACAGTTTTTAGTTTAGTGATAGGACAATAGGCCTTGGGTTATTCAAGTAATATTTCAAGGAACAGTTATCCCAAAAATCTCACATTTATCCACCTTCATGTCATTCCAAACCTGTATGTTTTCATTTCCTCTGTGAAACACAGCAGGAGACCATCAGACATAGCAGAAGATCTAGGCTTTTTTTTTTTGTTTTTCAGCGCAGCTCCCAAATCTCATTCTTGATTGCATTCAATTCAAAATATTATTTTAAAGGTGAGGAACTGCCAGCAGATTTTTTTTTTTTTACTTTTTACTTAGACATTTATGTGCATTTAGCTGGACAGCCCTGCTTTTAATCACTAGGGAAAGATTTTATTCAGAAATTTCTAAATTTTATATATCAGTGGCACGCAGTGGTGTTCTGAAATGAGTCCTCACTTTTTCTTTTTTTTTTAATTAAATGTAAATTCATATCCCTGACACATTTTCTCGGTTAAATAAACAATTATTACACTACCAGAATAAAAATATATATTGTATTTTTACATTAATAATGTAATTAATAGGCTATTCTACAGTATTTATTAAAGCCATTAAAGCATTTTACATTTATTCCAAAATAATAACTCAAGGCAGTAACAAATATATTGTTATTTGTATTGTAAACAATATATTTTATTAAAACAATTTTATGAACTGATGTTCAGCTGTTCTTTTTAATAATAAACTTATTTTCGGATCATCGGTCATCAGAGCTTGGTAAACACTGTTCACCGATGCAGAGATGTACCTTTAATTTCAACAAGCTGATTGCTCACTCAAAAACCCCACAGATCATGTTTTCAGACCATTTGAAGTTTGATTCTGTGAGTTGTTTAATTACTTTTTCATTAGTATTCCTATTAATGCCATTATATTATTAATTCAAACTGATTTGCAAACACAGAACGCACACAAACACAAGAAGCTGGATTTACTGCATGAACCAAGCATAGCCGATTATAACCAGTCATCTCCAATCATATCACGATGTAGACAAGTGACTTTCCCCCATTCATTCTCAGTTACCCCCCCCACCAAATTCACTGCATGCTTTAAGGGGATCTGTTAAAACTCAATGGGCTCAGAGGAGATGAGAGACGGTGACTCCCACTGTAACTTTACCTTAAAAGTAAAACTTTACCTTTTACCTTTTTTTTCCTCATCCAATTTTGTGAGGAGATACTCCCTCCCTTGCCTCCTCAGTGGAAACGCTCCCGATTTTTATATATTGTAACTTTATAACTATTGTAAGATTTGAGAGCTACAGTAGAGGGGAAAGAGTTATGACCTAAATTTCCATACTTTCCACATGCAAAGCTGTCATATGGCTTCTGAAGACTTGAAATATAGCCCCAAAGTGTCACTTCGTGGTGCTTTTTTTCATATTTGGAACTTGAAATCCTCAGTATTCATTCACTTTTAATGTATGCAAATGAGAAGCCTGGACGTTAGGCAAATGAACGTTCTGCCTAACGTCTGCTTTTGTGTCTTACAAAGGAAAGAGAATCATACCAGTTGGAATGATGTGTGAAATGACAATGGAATTGATTTCTTCAATTGTAGAGTCTTCCATACCAGTATCTCATTTCAATAGTGATATACTGTAAAACTACATGTTATCTTTATTAAAATCTTTCTTTAACTTTACATGCAACACAATTACCTATGCTGACCCAGATTTTGCAGCCTCATAAATGTTTAGAAAATCCTGAAATCCATGTGGAGTTTTTTTCAGAATATCTTGTGCATTTCACTTTTGCTGCGCTCTTGAATAAGGTATTGCTGACAAATCAAATCTTGGAGGCCAGGTGAAGTTAAGTGTACGCTGGCAGTGCTCCAGGCTGGCAAATGGAGTAAAGTTATGAGCTCAGTGGGTTTGTGGGTAATTGTGGCAACATTGAGGATGAGAGAGTGGCACAGTGTGAAACGCATTAACGCAAGTCAACCCTGCTCTCTCTTTACAGCATCAGGGCACACAGTTCAGACAACGCACGGCAGCTGACATGTCGAGCGAAGAACCCTGCTGCTCCTCAAGCTCTTGAGACTCGCATGACCATGAGCGTATACTGTAAGAACCCTGCAATTGTGACTTAAATTCACAGTGAATGTGTTTACAATTAATTACTCCAAATAATGAGTCATTAATGGTGATGAGTTGTTGTTGTTTTTTTTGTGCATGATGTGAAGAGCTAGTGGATTTGGTATGTGAAATCTCAGGTCAAGCAGAGTTTAATTAAATGGAGCACATACTGTAAATAATGAAAATCAGCATGACTTTGAATTCAAATCATAGATTTTCTCACACAGTTATGAGTTGAGTTCATGGCCACAGCTGAGTGACTCGTAGTCAATTGGGCCCTTTTCCTGTCAAGTAATACTCCTTTCACTATGAAAAAAAAATTGCCCTTCAATCTGCGATGATAACACTTACCAAGTACCAGGAGTACACCCTGAACCACTAAAGTCAACATGAAGCACTGTCTGCCATTTTATTTCCACAATGTGACTTATTTTCTAGTGAAACAAAATATTTGATGAGAAAAAATGATTTTGTATTTGACTGTTATTCAAGTCAATAATGATGTTTAACATCTAATACATTAGGTTACACCAACAAAATAATATTTAAAGGTTGGATCAGATGGAAATAACTCCTTAAAATCATAGTTCACCCAAAAATGAAATAATTTTCTCATTTGTATATGGTAAATGGTTAAAACAAAACAAAAAAATGCGGAGTTTCTCAGAGGAACACAAATGGTTTACGAACAAACACAACGTTTCTAGCACGGATACAATTTTTTTGTAAGGGAACACAAAGTTTTGCGAGAGAATGCAAAGTTTGTCAGGGAAGCGTAATATTTTGGCGAGAGAGTGCAAATGTTTTGCTAGCAAGCGCAACGTTTCTTTGGAGAATGCAGTATTTTTTGTGAGTAAACATCAAATGTTTTGCTAGAGAATGCAGACTTTATCAGGAGAACGCAATACTTTTGCAAGACAATGTAAATGTTTTGAGAGACGATGCAAAGTTTCACAGAAGAATGCAATACTTTTTCTATAGAAAACGCAAATATTTGTGAGTGAACGCAAAGGTTCGGGGGAGAAAGCAATACTTTTGCTAGAAAACGCAAATATTTTGAGATACAATGCAAAGTTTCTTGGGAGAGTGCAATATTTTTACTAGAAAACGCAAATGTTTTATGAGTAATGCAAAGATTCTTGGGAGAAAGCAATACTTTAGCTAGAAAACACAAATGTTTTGAGATACAATGCAAAGTTTCTTGGGAGAGTGCAATATTTTTGCTAGAAAACGCAACTGTTTTATGAGAGAATGCAAAGATTCTCGGGAGAAAGCAATACTTTTGCTAGAAATCAAAATGTTTTGTGAGTGAACGCAAAGATTCTCGGGAGAATGCAATACTTTTGCTAGAAAACAAATGTTTTGTGAGTGAACGCAAAGATTCTTGGGAGAATTGTGTATACTTTTGCTATAAAACGCAAATGTTTTGTGTGTGAACGCAAAGATTCTCGGGAAAATGCAATAATTTTGCTAGAAAACACAAATGTTTGTGAACACAAAGATTATTGGGAGAACGCAATAAAAAACATAAAAAATATTTTTGTGAATACAATTAAAAGTTCTGTAAATGGGATTCATCACCCCATTTCATAATATCTTCTTTTGTGCAAACGTTTTTGGTGAACTATCCCTTTAAGGTATCAATTGCAGGTTGTCATCTTTTACCGAGTAGGGTTGATTTATGGTTTATGTTGACTTTAAACAAGAAACACCAAAGTCCTTTCAAATCAGTTTAGAGCATAATGTTTTATCTCATACTTTTTCCATGTTATGTAAGCTTATCTGTTATGGGTGAGCTTTGAAATCCTATGCAGCCTAATGCACGTTTTAAATTCCATGTGATATGATGCATTTCACAGGCATAAGCTTCCACCGAAATGCCAATCACATTTTTTCTGCTCACTAAATTTATGCTTTAAAACACTGCCCCCCCCAATTCCCTCACCCCAGCTCATGGTTCCATTACCGCCCAGCCAGTGCAATAAGTGCTAATGTAGCAGAACCGATGGCCAGCAACGCTGTCTTACTCAGCATGCCTGGCCCATCAAATCCAACTTTCCACTGCCCATTTTCATCTGCAGCAGATTGTGAGCAAGACGGCACTTTGTCATGGCAGACTCTCATCCGTCCATCGTGCCCGCTTCCAAACTGATTGGGGCAATAACAAAGAGCGGCCCAGCCCCATAATTTATTTTATGGCAAATGTATTATTCAGCAGCCCCACTGTAATTTATTCATGTTCCACATTGCCTTATTACGGTTTAAACATCTGTTATTTTGGTTTATGGACTGGTGCCAGTGTGTGGGTCGCACTTTATACTTAATGGTTTCATCAAAGGGACAAGTGATGTCTTCCCACTGCACTGGCGTTAAATGTCCTCGATTTAACAATGTTGTACGGGACTAAAATAGAGTCGTGCTCTTCCTGACGCTGTGATGCTCAAACTTCTACCTCGGTCTTTCTTCTTCTTCCTCCACTTCATCTCTCATGACTGGCTCTAACATGAAAAGATGCCCGTCTTCACAGAACAAAGGCGAGATCTTTTGTTTAAATAATATTTTCCCTCCTTCTCGCACATGAACTGTTCCTCTATTCATTTCTTCTTCATAATCTCGTGAGCCATGCTGCGATGCATGTGAATGATTCAAACGTCTGTCTATTGATGTCGTAACCCTTCATTCGCTTCATTCAGTTCCCCCGCAGGCTCCGGTGATCATGGGATTAGAAAATGAAGAGGTCAAAGCTGGTTCCTTTCTCAGGGTGGTGTGCATGTCGTACGGGGGCAACCCACTGGCCACTCTGCATTGGACTAAGGTGAGAGAAACATGAGAAATTCATTCTCGGTTGCCCTTTTCTTTTTCCCGGAATAATTACTTGGCCTCTTCCTTTATTTGAAGAGGTTACGAAAAAAGAACTTGAGTTTGATTTATAGTAATTGATTAAACTTTTATCTCAAAAATGTAAAAAAAAATGTGTTTCATTAGTAACACTTTACAAAAAGGTCCCATGAGTTAATGCATTAACTATTAACTAACTAACTAATAGCAGTACATTTTGTTGCAGTATTTATTGATTTTTGCTAACATTTTGTAAGGGAAACAGGTCAATTTAGTTCAAAGGGAATCGATTATAGTTTTATAGGGAATTTGAACTTAAGCGCTGTTCTACGGCTGATTACTGAGTCGGCCAGCGATTCATTGAACGAGCCGTATAACATCAACTCGCAGTTTAAGACATTAACTTGTAAGCACAAAACACAAGATACTTATCTTTTCAATATTAAAAAGATTTTATTGGATAAATCTAAGACATGTAAAACTAATCTAACACATAAACTCACACATTCACACAGGTTGCAGAAAAGAGAAAAAGTGAGGAAAGAACAAGTTTAGGAGAGTGAAAATGTGAAATCCCAAGGTAATAGCAATATGTGCAATTGCATAGACCTGAACAACCATCAATCACTTAATTATTTAAATTATTACTATTAAATTATACTATTAACTAAATATTAAATGCACCAGTTCCGCTAGAATCTGGAGGTACTTGCATTGCCTGCGTAGGGGGTTCCCTTTGTTGTTGTTGTTGCTGCAGAAAGGGGGTTTCCCAAGCTTGTTGATTGGCTGGAAGTCCAGTTGTCGTTTGAAGTGACGTCTTGAGAAGCCAATGGTTGGGCGTTGGCTGAAGATGTGGAGTTGTGTGCTGGTTGAAGTTTTGAGGCGGTCACAGACTCGAAGTGAACTCGGAGACACGGCATTGCAGCAAACTGAACTCAGAACATGAAACTCTCAACGGAAAAGAAAAGAAACTGAAGTAAAAGAATAAAAGGGATGTAACGAGACTAGATGGTTTTTCCTCTCATCGTAGTTAAGTAGCAGCGGGCGTGCAGGCCGAAGCATGCTGGAACAGCGCTCGAAGAACGCAAAAAGTGATGGCAAAAAGCATGGCTAAGAGCTCTAATGCAAAAAGCAATGACTAAAAGCTAAAAGTTAAAAGCATGGCTAAAAGTACAAAGCAAAAAAGCAATGACTAAAAGCATGATTTGATGGTGTCCTGAATTTTTAAACCGGGCTGTTGGACACATCTCAAATGGTGTCTTGACCAATTAGACATTGTCTTAGCTCGGGGTGTTGCTATGTTTCTCCTCCCAATACATAAATCAACATATTATCTTATCAGTCACATGGTCCGAATTTTCCCGCTCTTGCAGAGTATAATTTGGGCATGATTTCTGTAACAAGAATATAATACATTTTACAAAGTACTGATTGATAGAAATGTTTAAAACGTGAAAATACAAACTCATGCATACCCAACATTAATATAATCCTATAATCTATTCAATAGTTATTCAAAATACATACACAATAAGTGATTAGGACATGATAGTCAAATGTGTGGGTTACATAAATAATATGGAGTTATGCATAGAAATGATTAGTTGCTCATAAGTCCTTTTAAGATGATTTTGGTGTATCTACATGTGTAGGCAGTTTCTGTGCCATTCTGTGAATGTGACGACATGTTTTGGGAAAACCAAAGGTCAGAAGGGTTTTGAAGGAATCTCAGTCTGGTCTTTGTCTGCTAGTTGGTGGAAGTCAATCTGAGGAAGTCTTTAGCTCATAATTTCATGGATTTACATGTGGTGGTCATGCTGTGCATCTCTTTGACCATTAATCTTGGTTATTTGCCCCAAATTTGACAAACTCCTTCCTGAGTTGGAATTATCAATGTGTTCTTTTGTTTCAATGCTGTGAGCTGCTCAAAGCTGCTAGTTAGTTTGGCTTGCTTCAGACTGGCTGGTGCTAGGATCTGATTTACGATCATCCATGTTGTGTTGGGCCTCTTTGTGGAATTCGGCTCCTCGTGTTTCAACCATGTTCTTGATCAAATCTTAAATTGTCTGATTCACTCTGATACCCTACATTTAATACAACCATACAGTGTGGCAAAAAAGTATTTAGTCAGCCACCAATTGTGCAAGTTCTCCCACTTAAAAAGATGAGAGAGGCCTGTAATTTTCATCATAGGTATACCTCAACTATGAGAGACAAAATGAGGAAAAAAAATCGAGAAAATCACATTGTAGGATTTTTAAAGAATTAATTGGTAAATTCCTCGGTAAAATAAGTATTTGGTCACCTACAAACAAGCAAGATTTCTGGCTCTCACAGACCTGTAACTTCTTCTTTAAGAGGCTCCTCTGTCCTCCACTCGTTACCTGTATTAATGTCATCTGTTTTAACTTGTTATCAGTATAAAAGACACCTGTCCACAACCTCAAACAGTCCAACTCCAAACTCCACCATGGCCAAGACCAAAGAGCTGTCAAAGGACCCCAGAAACAAAATTGTAGACCTGCACCAGGCTGGGAAGACTGAATCTGCAATAGGTAAGCAGCTTGGTGTGAAGAAATCAACTGCAGGAGCAATTATTAAAAAATGGAAGACATACAAGACCACTGATAATCTCCCTCGATCTGGGGCTCCACGCAAGATCTCACCCCGTGGGGTCAAAATGATCACAAGAACTGTGAGCAAAAATCCCAGAACCACACAGGGGGACCTAGTGAATGACCTGCAGAGAGCTGGGACCAAAGTAACAAAGGCCTCAAATCCTGCAGTGCCAGACGTGTCCCCCTGCTTAAGCCAGTACATGTCCGGGCCCGTCTGAAGTTTGCTAGAGAGCATTTGGATGATCCAGAAGAGGATTGGGAGAATGTCATATGGTCAGATGAAACCAAAATAGAACTTTTTGGTAAAAACTCAACTTGTCGTGTTTGGAGGAGAAAGAATGCTGAGTTGCATCCAAAGAACACCATACCTACTGTGAAGCATGGGGGTGGAAACATCATGCTTCGGGGCTGTTTTTCTGCAAAGGGACCAGGACGACAGATCCGTGTAAACGAAAGAAAGAATGGGGCCATGTATCGTGAGATTTTGAGTGAAAACCTCCTTCCATCAGCAAGGGCATTGAAGATGAAACGTGGCTGGGCCTTTCAGCATGACAGTGATCCCAAACACACCACCCGAGCAACGAAGGAGTGGCTTCGTAAGAAGAATTTCAAGGTCCTGGAGTGGCCTAGCCAGTCTCCAGATCTCAACCCCATCGAAAATCTTTGGAGGGAGTTGAAAGTCCGTGTTGCCCAGCGACAGCCCCAAAACATTACTGCTCTAGAGGAGATCTGCATGGAGGAATGGACCAAAATACCAGCAACAGTGTGTGAAAACCTTGTGAAGACTTACAGAAAACGTTTGACCTCTGTCATTGCCAACAAAGGGTATATAACAAAGTATTGAGATGAAATTTTGTTATTGACCAAATACTTATTTTCCACCATAATTTGCAAATAAATTATTTAAAAATCCTACAATGTGATTTTCTGATTTTTTTTCCCTCATATTGTCTCTCATAGTTGAGGTATACCTATGACGAAAATTACAGACCTCTCTCATCTTTTTAAGTGGGAGAACTTGCACAATTGGTGGCTGACTAAATACTTTTTTGCCCCACTGTAACTGTTCTTTGTTAGTTCTTTTTTAATCAGGTCCATTAAGTAATACTAAAGATACAACTTTTGATTTTAATAATGTATTGATAAATGTTGATAATACAATTTACTAAAATTAATAAATGCTTTAGAAGTATTTTTCATAGGTACTTAATGTCAAGTAATAGTTAACTAATAGAAACAAATTAAACCTTATTGTAAAACTCTCGATGAATGAACACATTAATTAATTCTATTTTTATTTTTTTGCTAAAAAAGAAATGGTTGCTAGTTACATTTTTTTTTTTTAAAGATAGAATTAATTTAAGTTTTTCATTCATTTGCTTTATAAAGAGTCCAAATTATGTTGTTTCTTATATCATTTTAAGAAATATGACATTTTTATGTTGGACATGAGTTATTGTTATGTATGTATGCATGTATAGTTATAACAATTTTATATATATATATATATATATATATACATACATTTATTCATTTATATGATTCGGCCATAGGCACGAGGCCGCAGGTAATCACAGTGTGCTGATATACAGCCATATCTCATGTCAACTCATGTGATATTGCGTTTATACAATGGTTTGACCGCACGAGTGTGTAAATACATAAAAAAATAACAATGAAGTGTCTTTAAAGTCCTTTTTTTGTGTAGAACTACTTCTACTACTACTAAGAACTACTAATTCGAAAAGTCACTTTAGAACTAGTAACGAAGGAACGTTGAGTTGCTTCATTAAAAGCTTACTGCATTACTGTATTAAAAGCAGTGTATTATGTGTAGTAGAGTATTATGAGAGAGAGATTGACTGAGTGATCGTGATTACCTGCATATGATACAGCATTCATTCTTCAGCTCAATCTCATATTCACAATAAAACATTAGTTTGAATGTCTGATAGGCTTGTACTATCCTTTCATCTGTTAAGGGTGATTTCTGATGACAGCACTGTTCGGTGGATTTGTTGGCTGCCTACAAGCTAGTTTTGAAAGACAAAATAACTTCCTTGTTAAAAACTGTGCTTTAGTATTTGTCAATTTAAAAGTCTTTGCTGCTGATTCGTAAACAATTCTCTTGTCACTATCTAATGGCGGAACAATGTAACTAAAATCACCATCACAAACACACACACACACACAGTTTCCTAATACTAAATACTACTATTATTTATATAAAATATTATTTGTTGAATAATAATATTTAATAAACAACAACAACAGCCATCATAAAAGTTGCTAGGCAAATCAGTCAAAAGTACAAAGGCAGTGCTCTGATATACAACATTTAAGTTACATAAACATGAGGAGATTTTGCGAAAACTATTTGTTCTGGAACAAATAATAGATTAATGAGACCAAAGACTGCCCGTTAGATTTACCCCAAACTAAATATATCTCATGTTTAACCACTATATAGACATCAGAGCCAGTGGTAAATTCCAGAAGATCTGGCCGAGGTGAGGCGTTGAGTTCTGTTGGACTCTTATATCAACACTCTGGTCAGCCAATCAGATTCAAGGTTGTATAAATAACAATACATTGAATATTTAACAGATATATTAAACTAATTATTAATAATTATTGATTATGGTATGTTGTTTTAATTGTTGCTATAATTGTTGTTATAATACAATTGTGAAGGCCAAGACCTCTGAGGTGGGAGAAGCCAAAATCATTACTTTTTAGGTAGGGGATATTAGGATCATTTTTTTAGTTTATCTAGCATATGTGATAGTTCACAAACTAAAAACATAGGATTTGTGCCTCTGAAAAGTAACAGGACACCAAAGTGTACTGCATTCATGGAAAGTGCCACTTATATAAATTGGTCCAAATGTTACGTTAAGCAGGTAGCTGTCAGATGAAAAATTATGGGCTGCAATATTCAACCATGTGAGAGCTGTTTACCAAAATGCTTTGCAGGCCAATTACCATGAATGGAATGCCAAAGTAAGGTCACAGTGGAATGTAGGTTGCTAAAGTAATTTGAAGCTAGGTGGAATCTGGCAGGTGCACCACTGGTTGTTATATTCTTTAAATTTTCTCAACCTCAGAAATTATGAAGCATTGGCATCTCAAACAGCTTAATAAATGTGATGCAAAGCTTCAGTGCCACTGAAAATTCTGCTGAGACTGTGACGGAGGACTAACTCAAGATAACAGTGTGCATATGTTCACAAAGAGACTATGCTGAGAGCACAGAATGAACAAAAGCAGTGCTTTTATAAAGGCCATTCAACATTTCTTAAAGACACTCTGAGAGTGGCTCTCGGGTAATGTTAAGTGGACTGCCCTTGTGTAAATTTTTCTCTTAAATAGGACATTAAGAAACTATGATAAATGTATTTTTTAATTCACTCATTTATTTAGTAGTTTTGGGGTGTGTGTGTGCTTGAGTGAATGACTAAACTCAGCAAGCCTAGGGGAAAGCTGAGAGCTGCAACCAAGAACTTTATTAAACGTCTGTGTTTAGAGACAGAGAGAAGATGTCAAGCTTTAAATCATTTGCAAGTGAAGTCTAGACCGCCGAATCTGCTTTTCAATTCATGTAGTGTCCCGCAGACAGACTCACAGTGGAGACTCTCAGTTTACTTTGATAAAATGTGTCAGTCCTGACATCTCTAATAATTTTCAGCTAATGCAAATGTTAGCGTCTGCAACACTGTTGACTGGATGACTGATCTCAGACACAGATGTCTTTTTCTAGAAGTAAAGTTTGCATCTATCTATCTATCTATCTATCTATCTATCTATCTATCTATCTATCTGTCTGTCTGTCTGTCTGTCTGTCTGTCTGTCTGTCTGTCTGTCTGTCTGTCTGTCTGTCTGTCTATCTAACTGTCTGTCTATCTAACTGTCTGTTTGTTTGTCTCTCTATCTGCCTGTCTGTCTCTCTATCTGTCTGTCTGTATTTATATCTATCTATCTATCTATCTATCTATCTATCTATCTATCTATCTATCTATCTATCTATCTATCTATCTATCTATCTATCTATCTATCTATCTGTCTATCTGTCTGTCTGTCTGTCTGTCTGTCTGTCTGTCTGTCTATATATTTGTTCATGTGTCTGTTTGTATATCGTCTGTATGTTTGTCTGTCTGTGTCTATGCTTATGTCTATGCATATGTCTGTCCAGCTGTCTGTCTATCCATTCATTTGTCTGTCCATCTATCTGTGTCATCACTTTTCTTTTTCAGAATGGAGAAGTCCTGTCCACTAGCTGGGAGGAAGACGTTGTGTCACGTCGCTCCAGTAGTGTGTTGAAAATGGAGGTGAAGCCAGAGGACAATCATGCTGTGCTGCAGTGCGAGAGCGTCAACCAAGTGTCTCGTTCACCAATGTCCCTCACTCGCACTCTCACCGTTCTTTGTGAGTAGTCCAGAACACATTATAGCTAATAATCTTGAAAAATCGTCTGCTCAAAAACTCATCAAACTTCTAAGAAGGGCACAAGCCTCTTGTTGCTAGTTTTGTTTTAAAATAGCCTTAAAACAAAAGCTTGATCTTTCATGACACACTGTCACTTACCATAAGCCAATTACACATGGCTGTATCATGGCTGACAAGTAAATCAGGTCAATACTTGCTGCTACTTGCAGTTTCTGTAATCTTTCATTAACAGAGGATGGTTCATGATGGTCTTGTCACAACAAATTCCAATGTCAAACAACCCTTTCTTATCTCAAATCTACATTCATTGCCGCATACGACTTATTGAGAATATATCCTAGAGCACACAAATACTGATTTCAGTTGGGTGTTATTAGAAGATTTCTCTAGACACTTCACTCACCATTTCACTGATCAGCTAGATCATTATTTCAGAACTGTGAGAGGTTCTTGAGAACATTTCTTAATGGCCTCAAATCCTTTGTGGCATGACTAGCATGTTTAAACAATTTGCTGGAAGGATCTGCTGACTGTCCATTTATCTTGCTTCTCTTTCTCTTGTGGTATTCACTTTTCCTCACAGTTGAGCCAGCCAAGGTGAAGTTACTGGGTACATTTGAAGCCATCGAGGGAGAGGAGATCAATATGTGCTGTTACACTTCTTCTAGTAATCCTCCGGTCCACATCCGCTGGTGGCTCGGGTTCAAGGAGCTCAACAGAACGGATGTCACCATCTCTGAGGTATTCAACCTAACTTTAGAGCCAAGATTGAGGGTGTGGAAACTCTTCCACATAGTACTCTAACATACTCTTCCGTAGCTTCTGATGAAAATCCAATTTTTATGATAAAACTATTTTTAATGGCTAACTGTTAAATAAAACGTAATATAGGGTTAATATAGGGTTATATAATATAGGGTTAATAAACTTAATATTGTGTAAAAAGCCTTCTTCGGTTTTGAAAAAGTCCTTTATATGGTAGTGGTGGCTAATGTAAAAATAAGAATTAAAACAATTGTTAACAATACAATAAACTATGATTGTCATATTTTTTAAGGGTTGCTAGTGATCACACACGCACTTTTTAAAATTCTACAAAAAGTGGTACACGAGGATGTGGTGCTTGTCTTTCAATAGTCACTCTCAACTTATCAGTCCATAAAGCCTATAAAAAATTAGTCTTCATGTATTTCACAACACTTCAGCATGTTATTCTTATTAAGTAATATTTTAGGATCTTTTACCCAAGCAAAGTCTCTGAGAACCTGACACCTTGTAATTCTGGAGACTCCAGGTAGGTTGCAGTTCTGACCCTGCTGACCCAATGAACATTTTGCTGTCCAATGGTCATGTCTTAACTTTGCAGTTTCTGTATTGCATTAGTTTTTAATATTTCTCATTGGGATTTAATGATTTTTGACTTTTCGGTCTGAGTTAAACCTCTTTTTTGGATCATTTTATCTGTAAAAGAAAAACCTAAATATAAGGAGTTTTTCACTTCCAGCCTTCATGGACAATTATATATCACTTAGAAATTATTTGAATGCAAAATTAATAGTTATTAAGATTGATGTGGTTTGGAATTGGTAAAATGTGCTTGGACATTTTACATTTTGGACATTTGGTGTGTGTGTGTGTGTAAATCAATAATAAATGTCAAATAAATGTAAATAAATAAATAAAAATGATCTTTTAAAATGCATCATTGTTTCCACAAAATATTAAGCAGCACAGTTTTAATAATAGGAAATATTTCTTGACAGCCATAACAGCATATAAGAATGATTTCTGAAAGATCATGTGACACTAAAGAGATGGATGCTAACAATTTAGCTTTGCCATCACAGGAACAGGAATTACACTGTAATATATATTCAAATAGAAAATAGTAACGTTACTGTAATAATAGTGATAATATTTTACAGTATTACTGTTTTTACTGTCTTTTTGAGTAAATACTCATTTTAAGAAGTAGATTTACTTCTTAAAAAATGTTAAATTATGAATGAATTATTTTTAAAACTAATCTTAATTATTTAATATTTATATATAATACATTTTATTATGTTTAATACACGAAGTGGCCCAAATGGAAGTGGCTCAGTGTACCTTTATGATAAAGAACATCACCCATCATACTCGTTCATCATACAATATAAGTTGCTTTGAAGCATTTTTTTTTTTTATTTGACACTTTTCTATATCTTGCTTTTGATAGGTCCATCAACAATGCAAACTACCATCTAAACACTCTCACAAGCCACACCTCCACCGCCAGGGAAAAGCTTCGTGAGGTGTAGCGTTTGATTAAAGGAATAATTCTCAATTATTGTGCGAAATAAAGCCAGCGAGCCTTGACCCGAGAGTGATCAAAGTCTCCATCAAGACTTTGCTTTTACTTTAGATTCTATTAGTTACTACACAATATTCTGTGAGATCAGGGGCTTTTAGAGTCTCTCTCTTTTTTTTTTTTTAATCTGCCACTCTTCCTCTCCAGAGGTTGATTTGAATGAAGCATAAGTGAATAAAAGCCGACCCGAGGCTGCTCGGCGCTTTTCAGAACCCTCCTTGTTCATTTGGAGGTGTTTTACATCTGATCTTACATTTAGATGCTGGTGTTAATTATTTATTTCCTCTCAGTGTTACTTTATATGATTGTTTTTTTTTTTTTTTTTTTTTGTATTAGTTTAGCTGTAATTAACCATGAAGCTAGGGCCAACCCTCTAAGCAGGTGTCAATTAGAGCTTAGCAAAAAGAGCAGAATTAAAAACTTTGGCAATTAAAATAACGAAAATGATCACGGTAAGGCTCCTTTTCAGTACTTCCCCCGAAGGACATGTAGAAATAAGATGTTTTTTATAGTAATTTTCTGTCACTAATGTGAAATCTATGTATTAAAAACATTTCAAAAGCGTGGCTTTGCTAAGTTTGCTTCACTGAAATATGTTCATGCATTTAGTGAGATTATAACAGCCACAATGGATGCCAACGCTTTTGTCAAAATGATTTTCTTTGCATTTAATCATCAAACCACATGAACTGCAGTATCTCTGATTAAACATTTGATGCAAATCACGGTAGTATGATTTAATGTTTCCATTCTTGTGTGTACAGTGCACTTACATTCCTTATAATAGCCCTTTTCATAGACCATATATTATGCTCAATAAAAGAGAAAGGTCTTATATGAAATATTGGTGTTGCAGGGGGATAATGGTGGAATGATGACAATGTCTAACCTGACGCATAAAGTGTCACGCGAGGACAACGGTCTTTCTCTGACTTGTGAGGCGTTCAACAAAGGCACCCGCTACTCTAGAGTTTGTTCTGAAGAGCTCATCGTTTACTGTGAGTAATCACTAGCATTTTTAGCTAACAGTTAAGTAGAATGTCCCCTGATAAATCAATTTAAGCAATAAGTAGTTGCTTAACTACTAATGTCATAGGTTTGATTCACAGAAACTTAATTTTTTAAAGAAATTTTCAACACGGGTGCATTAGATTGATCAAAAGTGATAATAAAGACATTTAAAATGTCACAAAAGATTTCTATTGCAGATAAATGATGTTCTTTTGAACTCTCTATTCATTGTAGAATCGTGAAACAAAACATCTATTGCAGTTTCCACAAAAATATTAAGCAGCACAACTGTTTTCAGCATTGATTATAATAAGAGATGTTTCTTGAGCGGCAAATCAGCATATTAGAATAATTTCTGAAGGATCATGTGACAATGAAGACTGGAGTAATGATGCTGAAAATTCAGCTTTGTGTCACAGGAAGAAATTAAATTTTTAAATATATTTAAAATTGTTATACTATTTCACAATATTACTGTTTCTAATGTATTTTTAATTGAATAAATGCAGCCTTGGTGAGCATAAGAGACTTCTTTCAAAAATATTTTAACAAATCTTACTGATCCTAAACTTTTAAACGATAGTATATGTTGAGAAAAATGTATACCTTTAACTCATTGTAATTGAATCAAAGCTTATCAAAAATAAATGTAATAATGTGTTTGTTTGCATACGTCAGTTGATGACTGTTCCTCTTATCCCATTGGTTTTTTTCTTAGATCCTCCTCAGAAGGTGTGGTTAGATGCTCCTCCACCAAACGTCTTCTTACACTCTGGTACAACTCTTCGTTTGGTCTGTTTCTCCAGTGGTGGGAATCCCACAGGTCAGCTGGTCTGGTTGAAGGTGTGTAGTGGTATGAAGGTTTTTCATGACAGTTACAAATATGTTTTGTTACAGTAGGTCTGCCATTAAGTAATCCTCCATATCTGTGTGTGAACTACAGAACAATAAAGTCATGCAGACCGCATCGAAGATGGTGTTTTCACAGCGTGGTGTGTCACGAGAGCTGCCTCTCATTCTCCAGCCCAGCGACAATCTGGCCACCTACCGATGTGACTCCTCCAACAAAGCCAATAAAGTTCTGTCCACCCAGACCAAACTCAGGGTTCTGTGTATGTTTCTAAAACCCACACACACACCATTCTGTGATGCGAAACCACTAATTTTTGGTGTACTGCTTTACACTTCTCAACTTTGCTAGTTGCCAGTTAATACATACCTTGTCACTTATCAAAGACGTTATTCAACAAATAATAGTACAATTCATTTTTTTTCTGTATTTCCATTTTTTTCTGCCTGTCAAACATGATAATAGCATAATAAAACATCTTAATAAATAAATGGAGCATGTTTTGCTGCAAATTTGAATTTAAATTGCACAACAAAGAAAACTATAAAATTGCGAACAAGGCATTTTGGTAATTATTAAAATATACACTACAGTTTAAAAGTTGTTTTTTTTTAATATATATATATACATTTATAAGGATGTATTAAATTTATCAAACAGTAAAGACATTTATAATTTTACATGCAATTTATTATATATTAAATGTTCAAAATTCTTTTGAACTTTGTTCATCAAAGAATCCTGAAAAAAAAAAAATATAGCAATTTCCACAAAAATATCAAGCAGTATAGCCGTTTTAAAATTGATAATAATTAGAAATGTTTCTTGAGCGGCAAATCCGTATATTAGAATGATTTCTGCAGGATCATGTGACACTAAAGACTGGAGTAATGGCTGCTGGAATAAAATTACATTTTATAATATAAAACATCTATTTTGAATTGTAATAATATTTCACAGTATTACATTTTTTTGAAGGATTTTTTGCTCAAATAAAACATTTAAATTGTGCTTTAAATCTTCCATATTTTTTGGTGCATATAAAATGGTGTATTATTTTATTGCATTATTTGTTCAAAATGCTAAAAGTGTTCAACAAGTACAACATGTGTGCAGCGAATAAAACTGTAGACATAGAGTTGAGCATAAAAGTTTCTTAATAAAGAATCTATTAATCTTAATATCCTCAACAGTCATGTATGGGGTGTTAATGGATAGGGTTAGAACTGTTTTGTTTGAGAGTTTGGATGAAAGTATCTGGTAAATGACTATTTCCACAATTTCTTTTGTGGATATGCTTTACAATCAGTCACATTCCAATTAGTTGTTCTTGCTATTGTCTCTCGATCAGTTCCCGCAGTGAGTGTGAAGATCGTGGCCAAGCAGCAGGAGCTACGCAGGGATCAGACGCTGGACTTGGACTGCCTGGCTGGAAGCAGCAATCCCACTGCAAATATCAGCTGGAGTTTGGGCCCCGTCATGTACTAAAACACTTACTTACACATCATTACACACATGCACAAATTCACCCGCAGCTAATACTGTATTACTTAGTCCACCACTCCCAAGGGGATTTTGCCGTCCAGCTGATTTATTCACATCAACAGATTGCAGAGCATTGCCTCTTGGTCCACAAAACAGGCAAATACACGTGCATTTCAGGTGAATTTGGCTCCAAAATGACCCGGGTTGTTTTTAATGCTGAGAAGTGTGCAATAGTTGGGGACTTCTGATGTGTATCTGTACGAAGAGAGCAGAATTTGTGCAGGAGGGCTCAATAAAGCTCTTTAGAGAAGCAGGAAAGTGTGAAATGTTTGCAAAGGCTGATGGGCAGTTTGGCAGTCCATCCCGAGACCTTTTTTTAATGTCTGTATTAGGTTTCGACTGGCAGCCGGTGATCACTAAGTCATTACCTTGTTAGAGTCTGTCTCTAGCGCTGTCAATATGTGGCCAGTTGAAGGAAAAGACTTTACGGCTATTGTGAACAGATCAGTTGTAGTTTTTTACCAGCTAAGCCAAACGTTATGGCTCAGTTTTTATTTCTAAAGAAATTCAGCTATAAAACTACAGTGTTTGTGAGCAGAGGAGTGGTCCGCTTCGAGTTTTATAGGTTTTCAGTTTTGTCGGATGGTCCCTGCGGGGCCCTAACGCATGTCGGGCAAACAAAAAGATTTCACAGCAGGTGAACGCTGTTACTGTGAAGGCCTTTATCGAATATTCATAGTCTATTTTTGCGATGTTACTCCAAGGGGAGGTTTTTGAAATTCTTCTTCTTTATATAAAACGTCCATGTGAAATAACGTTGTAAATTGTCTTGTGTTTTATGAAGCTGAGATTTTCTTTCTCTCTCTCTCAGGCTGAAGGGAGTTGACCAGGCTCCTAAAAAGGCAGAATTTGGCGGGATGTCCCGAACCAGTAAGCTGTCCCTCACTCTTGAGTCCCATCACTGGAAGAAAAGGATCACCTGTCAGGCCTTCAGTAACGTGCTGTCCGAGGGTGTCAACAACTTCTACACTCTCAATGTGCTCTGTGAGTTTTCAGTCCTGTAAAAACACAATGTCACAATATAGCAAAATTGTTCATGAATAATTGCACGTCAGTAGATAATTAATTAAATATTTGCTAGAGCTGAGTAAATCTTTGAATAGACATTACAAAAAGTGCATGGCTTTAGAAGTCAATGCTATACCTTATTTGCTTTATTTCCATCTTGCTGTACATAAGCCAATTTACAACCGGCTTCATCAGCATCTGTACATTTATTTATTTATTTATTTAGAAAGAAAAAAATGATTGGATAATGTATGTTTATTTATTATCCCGTATTTACCATAACTTCATTCATTCGTTCATTCATTCCTAATCCTGTATGATCTCATTCATGCATTCATTCATTCCTATTTATATTTATGTACTGTATGTATTTGCCCATAAAGTAGATAAATAATTAATTTGTTTATTGGTTTATTCCTAAATTAATTAATTAATTAATTTCTGTAATAATAATAATAAATTAATACAAATTAAATAAATGAATACTGCAATAATTTACTTATCCCATGTATCCCATATATTAATTATCTCATTATTCATGCATTAAATAAATAAATACATGGTTTTTTTATTTATTGTCCCATTAATTACTTATTATATTTTATTGTTTGTTTGTTTGTGTGTTTGTTTTTTGACTAATGCATAATTGATATCCTTAGTTTTAACATGGGTTTGTTTGCTGTAGCTTGAGCTCTGGCAAGCATTCTGAATGAGTCTATACCTCCTAATGCATATGGCGAGTGTGTGGTGTGATGTGTGTATTTCTGTGTGTGTGTGTGTGTGTGTGTGTGTGTGTGTGTGTCTTTGTGTCTGCAATGATTATGGTTTGACTTTGATGTTGTTTTGTCTGATCCAGCCAGCCACCTCTTCAAAGCCTGACACGCTTTGTGAGCATGACGGAATGTCACTGTGTATCTGTGTGTGTGTGTGTGTGTGTGTGTGTGTGTGTTTGCACACTCTTTGTCTGTTTCAGATCCTCCAGAGTTTGTGATTTAAATATCTGTCTGTGTAAGAACAGACCATTAATTATCACTTTGCCTGCTTTATTGTCTTATATTAAGATTATATTTCATCTTTCACTTTCTTAGTGTGTGTGTGAGCGTATTTGAGCTTCTGTGTGTGTGTCTGCTTGAAGATGTAAGCAAATAGTTTGTTAAAATCTGCATTTGAATCCTCATTCGCTCTGAAATGACACAATGTACATTAATGAGACAAAGACACAGAAGCCCCCCAGAGAGATCAACAGCACAATAAATCATACGCCTTATTCACAACAGACCAGTGCAGCGTGCCAGACGTTAGAGACTAAAACGACTCAAAATCTGCTGCTTTCTTAAATCACTTCTCATAAGTGCAAAATTAACTTTTTGCCAAGTGTGAATTAAGAAAATTTTATTAGTTGTAAATAGTGAATTTCAGAATGTGTGTGTATAGATATATCATGCAAAATCCATGCTATTGTTCATTAGTAAGCAACATATCTAGCAAATAAATACATATACATTAGCAACTCTAATTAAAGACTAACACTTGCTCTGCCCTGCCATTAACACCCCATGAATTATGAAGATGCAAACATTTACATTTAATTCTATAATTTATTTATAAATTCAACTAAAATATTTTCAATATTTTAATATGGAATAATTTTCCTTGGCAAACATTTCACATGCATGCATACATACATACAGTATATACATACATACAGTGGGGCAAAAAAGTATTTAGTCAGCCACCAATTGTGCAAGTTCTCCCACTTAAAAAGATGAGAGAGGTCTGTAATTTTCATCATAGGTATACCTCAACTATGAGAGACAAAATGAGAAAAAAAAAATCCAGAAAATCACTGTAGGATTTTTAAAGAATTTATTTGCAAATTATGGTGGAAAATAAGTATTTGGTCAATAACAAAATTTCATCTCAATACTTTGTTATATACCCTTTGTTGGCAATGACAGAGGTCAAACGTTTTCTGTAAGTCTTCACAAGGTTTTCACACACTGTTGCTGGTATTTTGGCCCATTCCTCCATGCAGATCTCCTCTAGAGCAGTAATGTTTTGGGGCTGTCGCTGGGCAACACGGACTTTCAGCTCCTCCAAAGATTTTCGATGGGGTTGAGATCTGAGACTGGCTAGGCCACTCCAGGACCTTGAAATGCTTCTACGAAGCCACTCCTTCGTTGCCAGGCGGTGTGTTTGGGATCATTGTCATGCTGAAAGACCCAGCCACGTTTCATCTTCAATGCCCTTGCTGATGGAAGGAGGTTTTCACTCAAAATCTCACGATACATGGCCCCATTCATTCTTTCGTTTACACGGATCAGTCGTCCTGGTCCCTTTGCAGAAAAACAGCCCCAAAGCATGATGTTTCCACCCCCATGCTTCACAGTAGGTATGGTGTTCTTTGGATGCAACTCAGCATTCTTTCTCCTCCAAACACGACAAGTTGAGTTTTTACCAAAAAGTTCTATTTTGGTTTCATCTGACCATATGACATTCTCCCAATCCTCTTCTGGATCATCCAAATGCTCTCTAGCAAACTTCAGACGGGCCGGACATGTACTGGCTTAAGCAGGGGGACACGTCTGGCACTGCAGGATTTGAGGCCTTTGTTACTTTGGTCCCAGCTCTCTGCAGGTCATTCACTAGGTCCCCCCGTGTGGTTCTGGGATTTTTGCTCACAGTTCTTGTGATCATTTTGATCATTTGGGTGAGATCTTGCGTGGAGCCCCAGATTGAGGGAGATTATCAGTGGTCTTGTATGTCTTCCATTTTCTAATAATTGCTCCCACAGTTGATTTCTTCACACCAAGCTGCTTACCTATTGCAGATTCAGTCTTCCCAGCCTGGTGCAGGTCTACAATTTTGTTTCTGGTGTCCTTTGACAGCTCTTTGGTCTTGGCCATGGTGGAGTTTGGAGTTGGACTGTTTGAGGTTGTGGACAGGTGTCTTTTATACTGATAACAAGTTCAAACAGATGCCATTAATACAGGTAACGAGTGGAGGACAGAGGAGCCTCTTAAAGAAGAAGTTACAGGTCTGTGAGAGCCAGAAATCTTGCTTGTTTGTAGGTGACCAAATACTAATTTTACCGAGGAATTTACCAATAAATTCTTTAAAAATCCTACAATGTGTTTTTCTGGATTTTTTTTTTCTCATTTTGTCTCTCATAGTTGAGGTATACCTATGATGAAAATTACAGGCCTCTCTCATCTTTTTAAGTAGGAGAACTTGCACAATTGGTGGCTGACTAAATACTTTTTTGCCCCACTGTATTACATACATACATACATATGGTCACACTTTATTTTAAGGTCCAGTTCTTGCTATTAACAAACCATTAACTATGACTTTTGCCTCAATAAACTCCTAATTTGCTGGTTAATAGTTTATGTATTGGGTAGGATTAGAGATGTAGAACATGGTCATGCAGAATATGTGCTTTATAAGTACTAATAAACAGCCAATATATTAATTCTAGGCAAAGCAACTAGTTAAGATTTGGTCCCTATACTAAAGTGATACCATACAGTTGAAGTCAAAAGTTTACATACACCTTGCAGAATATGCAAAATGTTAATTATTTTACCAAGTTGTTCATGAGTTCCTTGTTTATTTCAATTGAAACTTTTTAAATGTGAAGATCAGGGTAAATTTAACTTATTTTGTCTTCTGGGAAACATGTAAGTATCTTCTGAAGGGCAATACTAAATGCAAAAATGTGATGCACATTCTGCATTCTGTTCAAAAGTTTTCACCCCCTGGTTTTTCCTTCTGGAGCATCAGTGAGCGTTTGAACCTTCTGTAATATTTGCTTGAGTCCTTCAGTTGTCCTCAGTGTGAAAAGATGGATGTCAAAATCATACAGTCATTGTTGGAAAGGGTTCAAATACAGAAACAAAAATGCTGGAAAACCAAAGAATTTGTGGGACCTGAAGAATTTTTCTGAAGAACAGCAGGCAGTTTAACTGTTCAGGACAAATAAGGGTTTCATGAACAACTATCGCTAAACAAAAAAACACAGCTGTGGATCATTCAGGTTACAACATGGTATTAAGAATCAAGTGTATGTAAACTTTTGAACAGGGTCATTTTTATAAATTCATCTATTATTTTCTCTTCTGGATTATATGTAAACATCTTGTATGTGAAATATCTTATTCAGGTCAGTACTAAATAAACAATAACATGCATTTTGTATGATCTCTCTTATTTTGGTAAAATAATTAACATTTTGCAGATTCTGCAATGTGTATGTAAACTTTTGACTTCAACTGTATATATGGTAACACTTTAGTATAGGGACCAAATCTTAACTAGTTGCTTATTAGCATGCCTAGAATTAACATATTGGCTGTGTATTAGTATTTATAAAGCACATTTTCTGTTTGACCATGTTCTACATCTCTAATCCTACCCAATACGTAAACTTAATAACTACCTTCCAAACTATTAATAGCCAGCAAATTAGGAGTTTATTGAGGCAATAATCATAGTTAATGGTTTGTTAACAGTGAGAATTAGACCTTAAAATAAAGTGTGACCCGTATGTATATGTAATATGTATGTATGCATGTACAATTTCTTATTAGGATTTAATATTTTAAATATACAAGGATGTTTGCCAAGGAAAATGATTCGATATTAAAATATTGAAAATATATGAGTTGAATTTATAAATAAATAATAAAATGAAATGTAAAGGTTTGCATTTCTCTAATTCATGGGGTGTTAATGGCAGGGCAGAGTAAGTGTGAGTCTTTAATTAGAGCTGCTAATGTATTATTTCTTTACTAGATATGTTGCTTATGTGCAGTATGGTGTGACAAGCAACTTGCTTTGTGTAACTGCTGTGTTCATTGTCAAGTTTAGAAATATGTTTGCTTACAAATATTAGCACCTTGAATGTGATGCATCTGTGTGTGTCACTGTGTGAAATTCAGTTCCTCCGGAGTTTTCGGATGAACAGCCCGATCAGGTCCAGGTCATTGAGGATGAAACGGTCACGCTTCCTGTCAAAGTCACGGCCAATCCGGACGAAGTCACCTGCGAGTGGATTTTTCAGGGAGAGAAGCTGGTGAAAGGTAGTAGACAGCACTACATGACATTACGAGCCGTGTCACCCTCACAGGCGCTCTAAACACTCAAACAGACGTAAACACACATTGCCATATGCATTCTGAATAAAACATCGATGGGTTCTGGCACTGCAGCTTGGCAGATGTGATCTCGTGCTAATGTATGCAGCCTAAATGAGCGTCGCTGTCGCTCTGAATGCGACACAGCGCTTCCGGTCTTCATCTTAGTGTTGAAAGCTTCCCAGCAGTCTTGTGTCGAGGTCCCTGCGGTATTCCTCCAAAGAGGTTTCTCTGGGAGAAGGGTTTTAGCGGATAAGCCAGCTGTTTCAGTGTGTGTATATGTGTGCAGGATTTGAATAGTTCACATTTTGTTTGGTTTTGTGGATTTGTATTGTCACAGCTCTGTGATTCACCTGTTCTGTGTGGGTTGTGTCACATCTCTGTATGTTTGTGACAGAAAGAGATCCTCGTTATCAGTTCGACGACTGGACCCTGGAAATCCTCAACGTTTCTCGGCGAGACGGGGGCGATTACATCATAGAGTGTTCCAACGCTGAGGGGAAGAACCGCACAAAGCTCAAGCTGGATGTACAGTGTGAGGAATTCAAACTAACTCTGACACCTCAGCCTAACTAGGAGAGATTCAACAAGTTTGAAAGCAAAGTTTCTCCTCCCTGAAAGCAAAATGCTGTAGTAACAAATAGCCATCAGGACATACAGGGAAGGTTTAAAAGTCTAAGACCACATTCAAAATGTGTGATTTAATACCTGCAAATAAGGATTTAGAAAAATGTACAATAAAGAATATATTTTAATTATTAATTTTTTATTTTATAAATATAGTAATAACAGTTTATATAATTATGTAATAATGTTACATAATTTTACATAATTATTTTTGCTTTAAACTTTTTATGATAAAATAATTCAGGAGTGTTAGCGTTAACTAAAACTAAAAGCATAAAAATAAATTTTCATTACTTAAAATATAAAATTAAAAAATAATATAATTATTATAATCTATCTATCTATCTATCTATCTATCTATCTATCTATCTATCTATCTATGTATATGTGTGTGTGTGTGTGTGTGTGTTAATATATATAAGTTTTAATTATTTATATTATATTATATTTCTTATATATATATATATATATATATATATATATATATATTTATTTATTTTTCATTTAAGTTAAAGTACTAAAATAACTAAAACACCCAACAAAATGGCTAAACCTTTACTAAACTTTAATTAGTTAAAACTAAAATTATTATAAAAATAAAATCTACTTCATAATATATATATAATTGTTAATTTTTTATTTAACTTTTCAGTTAAACTTATTTATAATTTGCATAAATAATTTGACTTTTGGACCCCACTGTATATTAAAAAAAAAGCAGGATTTAGTTAAGCAGGGCATGGAACCAATGATAATTCACTGTGGGCTGAACTAATCAGTTTGATGTGACAAAAATAGGCACCCAAAATGTCTTGACACTGTTGACAGTCATGGCTGGTTGGGAGACAAACTCATATTAGCATTAAAGATGACACAGAGTCAACATCTTTGCTAATAAACCGCTAATGCCACATGAATTGAAAACGTTAGCATTTAACACAAATATTTAATATGTATAAATGCTTATTAATGTAATCAGGATGTGCAAAAAACAAGGTTAAAATTTCATCAGTATGGATTTTTTTTCTCAATGTAAATTACCACACAAGTTGTGCCGCAAAGCCAATCTACGCTGTTCTCAATATTTGTACCACATATTTATTTGCCAATTCAAGCCCACACACAGACGTACACACACTTGAAAGTGAAATGAAGAAAAAGAGAGGGACACAGAGAGAGAAAAAGAAAGAGCACTCCCACTTCCTTAATGATTTAATAATAGCACTCCTTCAAATCTAGGCCTGCATGTTCCTGCAAATCCTTCTGCACTAATGGATCTCCACGTCCTCATACAATAGCATCTGACAGTGCTAGATATTCATTATGTATGGGCCATTTGAATAGCTTTTACCAATGGTGCTGTTTTCCATGTAGGCCCCCCTCTTTCTGCCTGTTAGGAACAATGCAGAGGAGGATTGTACACGCCAACACGCCAGAGATTACGCTGGTGGTAATGGCCCACTTGGTTGAGGATATGATCCTCCTGGGGGCAGGGATGAGATGAGGCAGAGGAGTTTGCTGTACGTGCCTGAGGCAACCATTTCAGGACCACTTTTCTAGGAACTTCAATATAACTTACTTCCCTGCATGTGAAGGTCAAAGCAGTGCTAGTTCATTTTTAATCATACATTTATATATGTGTGTATATATATATATATATATATATATATATATATATATATATATATATATATATATAATCTTTTATATAGGCCTAGTTATTGTATTTAGTCAAAATCATTATTTGATTTTTTAAATAATTTTATATTTTATTTTCATATTTTCTAATTTAGAAAACTTTTTATGTGTATTTTTGTTTTTATGATAGTTGTTTGTTTTTTTTCGTGCCTGAGGCAATCTTACTTTAAGTCCAATTTTTAGGATATACAAACTATCGAACTTTATTTTTGTTTTAATGTTTGATTTTATTTGTATTTTTTTCATTTTTTTCAGATAGGGAGGTAGGTAGGTAGATAGATACTGTATGATAAAGGACATCATTATTATCTACTGTAAAGTTACAGTAGTAATTTAGCAAATAAATGTTATAAAACATCGTTTTATAATATGTTTAGAGGAGAGGGAGCTAGGGCAGATAACAACACAACCCTTACGAAAATTCAAACCAAAAACCATGGCTATAGTTAAACCATGGTAACCACAAATTAACCATGGTTTTGCTACACTAACTATAGTCTAACCATGAAATGTGTAGTAAAACTGTGGTTGTAAATTAAAACAGATTGTAAAAAAACATGGTTACTGTATTTTTACTGTAATAACGTACAGTATTAGGATTTTTCTTTAAATATATTGTCATGATGTAATTATTATTGTACTAATTTTGACATTTAGGCAATTTAAAAGTATAGTTGCGCTAAACCTATAGTATTTAAGTCATTATAAGATAGAACAACAACACATGGTCATAATGTTATTGAACTAAAAAAAGTTATGTTATTGCAAGCAGAATACATTGAGACAGTTCTGTTCATAACAGCAGATGGCTGATGGGAAAATTGACAGGTACAAGAAAATTAGTGGAAAAAAGTAAACACACACAAAGTAAGATGTAGAGAGAAATCATGGAAAATGAAGAGACTGAATAGGAAAATGGAAGTGAAGGTGCAGTTCAATGGATCACCTTTAATTATTTTGCATGGCCCCAGCCTAAGTTCTAAACCTTTTTTTTTTTTTTTATGTGATGGCCAGACAAAAAAAAAAAAAGTTATTCGTGGTTTCAGGATTTGTTGTGGGTGTATGTGATGGCCTGGATGAGTGTGAGATTTCCTTGCCTGAAATTTTGTCCCAGTCCTGCCCTGTTCTACATGGTGGTTGTTTAGCCATGATACATTCATTAGCTAACAAAATATTAAATGTAACTTATTTTGTATTAATGTGTCAATATGAATTACCAATAAATTACCAGTGTGACACTAAAACAGGTAGTAGTAATGGGTACTTTTTACTTAAGTAAATATCAAAGCCAATACTTCTTTACTTTAACTTGAGTAAAAAAGTGTAGCCAGTACTTCTACTTTTGCCAAAGTATTTTTAAACATGAGTATCATCAATTAATCAGTTGGTACAATGCACTTATTGTGTACATACATGTTCTTACATTGTACTTACATTGTTAATTATATCTTTATGTAAGTACATCTGTAATTAATTTCTGTAATTACATTTATAATTACACTGTTGACCCATACCTTACACCTTAACCCACCCTTAAACCTACCTATACCACTTAACCTGTCCCTAACCATACCGATATCCCACCTTAATAGCAGCAAAAGTGTTTTGCAATACAATATGAACACAATAAGTACATTGTACATATTTTTGATGTAAGTACATAGTAGTTAAGGCAACCTAATATAAAGTGTGACCGAATGTTTTGTTTTAATGTTTTTTTTTCTTCAGGTAAATGCGAGTTGTGATGAGTAAATGAAGTGTGGGAGTGCATAAAATAAAGAATTAGGCATTTAAAGGGGTCATATAATGCCATTTTTGTACAAGCTAATATGATTCTTTAGGGTCTAAATTGAAAGTTTGTAATATACTTTAATTAAAAATTCTCATTAGTATTGTAAGAAAACACTCATTTTACCTGCTCAAAAACAGCTCTCTGTTCAGCACACGGTTTTAGTGCGTGTGTTTTAAATGCTAGTGAGCTTTGCTCGCCCGCCCCTCTGTTCTGTGGGGCGTTTTGACCTAACACACGTGGAGTGTTGCCTTGACAACAGTTGAGGGTATATTTTGAAGAATGGCAGCGGAGTCTCTGAGGATACTGTGCAACCGTAACGCTTTTGTTCATTATAAACGTGGGATTATTAATTATATTGAGAAAGTCGTAAATAGAAAACATGCATGTACCCTGAATGTAAACATTAGCCACATACATCGTGAAGCGTGCTAGCGATTTGCAAAGATTAATATAAAGATTAATATAAAGGTTAATTAAACGTTACACTCACTTCTTCTGGAGGTTCAGCAGGAACACGAATAGTTGGTTCCGATTCTTTTTTCAGGAGCAGCTTCTTAGCAAAACCAGCTTTATACTGACCTTCATTTATAAAGCAGTCTGGTGAAAAATGATTCGCGCAAACATGAAAACATTGACGTTGCTCGTGGGGAATATTCCCTTCAAAAGCAAAACTCAGCCACTGTGTCTTCAGCGGTTCGGACTTAGGAACATCAAAATGACTGCTGTGTTCATTATTGCACCCGAGAACAGAACACCACAATCGCTTAGACGCCATTCTGCTCATAGACAGCTCCAGCGTATATCAACAATGACGCGCGGACTATGATTGACAGCTCGCTCACGAGCAAGGGCGGGTCTGTGTTGGAACACTGCTGTCAATCAACCATCGTGGGAGGGGCGTCCGACCGTGTGACGTCACACGGTCGAACGGCTTGATTTGAGAAATAAGGAGATTAAAAAAAAAACACTGGATGGATTTTTATCATTTTATGATGGTTGTGTACAGGCACTGCTAACACACATTTCAGTACAATCAACTTGTAAAAGTGCATGTACCATTATATGACCCCTTTAATTAATAGAAACCACTAAAGACAAAGAACTGTTGGTGGTACAGCTCCATCTGGGTTTATTTACACATGAAAACAAGCAACAAATAGAAAGATGGCGCTGGGGCCATTTGGTTAAATTACGTCATGTAAATTGAGTTATGCAGAAAGTTATAGAAAACACAGCATTGGTTTTAGTAGTGAAGACCAAATGAGAGTCACAGACTTACAGATATTGTGTAAAATGTGTCCTAATATACAGGTTTTATTGCACACCATGAAATAATTAACCATACGTTTCCTCTGCCATCTCAACTTGATGTTAAAAGTTGATTTAAACTACATTTATTGCTATTTCTGTACAAACTGAATGTGTTTATATCTGTGAAATATTCTTGCTAAGTATACACTTAGCGGTAACACTTTATTTTAAGGTGTCTATAATACAGAGTAATTACCTAGTTAAGTACTTAGTAGTAGCCATTGTACATACATGAAACAAAATGTACTTACCATGTAACTAAGTTATGGAACAGCCTGTAATTACAGTTTGTAATTATGTAGATGTAATAGGCAGCTACTGTTACACAGCTACTTATTTAACCAAAAGATTGTTACATATGTGTTGCAGACTTTATATAACGTAATTATAAATGTAAGTACACTGACATAAGCTACTTAAAATAAAGTGTATCAAGATTATACTTAAGTGTACTTCATGTGTATCTCTACTGTACACCTTATCCAGCTGCACCTTAGTTTGATTTAACCCACCAGTACACAGCTTAAATACATGTGATGTAATACCTTTCTAATTACATTAAAATTACAGAATATTACACAGGCATAAGCTACTTAAAATAAAGTGTATCAAGATTGTACTTAAGTGTACAAGTAGCTGTGTAACAGACTCGGTCTGTTACATATGTGTAACAGTAGCTGCCTATTACATCTACATAATTACAAACTGTAATTACAGGCTGTTCCATAACTTAGTTACATGGTAAGTACATTTTGTTTCATGCAAGTACAACGGCTACTACTAAGTACTTAATTAGGTAATTACGCTGTATTTTGACACCTTAAAATAAAGTGTTACCCACTTAGCTATTGAATGTAAGTTGCCTTATCAAGAATGCACATATTTCTGCTTCTGTATTTGAAATAGAGGTTTATTAGAGCTCTGGAAGAAAGAAACTTTATTGCTAACCAGCCTAAATATAATTAACATTGTCAAATTAATAGCAATTCTGTTATTGTATCAGCACGAATGATTTGTGTAGGCCTTAGCTGGTCAGTGCAAGCATGTAGAAATGTCATCTGTAATTGCTCAGCTATAAAAGTAGTTATACATAGTTGAATGAAATCATCTTCTTAATGGTTTTTTTTTTTTTTTGTATCTGCTTTGCTTCCGCAGATGCACTTCTTCATTAGTGTTCTCTGATCCCTTTTAATAATACAGTTATCCTGACAGAGTGTGACAGATTCTTTTTGAGGGGGCGTTAATTCTGTAGCCTTTCGAGAGCGTTGTTAATTTGCCTCAGTAAGCATTACCTCTGTTCAGACATGTGCGGCCTGTGCTGTAGAGACAGCGACTCCAAGACTGTTTGCAACCAGCCTTGGAGGGATACAGGAGGGTTTGAAATAACACTGTTTTTGCTCTACACATAATAAGGAAGACATTACAATAGACCTTGAGTGTAAAGGCTTTTTTTTTCACGCCCTGTGAATAATTCAAACAGGAAGTGCCGAGGCACACTGTATCGAGACTTAAACAAAGGCAAGTCTGGCATCAACACATACGAATTTAGAAAATCAAATGCCGCAAGTTAACTTTCCTTCGAAATCGTATGCGCTGTCGTTGAAATTAACTGAGGTGAAAATTGAACTGTTAGGGCCCTGACAAAAGGGAACGTCACTTAAATTTGCTATGATTAGCACACGCTGCTATAGGCTGAATACCTAGTGAGCAAGATACCTAACCAACATGATTTTTTCTTTTTCACGGGAATCCGTAAATTCTCACATGTAGCACACCTTATATGAAACACGAGTTCACAGTTGACTGGAATCTCTGTAAAAATAAAAATAAATAATTATTGTTGGTTTAACTTTAAATAATCTAAAAATGTTGACGTCATTGAAACAAAACAAAACAAAAAAATTTGAAAAAGGGACTTGTTTAATCAACAGCAACTCAAAGTATTATGTTATCTGACCAACACAAATTATCTAGGGTTGTTTGACAAAAAGAAAAGTTTTGATAAATCATAAAAATACTTTTTACAGTGTAGAGTCTGATGTTATGTTGTTACGCTAATGACACGAACGATTTATACAAATATATATTTTTATTTTGATATTTTATAAATATATTTATTAATAGTCAAAAGATGTTTGATTTAGTTTTTTATGATTGTTAAAAAAAATTTGACGTTTTTAGGAATTTGAGTATAACTTGTTTGCCTGCATGTAAGGATGATCAAAGCAGTGATAATTTAATCTCGTGTGTGTGTGTGTGTGTGTGTGCCTGTGTCTGTGTGTGTGTTTTATTGTTATAATGCAGTTAAATTTTGTTTAATATTTTATAAATATAATGTTTATTATATTTATAGCAAATGCAGAGGTAGTTGTTTTTAATTTTCTTTTGTTTTATTTTAATATTTATGTACATATTAATACTATATTTATTTATAGATTTATATAATATTTATATTTGTGTTATTTATTTATATATTATTATTCATATCATATTTATTAATATATTACTAAGTCATCATTAACTAAAACAGTAATCTTTTAATTTAAATAAAGCTAAAATAAAATATAAATGAAAAACATCAATTTAAAAAAATAACTTAAATTTAAAAGTACAAAAATTTCAGTGCGTGTGTGTGTACATATACATTATATTGCCAAAAGTATTGGTTCACCCCCTTCTAATGAACAGGTTTGACTACTTTAGTAATTTCCATGAGTACAAATCTTAATGTTTAAGCATATAATGATATTCTGGGGAATTGTGTGCTCTTGTGTGCCAAAAACTCTTTACCAAACACCAATGACTTGTACATATGGGTACAGTCATTTTAGACACTTCCAAAACTGTTGCAACAGAGATGGAAATACAATTTTTAAATACATGAATTATGTTTCCATCTTTGTTGCCACAGTTTTGGAAGTGCCTTTTTCTGTTCTAAAGAAGGGGGTGTCCCAATACGTTTGTCCATATAGTGTATGTACAAGTCATTGGTGTTTGGTAAAGAGTTTTTGGCTCAAGATTTGCATTTAAAATCACAGCAGAGGTGTTCAGCTGGGATTAGGACTTGGCTTTCTGCAGACCTGTCAAGTTCTTCCACACTGACTAAATCAATCATTTCTTTTTGAACCTTGCCTTATACACAGAGGCATTGTCATGTTAGAATAGAAAAGGGTCCTGTCCAAACTGTTGCTTTAAAATTAGAAGCACACAATTTCCTAGAATATCATATGCTTAAACATTAAGATTTGTACTCATGGAAATTACTAAAGTAGTCAAACCTGTTCATTAGAAGGGGGTGACCCAATATTTTTGGCAATATAGTGTGTATGTGTATATATATATATATATATATATATATAATTTTTCCCTGTCTTTTTGACTTGGCTTCCAGATGCCCCTACTGTTCGTATGAAGTCTGATCCTGTGTATGTGAACTTGGGAGACACGGCTGACTTACTGTGTGTCGCTGATGCCAACCCCATCACCAACAGTATGTTTTCCTGGAAGTGGATGGTGAGCGATGTCCTTGTCATTCCTGTTTTGCTTTCAGCCCCGTTTCTCTTTTTCTTATTCTCATCCTTTTCCCACTATATGGTCCTTTGTTAGCTCAGCTCAGTCGCTCTCTCTCTTTTTATCACCTCTATTTATCTCTCGCATCGCTCCTCTTTGTCTCTAACTCCCTCTTTCTCTCTGACTTCTCTTTTCTCACCATGTGTCACAGCTACTCTGTAACAGAGGTGCTATATTTTACCCTTCTAACTATGGCAATGTCTCACCTTTATGCTTAATACTTCTGGCCTAAATGGAGAAAAATAGCTTTCATTAAAGCCACCTTTCCAAAGGCCACATTTCTCAGCGTTAGCCGCAATTGGGGCCGTTTCCGACCATTTCAGTGTCTATAGTGGCCCGCGTTCTTAGTCAGTGTCTGTGGTGTGAAGTCATCATTACCTTCTTTTGGCTTTTACTAACTTTTTTGTTAGTGAGTTTGTGGTTTTTCTACGTGTGTGTGTGTGTGTGTTTTGCATATAGGGTGAAGGGGAAGTGGATGATCTGGGAGAGCAGAGTGAAGATGAAGGCACTGGTTTGTTAACTATATATGAGGTGACCCGTGACCGGGCAGGTGTTTACCAGTGTACAGCAGACAACGGCGTAGCGCCTCCTGGCAGCGTGGAAGGACAGCTTATTGTACGCTGTGAGTTCTCCTAGTCATGATATACAGCATAACTGTGTTAAAAAAGAGATATTAACCAGAAAGTCTGGACTTTTCTTTTTAGGACGATGAAAGTGTGTCCTGGAAGTATCAAGCTTCAAAAAGAACCATAAAAGTAAAATAGAAGTGGTCCATATTACCTGTTATATTATCGTCAACAAAAAGTATTACTGATAAAAATGGTGGTTAACAAAGGGTTTTTCATTTTAATTTGTGTCAAATTATGTTTAAATTAATGTAGGAACTGCTTTTTTAAATTTTATTTTTATTTTACTTTCTCATCAACTAAATTATTAAACTAAATTTCATTGACTAAAATTAGATGTCATTATGAGTGAAACTGATTCAAAAATAATGAATATAAATACTGAATAAATTGTAAGGATGTTTTTGTGAAGATTAAAACAAAAACTGATTAGCACTGCATATTACTTTTATGCTGTATTACTCTTTTGAAGCCATTGCAGACTGCAATTGTATTCAGTATTAACTTCAAATATAATATATTACAAAAACATTGCAAAAAATAAAGATATGTTGGATGAAAACCGGGAGGCTTGTGACTGTCCCATTGACTGCCAAGTAAATAACACTGTCAAGACCCAGAGAAATATGAACGACATCGTCAGAATAGTCCATCTGCCATCAGTGGTTCAATCTGAATGTTATGAAACGACGAGAATCCTTTTTGTATGCAAAGAAAACAAAAACAATGACTTTATTCAACAATTCATCTCCTCAGAGTCACCGTAGCGCCATTTTGGAGAGTATCTGCTGGACGCAAACAGCATATGCTGTTCTGTGTCAGTCGCACCACACAGATATGTTTTCTGTGTTTACTCTTTGATTTGAATGAAAACAGCGTATCCTTGTGGTGCGGCTGACACAGAACAGCATATGCTGTTTGCGTCCAGCGGATGTTCTCCAAAATGGCGTTACGGTGACGTGCAGGAGACGAATTGTTGAATAAAGTCATTATTTTAGTTTTCTTAGCGTACAAAAAGTATTCTCGTAGCTTCATAACGTTACGGTTGAACCACTGATGGCAGATGGACTATTCTGACAATGACGATGTCTTTCATACTTCTCTGGCTCTTGACAGTGTTATTTACTTGGCAGTCAATGGGACAGTCACAAGCCTCCCGGTTTTCATCTAAAATATCTTAAATTGTGTTCCGAAGACGAACAAAGCTTTCACGGGTTTGGAACGACATGGGGGTAAGTGATTAATGACAAAATTAATATTTTCGGGTGGAGTAACCCTTTTAGTAAAGATTGATAAAAATTCAGTTTTGCATCACGGGAATAATACAATTTTAAAATATATTAATATAGAAAACGGTTATTTTAAATTGAAATAGTATTCTACAGTGTTACAGTTTTTACTGTATTTTTACTCAGACTTTAAAAAATGCAAACAAAAAACATTTACTGACCCTAAATGTTTCTGCAGTGATACACTATATTCAATAACAACTTCGCTAATGATAAGGAATCTGGTCTGAGCAAGGGTTTGCTTAATTATTAATGAGTACTGGTCTTCAAAACCCTTGTTTCATGTTCCTGCAGTTGCTCCAGAGCTTCAGAAGGGGCCGCAGTGGAGGAAGGTGGCCAGCCGAGGGGACGGCAGCAATGATGCAAATGTGGTTTGTCAGGCACAAGGTGTTCCTCGTGTCCACTTCACCTGGGCAAAAAATGGATTTCCTTTAGATCTCGGCAACCCCAGGTGATCGGCTCAGCATTAGTAGCTTCATCCAGCATGGGTTATCATGCTTTGCTGTCTTTAGCTTGTTGAAACTATGTCCATTTGGAAGCGTCCTATATAAAAACATTGTCTTTATACACTTTTAAAAAAGATAACTATAGAGTTATAATCTGGGTATATATGATGATTATAACTTGTTTAAGTATGAATCAACGAGCGGTTCCCATTTAGATTGCTCTGTAAACATTGTGTGTGTTTTTCAAGAAGGGAGTTGTTCTGCATGTTTAGCCATGATCACGTACTTGCGTGTGTGTGTGTGTGTGTGTGTGTGTGTGTGTGGAATGTGTAATGACTGTGTTTAAAATGTAAGTATGTGTGCATGTGTTTGTTTCATGTGTTTAGAGCTTGTAATGCTTGCAAGACTGTATTATATTATTGATACTCTTTAAATATTCAGTTTATTCCTCTCCACTTCTTTTTCAAATTAATTTAGTTTTAACCGCTTGACAAAGATTCTTGTCATACTTTTGTTTTATGGTTAATATCAGGCTTTCAGATGCTATCCATTCATCACTTTATGTATATTTATATTGATCGGTATCTAAATAAATACATATATTTAAAAATTTAAGACATTTAATATTAACATTTATTCAGTTCAATTCAGTTAAAAAGGTTTGGATTTTTAAAGAAGTCTCTTATGCTCACCAAGGCTGCATTTATTTGATCAAAAATACAGTGAAAACAGCAATGTTGTGAAGTATTGTTACAATTTAAAATAAGCGTTTTCCAAGTTAATATATTTATTTTAATGTAATTTATTCTTGTGATGCAAAGCTAAATCTTCATCAGCCATTACTCCAGTCTCCAGTGTCACATTATCCTTCAGAAATCATTCTAAGATGCTGATTTGATGCTCAAGTAACTTTTCTTATTATTATCAACATTGAAAACGTCTTTGATGCTTAACAGCAGAGAAACATTTGTAACAATGTCAGTGTCTTCACTTTTACTTTTGCTCAATTAATGCATTCTTGCATTATTCATGCATGAATTATTCATTTCTTTTTCCAACCCCAAACTTATATAACCGTTTCCACAAAAATATTAAGCATTGAGATTAATATGAAGAGATTTTAATATTATAATCTGATTGGCCTTTTCTTTATACCTCTCTATACAGGATTTGTAGCTTTTGCTGCCTTGCAGGATTTTCAATTCTTTTAAGAAATCCAAAGCTGTTTTGGTTGTGTTTTAATCCTGAAAGTCACATATTATTGTTTATGTGACCTCTTACATCTTACAGGTATGAGGAGAAGACTGAGGTGACAGGGACCGTTCACACCAGCATTCTGACCGTCATAAACGTGAGCGCAGCTCTGGACTACGCCATCTTCACCTGCACCGCCCACAACAGCATGGGAGAGGACTCTTTAGACATCCAGCTCCTCAGCACCAGTACGTACAAACAGGAAGTGAGCCTTTCAATGCTAAGCTTGAACGGTCAGCTTCACCTGACTGGTCAGGTCACCTTTTCTTGACCCCAATTGAAAGGTGATCGTGAATTAGCATAAATGTATGAATAAATAAAAACGTAATAAATGAAAACAAACAGACACTGGTGTCTGGGTGTCGGATTTCTTATCACCAACTCATAAACGCACACAAAGATGATGAGCAGAGCCATGAAAGAGATTTCTGCTCGGCAATGAGATTTTGTTTTTCTCGACCTGAGCAGCAATTGTGATATTAATTATTCAGTTGTGGTAATCAACGTCCGCTCTTTTTCAGACTGTCCCTTAATTTACAGAACAATAGGGTTGAATGATCTGTGTACCTCTCGCTCACAGTGCAGTTCCCTCTGCCTCTTTGTAATACTAATGATGTTACTTTTTATGTTGCACACAAAAATTGTGCTAATGCACTTACATTGGATATTTGCACCAAATTTATTATGAAAAAAGTTTTAATTGTAAATAGTTCCTATTCCTTTTCTGATTCTGAACTATAATTGCTAATATATATATATATATATATATATATATATATATATATATTAATATACATTAACTGAAGCAGTTCATTTGACACTGAAGACTGGAGTAATGATGCTGAAAATTCAGTGCTGCGTTACAGAAATAAACTCTATTTTAATGTATATTAAAATAGGAAACCAATCTTAGAATTTGCAATAAGATTTCACAATATTACCGTTTTTTTCTGTATTTTTGATCGTATACAGCCTTGATGAGCAGAAGAGACTTAAAAACATTAAAAATCTTACTGATCCCAAACTTTTGAGCAGTATATATATATATATATATATATATATATATATATAATTGTATATACAATAAATATAAACAGTACACTCATATATGTTATGTAAACAAAAACTACAAAACTACAAAAAATAAAATAAATAAAATATATATATATATATATATATATATATATATATATATATATACACATATATATATATATATATATATATATATATATATATATATATATATATACCTGTTTTCTAGTACAATGACTTGCTCCATAAACCTCCATTGTTAATGCTGAGTTTTTTATTTTTTATTTTATTTTTATAAATTTAGAGTTGAGTTGAAATGATTTGCTTTTGTAATAGATACACTTGTATTGAACCCGGAATAATATTTAATTCTCTCTTTCCTGCAATAAACTTGAATGTTTTCCTCTGTTGCCAGCTCTCTTCTGTGCTGTTGCTCTCTCTCTTTCTCTGAGGTCCGTGGAATCGACTCGGGCAGACACGTTTAATGTTTATCATAAAAACCATGAAATACAATCCAATATCCGCCTCTTTTTGTCCACACCTCCTTCCCTGTTTTTACTGCCGTGAATATTCATAATTAATCTGACACAGCGATAATAAATTTTATGTGCTTCTTATCATCAGTCGACCGGGGAATGGAAGGGTGCAGATTTTTGCTCCCTGCTTTGCGATTTTTGATTGACCCCTTCACCCTCTCCCAGTAGAGCCAACAAGATAATTAACCAGTTTCACAGTGAAGTGTATTATTGACGCACATATTTCTTTCTGGCTGTACAGTAGCCTGTTAATTTCTTTCTTGTTGTCTCTCTCTGTCTCTCTGCCCCTCTTAAATAAACATTCTCTGAGCAATGCAATAAGATTTAGGCAGTAGTTGTATTTTTAATGAGCTTGTGCTCTCTCTGTTTCTCTCTGTGTGTGTCTCAGACCACCCCGATCCCCCATCAGACCTGAAGCTGCTCCGTGCCGACCATAACTCTGTAACTCTGGAATGGATGCCCGGATTTGACGGTGGTTTGACACAAAACTTCCGTGTCAGGTGAAGTTGTCATAAATGCCGCTGTGAGGTGTCTAGAACACGTGGAGTGTGTTGTGGATATGTTTTATCTCTCGGTCTCTAGTGTGTCACAACACTGCACACATTTCAGTTGGCTGATGTATAAACGTTTTTATCTAGGTCCATGCCACTGTAATTCCCATATGATTCCCTGATAGGAAAGGCAGGTCTATTTTTTATATCACAGTTCATAGTAATTCAGTACTGTCTGGTCCAGAAGTTTGAGACCATGATAAAAGAGTGAAATTGAAAAAAATAAGATAAAATAAAATAAAAATTTAAATCTGAAAACAAAAATAGTTTTAGAATTTGGACAGTAAAAACAACGAAAAAGTTATGTAAAATTAATAAGAAATATTTACATTTGTGCACTAAAGGTGAACACCTCGAATGCAGAATCCTCTATATTTCTTATACATTTTTAAGATCAGTTTTTTGATTATTCTCGTGATCATTATGTTTTACACAAACTTAATGCAGTTCCAGTTCTGCTGTCATTAAAGCAAAAGCCTGACAAACCAAATATAATAAATTATGAAATTCCTGTTAATATTAAATTAAACTTTTGAGGCAAATTACTTGGTAATAAAATATGTAATTATGGCATATTCTGTATTTAAGTACAAAAATAAAAGCTATTTCATTAGTGTTTGGACCCCATTGTGTGTAATAAATAATAATAAATAAAAGGACGTGCATTGAAATTAAAGTAGTTTTAAGTATATCAATTTTGAAATATCTTCACATTTTTAATTCAACTTTTCGTTCAGATTTTTATGTGATAAATTTGGTAATACAAAAATAGTAGTAAAAGTAGATGCATTTCTATTGTCTCAGACATTTAGACCCAGCTTTATGAAAGTCAAGTGTTATTTAAGAACACAAAATGAATAAAGAATTAAAGGAAAACATAAGCTTAATTTAGAAATGTATAAAAATAAATATATAATGTATATAAACATTAGCATCTGTTTGATTGACAGGTACCAGTGGGCGGGATCAGCGAGTTTCATGTATGTGGACGTGTTTCCTCCGACAGCCACTGTTTATACAGTCACAGGCCTCAACCCTTCCACTACCTACAACTTTTCGGTCAACGCTATCAATACAATGGGAGAGAGCAGCTATGCAGACAACAACAAAATACTGATGGTCACCACTGCTGGTATATTCAGCTCAGCCTGTCTAATAAAGCTTACGACACACAAACTAAATTATTCATCATTTGGTTTCCGACCACGATGGTTTTTCTTGTAGATTTAGACACCGGCTTTACTTTCCACTGATTTGATGAGCCATTCATCAATCCCACCAATCACATCTCATTTGTAAGGCAAAGATCACGGCTGAGCCTCATGCAAATAAGCCGAATGGCTGAACGTCTACACCAATCAGTGCACCAGTGTGTTTTCTGAATGCATATTTCAGTCGGTATTTTGCCGGGTTTGCGAGTGAGAGGGAGAAAAATCGAGCGATAGAGGGAGAGAGACAGAAAACAAAACCGTGTGATGTATGATAAATGATGATAAGCTACATTCCCTCAGCAAACATAATGAATTCTGCAGTTGTAATGTCATAGCATTTTGATTTGCAAAACAAATTAGTCATGAGCACAGGCAGCTGACGGAAGTACGGAAAACACAACATAGCTCTGCCACAGAGTTCACTGATAGTAGAACTGACAAACCTTACTTATTTAACATTTATCAGCTATTTAAAGACAAATTCTGTCATATTTTGCTCACTATCGTATCATAAGGAAGACATTTTTCTCTCTTCCATGGAGCAAAAAGAGATATTTTAAGAACGTTCTTTTGATACAACAAAACCATACAGTGACCAATGGCTGTCAAGGTCCAAAAAATCAACATGAATGTTGATCTTTAAATTTTTGGATAACTTAAAATATCTTATTTGCATTTCGGCAATCAAACATGGTGGAATGTATTTTATTATTGTCATATTTTTGTAATTTATGCTATCATTCAGACTTTGGGGTCAGTGAGATATTATTTTTATTTTTTATGTTTTTGAAAGAAGTCTTTTAATTTATTTGATTAAAAGTACAGCAAAAATTGAAATATTACAATCTAAAAGTATTATTTTGAATATATTTAAAAATGCAATTTATTGCTGTAATGGCAAGGCGGAATTTTCAGCATCATTATTCCAGTCTTCAGCGTCCCATGATCCTTCAGAAATCATTCTAATATACTGAATTGGAAACATTTCTTATTATTATAAATGTTGAAAACTTTTGTGCTGCTTAATATTTTTGTGCTGCATTTTTTGTCAGGATACTTTGATAAATAGAAAGTTTAAAAGAACAGCATTTATTTTAAATAGAGATGTTTTTGTAAAATTATGTCTTTACTGTCACTTTTGATTAAATTAATGTATTCTTATGTAATAAAAATATGTTTTCTTTCAAAAATGAAATAAAAAAATCTTACTGACCCCAAACTTTTTATAGTAAAGTAATGTTAACGGTTCTGCTATGGCTTTATAGGAAATATTTTTGTTGGTAAAATTGAGCAAAAACAGACAATATTGTGTTTAAAGTATGAAACAATATAAATGTTTTATTTACTGAACTGTTGTATAAAATCACATTTGCACTTGTTATATTCGAGACAAAAACAGCACTCGTGTGATATTGCTCACGCTGCTTGTGTGATATCGCTTATAAATATGAGACAGAAACTCATACAGGAGCATTTTTGCCCCATTAATTTTAGGGCATAACTGCATTTATGGAGTTGTTGCCCTGAATCATATTTGTCAACAGTCAACTGTATGAAATGTAAGATGACGTACAGGTCTGGGGGTGGGGCCAGTGCGTTAACGGCATTAAAATATTTTAATTGCGTTATTTCTTCATAACTAATTAAGTTAACACATTAAACTGACAGCTCATATATATATGTATATATATATATATATATATATATATATTAGTGAGTTCAAACGATTAATCGCGATTAATCGCATCCAAAATAAGTTTGTGTTTACATAATATATGTGTGTACTGTGTATATTTATTATGTATATATAAATACACACACATGCATGTATACGTTCCCTGTTTATATATTAAATATATTTATATATAATATAAATTATATGAATATAAATATAAATATAAACATGTCAATACATGTAAATATTTTCAAAATATATACTGTATGTGTGTGTATTTATATATACTTAAAATATACACAGTACACACACATATATTATGTAAACAAAAACTTTTATTTTGGATGCGATTAATTGCAATTAATCGCTTGACACTACTAATATATTTATATATATGTATATGTATATATATATATATATATATATATGACTTTTTGGGTATATTATAGTGTATATTAGTGTATATTATAATAAAGTACATCTTTAAACTTGAATATATATTAAAGTTTTGTGTCCTTTTTGAAAGCCTCACTGTAATTGCATGGACATTTCAAAGCATTTTTGTCTGAACTTTCCCTTTAAGGATGAATAACAACTGGTAGTACAGTTCAGTTTGTACAGTCCTCACTAAAACCCCAATAAAACCATAAATCCTCAATTCCGTTTGAACACACAGCATATGGTTTTGCTTGCATTTGACAATAACTAGACTATGAAAAAGCACGAGGCGGTTTTGCAGGCACATGCACTGCTTTCCGCAATCACCTTATTTCAACTCACTCCAGTCGAGTAGAAGCAATATGTAATTTAATGCAAATGAAAACAGGGACGTGAAAGTACAGTCCATTCAAGTGCCTCGTTTTCGTTTGTGTCAAATTAAATATGCCATTTACTCTGACTAAAGTCTTTACACATTACAATGGGGCTTTTCAGGCTAGACTAAGTCTGTAATGTTTGATTTTACACATTGGTACCTTTCAGTGGAATTCATTATTTTCCTTTCTACTCTATATTTCAAGTCCACTCTAATGGACTCAGCTATACGTACGTAGTACTAGTAGTTTGGTTGATGCAAAGTGTTTTTAAATGCATAAATCAATTTCAGTTTTTGAATTTGTGATCATAGACTCGCGGTCAGAGCAGAACAATGCGACTGCACTCTGTAACCTCTGCATTAAGTGATTTAGCTTCTCTCTCTCTTTCTCTCAGATGCGGAGAAAGCAGATGACGGGGTCTCCCCAGCAGACCAGGACTCAGCTCTTGCAGGTGCTGCATTTCTTCCTCCAGCTTACTGCAGCTGCTATTTATCAAATGTAGAAAAGGCCTGACACCCCAGAATTCAGATCAATTTCTCAGCTCGTACTTCAGTTTCCGTGGCCTTTACCGGCCTGTTTCGTGTGCTTTCATAAAGCCTTGGGGCTCGATGTTTTCCCCGCTGCGGTTTGGTGCAGTTTTGCTCAGGCTATAATCCTGAACACTTTGGTGCTGTTTAATGGGACACCGTGGCAGTTATTGACCCTTGAATTGGGATACAAAATAAACTGACATTAGCTTGCGGCAAATTCGAGGTCCGTCAGATACTGCTTTGCATTTTGATTGGGTTTGTGTAGAAAAGATTCATTAGGGTTTTCAATTTCCTCGGATAGTTCCTATGTCATCAGTTTGATTTGGGAATGATACACTGTGTGAGGCAGTTTTTTCTGCGAGAGATTCATCAATGTCTTTCGTTTGTGTGAATAAACTAGTTCTTGCGGTGTTGGAGGTATTTTCACGCGGCGAGGCATGACTCGAGCGTGTCAAATCTGTACCAATCACACGCTCTCTTCTACAAAACTGTGACATATGGTATAGCAAATCCAACAAGACAGTGATGCATAGTTGTGCAAATTCAACCCAAGACATATTTCAGCATCATGAACATATATATGTGTGAGTTTCAGCACAGCTGTCATTAATATATCTGGTGCCCAAAAAGTATTTGAACGCTTAAGTCATGCTTTAAAATGTCGGAGTGTCATTGCATTGGATGACAAAATATCTACCCAAGAAGCAAACAAATGACCTTTTCTCTAACTAACTCAAACTTACAGGTTTTGGAGCTGTTTTTGAAAATACCTTTAAGCAACTGGTGTCAGGCTGATTTTGAATGGAGATATTAAGTTTCTTTATAAGACTTTTCCACTAAAGCACTATTGAGTTGGTATTGCTTAAAAACAGTTATTGCAATGACAATTGGTTCCAGTGTATTATTATTAGTAGTAGTAGTAGTAGCAGTAGTAGTAGAATTATTATTAGTGTTATTATGTATTAATTATTAATGGCTTTAGTTACACTATAGACCAATGAGAAGTATTGTGAAAAAAAAATGTTTACCATAAAAAATAAACTAAAAACATAAATAAATGAAGGTATTCAATAATAATAAAAAATGTTCAATAATTATTCAAATGAATTTGAAAATAAATGTAATTGGCTTTATTTACACTATTCATTGTTAGACAAATGAGAAGTATTGTGGAAAGGTTTTAACATTAATAATAGTAATAATAAATTTTATAAAAATATATATTTTAACAATAATAATAATAAAATAATTTATTCAATAATAATACAAATGTTTAATAGTAATTATTATTGTTATTAAAAATAAATTGTGGCTTTAATTGCATTATTCAACGCTAGACAAAATAAATGAAGAAAAGCATTATGGAAATTTGTACTTAAGTTATTATTATTATTATTATTATTATTATTATATTAAGTTAATGTTATGGATATTACTTATTCTATAAGTATAAATATATAATAAAATAATAATACTAATTTTATTAATAATAATAATAATAATTTGTTCCTGTAATCGTATTTATATTGTTATTTTAAGTAATGATTTATTTTATTGGTTTAATTTAATTATTTAATTTTATTATATAAAATATATGCACTCTGTCATTCCTCTAAAGGTTTATATTTTTCTTAAGCCAGAAAAAAACAAAAAAACAGTAGTTAATATCCTCTAGAGGTTATATGAGGAAAAACACAGATAGTTGTAAACAACAAGTGTCCATCCATATACTCATCTTAATATTTAACAGTTTATGCATTGTTTTACAATTTCAACTTCTTTTTACAATTTCAAGTCACTTAGTGTCCAAATACTTCTGGGGTTCACTGACTGAATATCGTGATCTTTTCAGACACATTATGTAGTTTTTATTCACAACACTTGTTCCTCAACAGGTCGCGGTCTTCCTGTCTATGTGGTGGTGATCCTGGCTGTGGGCGGTCTTCTGTTGTTCCTAAACCCTCTGAGCTGCTTTCTGTTGGCCAAATGGAAAAGAGGGCGGAGCCTGAAAGGTAAATGACAGCGCAATCCTCAGCGTGCCACCGTTTCTACTTTGCGCTGTTAGACAGCGTGTCCTAGACTGGTCTACTCGCAACGACAGCACGCAGCGCAAAAGGGATGAACTGTCTGAATCCTAATATGACTTCTCACTTTTAAATCCATCTCTCTCTTTTCCTCTTATCTCGCTCGCTGCCTCCTCAGCCATCTGCATCATCCCGCCATCTCTCCTTTCCCCGGCAGCTGTCACTTCCTCCCTTCGTCTCTCCCCTTATCTCGCCCCTTTCCCTTTCGTCCTCTGTCATTCTCTCTCTCACTCACCCCATCTGTCTTTTTTTTCGCCTCGCCCCTTCCTTCAAACTGTCAGGTGTCTTGTCTCTCCCCTCTCATCTCTCGCTCCCGTTTTTTTTCTTTTCCTCTCTATTCATGAGCCTGTCGTCCTCTCCTCTCGCTTTCAATTTGAACGGCCCTTTTTATCAGTTTATTAAAGCTACTGTCACAACACAATTTGTAGGGAGGAACCAATAATTGAAATGGCGTATGATGAATGTTTCGTACACAAACAATCTCGTGTTCTGTCTGTCTGACGTTCTGGATTCCTTTCATTTCCATCATGCTCTCCTTCCTGTGACCTTTGCCCTGTAACACGCCACTCTCCTTTGGTTTTTTGCACTCAGAGGACACCAGGAGCATTTCACAGGAGACCAAAAGCGAGGAGCAGAGGTGAGTCATGTTAGCGCTCTGAATCAAAGCCCACTCGCTTCTGACGCTGAGGTGTGTAAACCCTGAAAAAAATAAGATCGCTGATGAAAATGTGAGTGCAGTGATTCTTGGTTTGCTAGGTGCTGTAAAGTTTAATACTTGGTTAGAGATTTGAACAAACTCCTGTGCCTTAATATGAGCAGTAGTAAAGGTGATGTGAGCCACACTAACAAGCAAGACCAGCATGCTGTGATGGCTGGAAGGCATTCTGAACAACTGCTCCCTGTCTGGATGAAACCTTTCAGCTTCCAGTACCTATAGAAGCCCTCAAGACGGCATATAGAAACGCTGCTTAGCTTGCATCTCCATAAATAGACTCCAGAGAAGTACAGAGTGTTCATTTCACCAGCCTACAGGTGACAGAGTCAGCAACCAAAAAAAAGAAAAGCAGAATAGACAAAAGTCTTGGAGTTTTAGGATATTACAAAGAGAAACCTGATGTGTAAATTCAACATAAAATGACATTGGAAATGTGTTTTATTTATGTAAAATGACCCAGAATATTAAATTAGGGAAAATAAATAAATAAAATAAAAATAAATATTTTGATTCATTAATTTCTTAAATGTGTGCATTGCTCATTTATTTATGTGTCCAAACGTTAAAATATTGATTTGTGTTGAGGCATAAAATCTCTCATTGAATCACTCGCTATTTTTTATTTATAATAGTATATAATATTAAGTTATTAATGTATTTATTTATATTATTAAATAAATGTATTTATTTTAGGGCTGTCAAAGTTAACACGTTAATGCAAATTCACTTTAACGGCACTAATTTTATTAACGCGCGATTAACGCGGCATGCATTTTCTGTTTGACCCGTGGCCTAAGTTGGAGAAATGGAAATGCACAGTGTTGCCAACTTAGCGACATTGCAGACCCCTTTAGCGACTTTTATTCCCTTATTCCCGAGGTCTTGCCTTCCCAGCGCGCGCACACACCTTTATCTCTCTGTGTGCGTCTGCTCTGTTCAGTGAGCGGCGGAGAGGAGCAGCGCTTTCAGTTAAACACAGATATTATGTTGCTTCTCTACATTTACATGCAAGTATAGCCTAAATCACAGCACAGCTATTGTATTTATCTTATGTGTATTTGATTTCATCAGACGACGGCTCGATTATCAGGATTTTTGTGCAGATTAACATCTTGGAATGGAGTGCTTTTATGTAGTCTCAATGGATCGCGTTTCAGTCACTATTTCATATTCATTCCATTGTCTGACAACAGAAACAGTAAAATATATCACAGAAAACAGTTTTATAGAGAATTTAGCTGCATCAAAATACAGTATGTGGGCACAGAGAGGGAAACAAATGTATGTAAAATAAATAATATTGCATATTCAGAAGAAGAGCTGCCCTGTCGTGCAAAAATGTTAACAGGTTAGTGTAAATATATTGCTCAGTGCAAAGAAAGAGAAGTAATGGGAACCTAGTATTTATTTTTTCATGTGTCTAATAGACATGAACAAGTTCTTTGAAAAACATCTATGACCTTTGAAACATGTCTAGACTTCATGCTCTATGTTGACTATGGTTTCAATAATAATAAACATACATTGGCATAAAGCATCATATTTGTCCATGCCCATGTTGATTAGAGTATTAAAAACTTGAAAAGTATTCATTTAAGGTACATTTAGAACAAATAAAAATGTGCGATTAAGTTGTGATTAATCACGAGTTAACTCATGACAATCATGTGATTAATCGCGATTAAATATTTTAATCGATTGACAACCCTAATTTATTTTTAAATATGTTAGTATGAAATACAATAATGCATCACAATATATATTATCTAATATAATCTAATATATATTTATTAATGATATTAATTTAAAGAGAAATAGTAAATTATTTCGATTATTATATACTGTAAATGTGTGTGTGTGTATATATAGAGAGAGATTTATATAGTGAATTTTTTCCCCTATGGGTTATTGGATGATTCTTTATATATAGAAAATGCATTAGGAAAGTTATTCAGAAATTCAGATGCTATAATGTAAACTTTAAGGCTTATTCTAGTACATTTTCAATTTTCTGGACATCTGAATTTATTGACTGCTCCACAGAAATTCCTCCCTGCTTGCAGAAGTTCTGCTTTCTCGTCATGTTTTCTAACTTGCAGGTGTGATGTGTTGTGAATGTGATGTTTCTGCAGGTCCACGGCGAGCGGCTCAACCCGCTATGCAAGCAGAGAGCTTATCAACGCCTCGGCACAGCGAACGCTCCTCATCGACAGCAGCTCCGAGCCTGGCAGCAGCGTCTATGAGAGCTATGGACGGGTATATCACTGGACATTCACACAGTTCAGCCTTTCCTCTTTTCTTTTTTTTTACACAGGGAAGCTGGAAAAGGCTGTTCTAGCAAAACATTCAGATAAAAATACTTGAAAGCAACATTTCCTGTCTTGTATTGGAAAACATCACACCTCAATTCACAAACAATGTTTATTGCTACTGAAGATGTCTTTTTTCCTCAATAGCAGGAGAGTACTCATTATTACTACCCAACAGAGGTCTACAGTCCTGCCCTGTTCACTCACCCTGAAGGCCCTGAGGATCATGGTGAGACTAAATCTTATGTTCTTACACACTTAAGAGGGATTTTAAAGCTTAACTTTACATTTTTAGGTTTAGATCTTGCCTCTCCCAAATAATTTTCTGGCAATTTAGCAAAAAAGTTAGTGTTTGCAGCCCATCACTAAACAGTTGCTAGGGTGTTATGAGCAGCATTGGGCTCAAGTAACTCGAGTAATGTGAGTTACATAATCAGATTACTTTTCTCAAGTAACTAGTAAAGTAACGCATTACTTTTAAATTTAAAACGAAATATCTGAGTTACTAGTTCAAATACAATTTCCCATTTATTCACCGACATCTCTTCTGTCCCTGTGTTTAGAGAAATTGGGAATGAGGTGCAGACGAAGAGGCACTTCCTTCAGATGGAGGCTTATTAATTTCACTTTTGCTGTGAAAGGGCCTTTACAGTTCCCAAAAAATAACTTTTAGGTTTTTTTTGTTATTAAAAAAAAATTAAATTAGCAAGCCCAGCTCCAGTGACAGAAAGTAAAGCAAAAGTAACTTGCATTACTTTTCATAAACGTAACTAAGTAATGCAATTTCATAAAAGTAACTAAGTAATGCAATTAGTTACTTTTTCATGGAGTAACGCGATATTGTAATGCATTACTTTTAAAAGTAACTTTCCCCAACACTGAGTGATTGTGGGTCCTAAGAGACTGTGTGGTTCAGGTCCGTCTTTCATTGGAAGTTTGTCAACAAATCGATCATCTACACAAATTATGTTGTGGTTAGAGTTAGGGATATGAACAAACCTGAGTATGAGTGAGAGTTAAAGTGATCCTCGCCTTAGCAGACATAACAAAGAAATATTTTCTTAAGGGGAGGCATTTTAGATCACTTCAAGTTTTCTGCTTTTAAAAGCTCTTTTGTTTTTATGCAAAGCGTGTTTTCAATATTTGAGCAAACCCCTCCAGTGACAGTTGTTTACGGATTAGTTAACAATTAAAAGGTTTTTGCAGTTTGAAGGTACACGGTTGAAGTATTCATGTGCTGAGTTTCCTTCCCTCCAGATGGCAGACACGACACAAACCCTCTCGCTCATGACTATGAGGAGGTGAGAGGCTGGGGGACGTACGAGGACCTGCAGGGCTACTCACTGCTGCCCCCTGCTGCCCACCAATTTCATCCACGAGCACCAGTATCCACCTATCATGAGGTAAGTGTGTGAACCAACAAGCAGTTGGATCTATCTAAAAAGATGCACTTTTAATGTTAAAATAGTGTGACTGCTAATTTAAAGCATGCATTTTATATGTAAATTTAATTCCTTTTAATTCAAAGGATATGATATACACAAGCTCCATTATGATTGCAGAATTATGGTATTGCAGGATAGTGGTGCAATAGTTTTTATATAGCAGATTCTGTCAGTTTGCTGTTTCTCTTTTGTTTATAGTTGTCGTTTTTTTCCACTTTTCTCCACAGAAAGCTGATGTGGACATAACAACAGGAGTTTATGATTCTAAGGTGTACAGACGCAGAAGAGACACAGACTTGCCATTTGAGCTCAGAGGGGAGCTGGTTTAATAATAGTGAGGCTGGTGTGTGCTCTGGTCTAGACCAGCTCTACCCTGAGACCAGTTTGGGTTTATGAGTTTATAAAACATTTTCCCTTTTACTTTTTCTATTATTTGTCTAAAATATGTTGGCTGTTCTGTTTTTGCATTTTAAATTCACCATAAATGTTTAAATTGCTGAATAAATATTTAATTTGTTTTTAATTTGGTCTAAATCAGAAGCTTTTTTTTAGATCAGCTGCAGCCATACAATATGTTCCCTTTTTAGCGAATCGGTTTCTTATGCTCTCCAAGGAAGGTTGCATTTATTTGATCAAAAATACAGTAAAAATAGTAATATTGTGAAATATTATTACCATTTAAAATAACTGTTCTATTTTAATATATTATAAAATGTAATTTATTCCTTTGATGCAAAGCTGAATTTTCAGCAGCCATTCCTCCTGTCTGCAGGGTTTTATTTAGGATTTTTTTGATGGCTTGAAAGTTCAAAAGAACAACATTTATTTGAAATGGATTTCTTTTGTACTTTTTTCCAAGGTAATTTTAATTTAAAACTAAATTAAAATGGTCTCTGCTAAATTCTTAAATGTAATTAATTTATAAAAAAAAAAAAAAAACTGAGCCCTGTAGTGTTTGTCTCGGCACACATGACCTTTAAAAATGAGTCCATTTTTGTACGTTAATATCAATTACAATAGCAATAACAATGTGCAATTACAAGCTACTCTAGTAATTGCATATTAGGTCATTAATTTGTATTACTGAGGACTTTTACTGAGGATATTATTATGTAAAGTGTGAACCTTTCCGAGGCCTAGTTTAGAATTTATCAAGTATTCTCAGCTACCTTCCGAAATAAAAATAATAATAATCTGATAAGAACACAAGTGTTATGTAATGCAGGTTTTTAAGTGATGAGGTACTACCAAACATGCTATTATTTATCCTGAGCTTAATGGTTTTTCCTGATGGCATGCATTCCTCCTGGGATTCTTGGAAAGCGTGGAGCTTTGTCCCAAGAGGAAGTCTTTGAATGTGAGAACAGGGATAAAAGTCTCGAATCCTTGAGTCTGCGGAAGCCGACAACAATAACAACAACAACAGCAGCCTTCAATGATACGCATTTGTCATGTGTCATGTATATGTCATCACAAGGAGTTAAACAAGGAATCTAGGCAAAGGCTAAATTTTTTATTGGCCTGAGACAAGATTGCTGGCTTGGGAAAGAAAAAGGTTGCCTTAAAGAGATAGTTCACCCAAAAATGAAAATTCTGTCATCATTTATTCCCCCAGATGTCATTCCAAACACATAACATTCTTTTTTCCTGAAAATTCTGTCATTAATTACTCACCCTCATGTCATTCCAAACCCATAAGACCTTTGTTCATAGCTATAGGGACACAAATTAAGATATTTTTTATTAAATCCGAGAGCTTTCTCACCCTTGTAATGCAACTGACATGTTCAAGGCCCAGAAAGGTCATCGTTAAAATAGTCCATCTGACATCAATGGTTTAACCTCAATGTTATAAAGCTACGAGAATACTTTTTGTGCACAAAGAAAACAAAAATAACGACCTCATTCAACAATTTCTTCTCTTCCGTGTCAGACTTCGACATGAGATCACGACAGTTCCACAATGCTTTAAATCAGTTGTCCTACTTTTATTGTGCTTTTTTTAGTCCTTTCTGGATCTCGACAGACCATGGTGGTTATCTACCTTTGTTTTACAGAAAAGAGCAGCTTTTAGATTATGCAAAACATCTCCTTTGTGTTCCACTGAAGAAAGTAAGTTATACCAGTATGAGTTTAGAAGGGCATCAAACTGACAAATTACCAACTTTTATTCATTGGCTGAACTATTCCTTTAAAGTTCGTCTTGTTTCTTCTGTCTACTTTGCTGGATGCTTTCAACTAAGCTGGCTTATCAAGAGTGGATGGCAAATTACAGGTTGGGAAGGATGCCAGTGCTTCTGTACACTGCCGTAACAGCTTGTTTAATTGTAAATCAAAGGTAGTCTATAACCCATTGTCTTCTCCGGCTCTAATTTCTGACATTTCATTGCTGTCGTTTGGCACGCGAACTAACACTGCAATCTCCCTCCCTTTTCCTCCGATGCTCCTTAATGCTGAGATTCTCCTTCATGTCCGTGGAGCCCTGGCTGTGACCCTCTGACCTGGCGCCACCGTGACAGGGAGCAGACGTCCAACGCTGTTAATGTGGAAACAACTGTTCAGACACCTGGCTTGAGGTGGGCCGATCTCATCTCCTCTCTTCTGTGTACCCACAATCCACTTGCCCTATTGACCAGTTCACCAGCCATGTCAAACGCCTCAAGCAGCCACGACGTCTAAAGATGAGAAGTTATCGTTGTTGCCATAGTTACCGCACCCTTTCAGGCACGTTTAACGTTGTCTACCTTGCAGGTGCCTTATGGTGGAGAAAAAACCTGCGTTTCTGGTATTTCCATGATATTGTAGAACACCTGGGTATCTAGTTGTTTTTCTAAAAGATAATGGCTTATATTGAAATTAAACCATTAGTGATTATCTTTAGCTTCCAGGAGGTGTGATTTCACCTTATCTTCTTATTCTTCTGTTGTATTTCTAAGAGGCCTCAAACTCAGTCAGATAAACAAACAACATTCCTGCGACTGTTTCAGCAAAGTTATGCAAATCAAGTATGAGGTGTTAATTATATCAGGTAGTACAGCAGGATATTAAAAGAAATGTTATTAGGTTGTATATTTTTATTGTCTAGTTTTCTGCGTAGTATTCATTACGCTGTTGCACCATGTATACAACTGTTCTGTACAGTGAAGCCGGTATATCAAAAGGTTCATAAAAATTAATTAAGTTTGTCCCATGTGTGGTTTGTATATAACTGTTCACAACTATAGTGATTACAGTTAAAGGTAAAAGACATTTAATATAACTACATTTGTTTTTGTAGTAAACATTGCCTATATATAACCTTTTGTATTAAATAAATATAGCCTAAATATAGCATTCAAAATGAGACACGGCATGTCAAGATTGTCAAGTCATCTTTATTTATATAGCGCTTTATACAATACAGATTGAGGAAAACAAATTGCCAATAACGCAAAGAAAATTTAATTCTGCTGTAATGCAGCTCTAAAAAGAGGACAATAGTCAATATTTCAGTTTATATTTCGGTCTGCATTGTTGGAGGAAAAAAATACACGAGGTAAAGTCGATCTTGTTCCAACTAAGAACAATATATTGTAAGAATGTTTTGCTAACGTTCTCATTAGTTGATGAAGCCGTTATTTCTGATTGTTTTCTGAACATTTAAAGGCCAGATTTTGTTTTTTGGCGTTAAAATAGTACTGTCAGGTTGGTGCCGATAGCCTCGTGGTTAGTGCACCAACATATAGCGCAACCGTGCTTGCAGCGGCCCGAGTTCAATTCCCATTTCGAGGTCCTTTGCCGATCCCGCTCCCCTCTCTCTGTCCAATGTTTTCCTGTCAGCTCTATACTGTCCTATCCATTAAAGGCATAAAACAGCCCAAAAATATAACAAAAAAAAAAAATGTATTTTCAGGATTTACTAAAGATGCGCAGTGAAGAATTAGCGCTGAAAAGGCATGGACACAGTTATTTTTGCGCCTGATCTTATTGAATATGCATTTGTAGAAGTTTCCCTTTCGGACGCAAAATTTATGGGAGGAGAGTAATAAAATGAATCACGCAACATGATTTACTAACGTTTTCGCTCATCAAATTGGTATTTGCACCGTTATTTAATGCCCCAAAAAAAGCATATCTTAAACTATTTTGCTCCTGTGTCGTAAGTTGATCTCCCTCACCTGATGAGAATCGGCTCTGCTTATTTGCGACTACGGTAATTTGCGCTGTACTTGGTATATTGCGTAAATTTGCCCTGTTTAGTCAATCTGGCCCTAAAACTCCAGTTTACTTGTTTTACAAATGTTATGTGAACATCAAGAGAACATTCCATTTTATAATTTTGAAAATATTATGGAAATGTTGCTTTTGATTGTTCTCTGATAACAGTAACATTTCAAATGTAAAATAATAATAATAATAAATAAATAAATAAAATGATGAGCATCTAACTATAACATTACAGAAAATTCCACCAATCCAAGAGTTAAAGAGAGCAAATCTTTAGCTCTGCCCAGTCCAATGAAGCACTGCAAATGACATAAAAGAATCGCTCTCCCTTCACTTTCAAAATACTGCAATATTGGCATTTAAATATGTTGTTTGTGTGTGTGTGTGTGTGTGTGTGTGTAATAAACAGCAGCATCTCTTGCACGTGTTGCTTAAATTATACACTATGTTCTTGTATGTTCTTGGAATTACTTTGTTAAAAAATGCTTGTCTGAGCTCATCAGGTACAAATTCTGAGAATTTTTTTTTGTTTTACTTATGAGACGTTCTTTATATGTAAACAATAGCATAGTAACGGATAAGGGTGCTGCAGTAGATGCAATGATAACAGTCAGGGTTCTGTACAAAAAAAAGAGGAACAAATCCACTGCTTCCCCTGATATGTTCACATTCCCCTTTTGAGCTTTGAGAGCAGTCTAAAAGTCTCACAGATGCTACACAGACGAAAACACAAAGCTTTCACTACAACTTTCTCACTTGAGCTTGCATGTTGTAATCTGTCACATGATAACGAGTCCTTGTACACAAACACTCCCACACACACATGCTCACACACACAATCAAACTCAATCAACGTGTGTGTTCTCACGCCAGTGGAAAATAACACCATCTGAACCGCCTCTTCTTTCATTTGGATCATCATCTGGCCAGTGCGGTGAAATACTGTTTTGCCGTAGGGCAGATTCTCCCAGATCTCTATTGTATATCCGTCTA